>NW_012111808.1:1931072-1936030 GCF_000951035.1 Colobus angolensis palliatus | reverse complement strand
AAAAAAAAAAAAAAAAAGGAAAGAAAAAGAAACAGATGATAGAAATAAGGCAGACACTTAATTCCATGGTTTGGGGGAAAACATGATACCTATGAACAAAAATAAACTTAAAAAGTCTAACAGGACCATATACAGTCCTGTGCCACATGATAACGTTTTAGTCAATGATGGACCAGATATATAATGGTGGTCCTATAACATTGTAATGGAGCTGAAAAACTGCTGTTGCCTAGTGATTTTGCATTGTCCTAAACGTGATAGCACAACACTTTAGTCACATGCCTGTGGTGAACATACGTACTGTTCTCTCAGTCACATAAAAGTATAGTACATACAATTTTGTACTGTGTATATTACTTGAAAATTATGATAAATGACTATGTTACTGGTTTATATGTTTACTATACTGCAGTTTTTACGATTATTTTCAAGTATAATCCTTCTACTTATCAACATACATTAACTGTAAAACAGCCTCAGGCAGGTTCTTCAGGAGTTGTTCCAGAAGAAAGCATTGTTAGTATTGGAGATGACAGCTCTTTTGATCCTCAAATAAAGATGTGTCTATGGAAGTTTGAGATAGATTACTACTGACCAAGAATATTTATGTTTGAAGATATGATTCGATCTGTAGGGTTTCCTTAATCATATCTGTGGTGATTCAAGATGATTAAAGAAAGTGATGGAGATATCAAGCCTAAGGATCTCTGATGGGAGTGGAGGACAGGGCGTGAGCTGGGGTGGGAGAGGAGAATCTCTAGGAGAACTCTTGACCTCTGGGAGCTGCTGAGCAATTGGGCAGGACACGGCCGTGGGCCCACACTGTCTTGTAGACTCCATTTCAGAGTCAGAATGGAGGCTGGTTGCCTCAGTTTCCCCACCAGGCCTGACTTTGGCTTCACTGGTTGATTTCTGGCTGTCCCAAGTTTCAGTGTGTTCTGGTGCCAATGTCTTAATTTTAACAAAATGATTTTAATGTTGAAAGACATAATAAGGCAGCTGATTAACTTTCTTTGGCCAACTTTATTCAAGAAAAATAATGGATTAACATGATAATCACATCCAGACTACAATCAAGGAGAACAATCTGCGACTACTCAGAGACAGATATGTGTGTTTTTCACCAGCATGCAGTGTGAAGTTTTATTATAGCAACTGCTTATCTTTAAAGAAATATACTTTAAAAAGAAGCCAATGATCATGAAAAACATATAGTTGAGGGGAAGGAGGGAGAGAAAAAGGAAAAAATGAACTAGTGACCTCCTTCTAATGTAGTTCGCTGACAACAGGTTGAAAGGGTGGCCAGGAAAAGTTAATAAATCCACTACTTCAAATTCTCTAACTTTGGATTTTGTAGTTTAAGATTTCTTGTTTGAAAATTGTTTGATTTTTCAGAAAATCTGCACAAATTTATTCCCATTTGGCCAGATCTTTTCAGTGACATACTTTAAAAATTTTCAGCAGGCACACTCCATTACCAAATTTGAAATTTGTACTGTCACATTGGTTAGCATTCTATTTTCTTTTCTTTTCCTTTTTTTTTTTTTTTTTTTGATACAGAGTCTCGCCTTGTTGCCCAGGCTGGAGTGCAGTGGCGTGATCTCAGCTCACTGCAACCTCTGCCTCCCAGGTTCAAGCAATTTTCCTGCCTCAGCCTCCTGAGTAACTGAGATTACAGGTGCCTGCCATCACACCCAGCTAATTTTTGTATTTTTAGTAGTGATGGGGTTTCACCATATTGTTTAGGTTCATCTCAAACTCCTGACCTCAAGCAATCCACCTGCCTTGGCCTCCCAAAGTGTTAGGATTACAGGCATGAGCCACTGTGCCTGGCCAGCATTCTGTTTTCTATGTTTAGGGAAACTCAGTTCTATTTACGATTCTGTGATTTTGGTTACCTGTGCTCACAAGAGTTATTGTTTTTTTTTTTTTCCAGATGCTTCTCACAAGCTAATATTATTACTCTTTCTCTAAAGAATCACTAGGGGACTCCTGGATTGTGGATGAATTATCAGCTCCAAAGTGACTGGGGTAGTCTGCAATGTGTTAACACGTATTGAAAGCTAGTGAGTATAAGGAAGGCATCCAACATTTTGTACAATCTTCAAAGCTTTGCACCTGTCAACTTAGTGCATATGGTATTTTATCATTTTTTGAACATTTCACTCCAAAATTGACCATTTTTTCCCTTTCTTTACGTGATCTTATTCCAAGAAAAAAGGAAGCTACTCATAGAAAACAGACGGTATATGTACCATGATTAGAACCCCTGGGCAAAGCTGAAGGCCATTTGGTGACCTTAATTCCAGGTATCAGTTTGGTGTTTTGCCCATGGTAAATACCTAAGAAAAAAATTTGTTGTTTTTAAAAGATACAGTCACAAAATTCATAAAAGGTATTCCTCTCACTTTCTTAAAATATATTTAACTTTATCAGTTTACAAAAAAATTCCTCTCCACACTAATTTTTAACCATAAGGAATTTTAGGAAAGATATTTTATTTTGATTTTATTTTTGTTGCTATCACTAATGACTTGTCATCATTTAATAATGCATCTGTGTTTAGTAGATTTTGGATGTTTGGAGTTAACTGCCTAGGGCTGACACAGGTTCCTAATCTTGATCTGCCTGTTGGATGGATAAAGTGGTAGTGAATCCCTGGTCTTCAGAGTTTCCTTTTTGTCCAGAAGTGATGGGCAGAGTGATCATGGTACAAGGTCTTTGGGGTATGAGCCTTCTCAGGGCTTTGTAACAGAGGTAATTCATTATCCCTTCTTCTACTTCTTCCCCCTGCTTTTCCTCTTTCTCTCCTGCCATGAGAGTACATGGGGAGGGCTGACAGTGAGAATGAGGACAGATAAGAATTTGTGGCTACTATCTTGCCCACATTCATCATGGTGCAAATGTGAATGCCATCACAACATGATGCTCAACTCCTTAGGCAAACCAGTTCTGGCTGGCCCAGTTTAGAAGGTGGAAATTAGAGTGGGCAGAACCCAAGACTGGGCAGTGTTGGGACTGAGGTGAAGCATGCAAAACCAAAAATCTCTCAGGTTTGAGTTCCAGGGTCTTGCTGACTTCAGCACTTGTCTGCGTGTCTATCAACTAGAATGAAGCAAAGTTTTTGTCTATAAAGCAAATGCAAAAAAAAAAAAAATCATAAGGGAAAAGAGATTGAGAGAGGTTGTCCATCACTCCCATAGAGTAATAAACTATACTGTGGTCTCTTGTAAGAACCAGACACAAAGGATTGATCAGACTGAATTATAGTTAATTCACAAAGTAGGAGCATAGACTGTTCATCTGGTGCTGTGGTTAGGCTGAATAATGACCCCTGAAAGATGTCTCCATCCTAAATCCCCAGAACCTATAAAAGTGCTACCTTACAAGGTGAAAGGGGCTTTATAGATATGATTAAATTAAGGTTACCGAGACAGGGCGATTATCTTGGATTATCTGGGTGAGCTGATGTAATCACAAAGGTCCTTATAACTGGAAAGCAGAAGGTCAGAGAAGAGAAGGTGATGTGATGGCAGAAACCACCCTGAGAAAGCAGATCTGATATGGACTTGCAAGCATGCATACTGATGATCTGTGAAATTAATCAGTAATGGCCAGTCAAAATACCAGTGTTCTGATCAGCCCTGAGAGCAAGTGGTCATCATAAAACTGACAATCTAAGCAGAACACAAACTTTAAGCAGTAGTCATACAAACAAATATAAAATTATAAAGTATGCTAAATGCTATAAAGATAAAATTCTGGGTGTTACAAAAGAATATAAAGAAAGAATATGATTTAGGATGTACGGTCAGGCAAGAACTTTTGGAAATTAAGTAGGAACTAGCCAAGAGTAGAGTTTGGAAAGAGTATTCCAGACGGGAGGGTGAGCAAGCACTGAGGCTCTCACATGAGATAGGGCTTGGAATGTTCAGAATGCCAGAGAAGGCCAATGTGGCTGTTGTTGGTGAGCAAAAAAGAGAAGGTGGAAAGTCATGCTGGAGAAGGATGGGAGGCACTGGAGGGAGTGGTAAACCAAGGGAAGGATTTGGAATTCCCTGTGTTCAGCAGAGCATGCCGCCCTGCAGGAAACACACTTAGCCTGGCCCTTCCTCTGCTGTCTTTCGTGTCCTGGTGACGGGTAACACTTCATAGTCAACTGGTCTAATAAATGTCAGGAAAGAGTAAAATGGCTTAATCCAAGCTCCATAAAGTTCAAGTAATGCTGCCAATCTGTGAGTCCAGGAAACAGTAGCCATCATTGCCCTTTCTTTAGTTCTTATGCCATGTCTTAAAAGAACAAAGGCAGAGCATTCTCTTTGATCACAGGGATATCTATTGCTTGGGGAGACCCTACCCATAGTTCTATTTACCGGAGCTTAACCTCTATGTGTTCGGGTTTTTAGGTTCTCTAGAGTAAATAAATGAATGAAAATTGCTCTAGTAGAATATGGATGCTTACTAATAATGCAGAGTAACTTATCTATTTCAACGGATAATTTACAGAGAATAATAAATACTAGTATTCTATGTCAGGTGGGTTTTGAACCATATTGCCAAAAGGTGACCCCCATCTATGCCTGTCCAGTAATTAATCAAGGATCCTTGCTTTAACACCCTTTTCTCTCCTCATTGAAATATCAGTATTCTGTTTGGAATCCTGAGCCCCCATCATAGAAATCATCAACTGACAAAATAACCTGCACTGAAGCAGTAAAAGAGTTTTGAAGCTAAGTATCCTTCATTTCTACAGAATTAACCACTGATATTTTAGTATTCGGTCTCTTGTATCAAGAGCTCTGTAGACTAGAATCCTTTGGAAACACAGTGGGGAAAACAAATTCTGGTCTACTTTCAGGCAAGAGGACGCTTTATTTTTTATTTTTTATTTTTATTTTTATTTTTATTATACTTTAAGTTCTAGGGTACATGTGCATAACGTGCAGGTTTGTTACATA
>NW_012111808.1:1926076-1930307 GCF_000951035.1 Colobus angolensis palliatus | reverse complement strand
TGATGGGGTTGTTTGTTTTTTTCTTGTATATTTGTTTGAGTTCTTTGTAGATTCTGGATATTAGCCCTTTGTCAGATGAGTAGATTGCAAAAATGTTCTCCCATTCTGTAGGTTGCCTGTGGGATAATCCTTACCTGTTCCTCCTTTGGAGGACCTATTAGAACATGATGATTGGAGAATGCATGAAACGTGATTAACGTCTCTGCCTAATCGGGACTTGCAACAACCCGATTGCTCCTATCTGATTCTCCCTGACAATCGCTCTTGTTTGTGTTACGTTGACTGTTAAAATTTTGTCAATGTAATTATTACGCGGTGAATGTATTACTCTCCATATTATATTATGTGATCTCACGAAAATTTATCTGGCCTTGAAAATTGTGGCTTAGTATTTGTTGCTTTCTGGAATTTAGGAGGTGGGATTGTGCAAAGAGGATGCTTTTAAGAAGGGAAGAACTGAAGTTCAAGATTTAACTAATGATTCTTCAGGCTAATCTGAAGCAAGGCCTTTCAAACTCCTGGTGGCTTTAGAATCAAGGGGAGGACGTGATTCTAATGCTCTGGGTGGGTGACTCAGTAACCCATGTTATAGTACAGTATGTGTCACAGGTTACTGAGTCATCCACCCAGAGTTTCTGATTCAGTAGATCTGAGAAGGATCCGAATATTTGCATTTCAAGTTTGAGATGATGCTGATGCTGTTGGTAAGAGATACCCCTATTTTGCGAAGCACTGATCTAGAGAGGGGCAAATTCCTCTAATTCTATAGGACTGAGCCTTCTGATAACCTGCTTGCTCATTCTGGAGGAATCTTTTCTTACCTCCTGTGATCTACATGGATCTTCTACCTTGTCCTGCTCTCTTCTTAGGCCTATCTTTCTCACTGTTTTTGGTCCTTCTCCCTCTTCTACTCAGATAACTTGATGGAGATTCAGAGGTACTGGCCTCTCCCTCCTATGAGCTCTAGACTGTAGCACCTCACTGACTGACAAACCTCTTTCACCAGCTGCTGACCATATAGCTGTCAGTATTGACTCTCTGCTCTGGTCTTTGTGATTAAAAGCTGAAGTAAATGATGCACTTTGGCCCAGTTCTTGTAAGCAGTACCTTCATTAAAATGAGTGACTTTAAAGAAGAATAATTTATGGCTTAAAGGGCTTTAGAGATCACACTATGTAGAAAAGTACACAATTCACCTGTGTGTTCATTAATGCAGTATAATTGAAGCAATGAAATGAGACGGGAATGCATGAGTGAAAGGCATGTAATGAGATGTATATTTAATTACATAATAGAAGATGAGGTACTAGAAAGCATTACATCAGCCTGGATAACATTCTCCTTCTGGAAAACATTCCTGCTAACCTAGTCTACAAAGCTCTTGATACAAGAAACTGAGAACACCTTTGCATATGAGTCTTTTGGTTACTACAGCCATTTGCAGAGGAAGCCAAAAGATGTCTCCTGATTGAATGTAAGGAGAAGTCATTGGAAATACACATGGATACTAAGTATTCTAGAAGAAGGAAATGTTCATGCTGCCAACAATATTTACAGAGCATTTATTTTTAATTCAGATCAAATGGCTACACTAGGAAGATGCTTGATTAGGGTTTAGGAGCTAAGTTTCTGTCCTCTTGATGTACATCTGCAAATTTCTGAAGGATTTAGGTTAAATAAGGAGTGTCATTATTCTGTAGATCTCTAATAAGATATTGTCACCCCCACCTAAACATATATTGTTACCAGCAAGACACTTCAATGAAGAGGAACTCCATGCCTTTGCATAAGGCTTCCTGACTCAGGAGCTGCTATAGAGATTAGGGGCCTTCTCTTTCAGAGTTATAGATAATGTAGTAATGGAATCTGGTCAACAATACATGGGGTAGGGAGGATGGGTGGGCAGAGAGGAAAGGGTGTAGGAAGTAGTCTGTGCATGATATTGTATTATTTCAAATTGAATTTTTGATGTAAATGAGTATATATAATAGAACTGATATAGCCAGGGTTCAGAAGCAAGCTTCCTCTCCCTTCCTCTGGCTGGTAAAAATCTCTGGGAGGTCCAGACCTGGAAAGAGGTGATTAGAAATCTAGACTATGAGCCAAGCTATTACCCAGTTGTCTTGAAACCTCACTTTAGCATTCTCAACTGGGCCTTAGCATTCATCTTTTCTTTCAGGAAGTCCTACTTGACAGCAGGCTAACCACATAACCATATTCATGTTCAGGTATAATGTCTGATAATAACTTCATGTTCTGTCCCTGTTCTGTACTCCCATAACTTAGTGCACGTTATGTTATTACACACCCCATCTGATATAGTTTGGCTCTTTGTCCATACCCAAATCTCATGTGGAATTGTAAACCCTACATGTCAGGGGAGGGGCTTGATGGGAGGTGACTGGGTCATGAGGCAGATTTCCCTTTGGTGTTCTTGTGATAATAAGTTCTCACAATATCTGATGGTTTAAAAGTGTGTGGCACTTCCCCCTTCATTATTCCTATCTCTCCTGCCACCATGAGAAGAAGGTGCTGTGCTTGCTTCCCCTTTGCCCTTCCACCATGATTGTAAGTTTCCTGAGGCCTCCTAGACATGCTTCCTGTTAAGCCTGCAGAACTGTGAGTCAATTAAACCTCTTTTCTTCATAAATTACCATATCTCAGGTAGTTCGTTACAGTAGTGTGAAAGCAGACTAACATAGCAAATTGGTCCCAGGGAGTGGGGCAGTGCCATAAAGATGACTAAAAGTGTGGAAATGACTTTGGAACTGGGTAATGAGCAGAGGTTGGAACAGTTTGAAGGGCTCAGAAGAAGACAGGAACATGTGGGAAAGTTTGGAACTTTCTAGAGACTTGTTGAATAGTTGTGACCAAAATGCTCATAGTGATGTGGACAATAAAGTCCAGGTTGAGGTGGTCTCAAATGGAGATGAGGAACTTATTGTGAAATGGAGTGAAGGTCACTCTGGTGATGCTTTAGCAAAGAGACCCGTGGTATTGTGCCTCTGCCCTACAGAACTGTGGAACTTTGAACTTCAGAGAGAGATAATTTATAATATCTGGTGGAAGACTTTTTTTAGCAGCAGTGTTAAAGATGTGACCTCCTGGCTGTTTCTAGAAGTGTATGCTCATATGCGCAAAGAAGAAGATGGTCTGAAATTGGAACTTACATTTAAAAAGGAAGTGGAGTATAAAAGTTTGAAAAATGTGCAGCCTGACCATGTAGTAGAAAAAGAAAACCCATTTCCTGGGGAGAAATTCAAGCTGGCTGAAGAAATTTGTATAAGTAACAAGGAGCCAAATGTTAACAGCCAAGACAATGCAGAAAATGTTTCTAGGGCAGATCAAAGATCTTCCTGGCAGCACCCCCCATGACAGGCTGGAGGCCTAGGAGGGAAAAATGGTTTCATGGACTGGCCCAGGACCCTGCGGCTCTGTGCAACCTCAGGACATGGCATCCTCTGTCCCAGATGCTCCAGCTCCAGCTGTAGCTAAATAGGGACCAGGACAGCTTGGGTCATTGATTCAGAGGGTATAAGCCTTTGTGGCTTCCATGTGTTTTTGGGCCTGAGGGTGCGCAGAAGGCAAGAATTGAGGTTTGGGAACTTCCACCAAGATTTCAGAGGATGTATGGAAATGTCTGGATGTCCAGGCAGAAGTACGATACTGCAGTGGAGCCCTTATGAAGAACCTCTACTAATGCATTGTGGAGGAGAAATGTGGGGTTGGAGCCTGCACACAGAGTCCCCACTGGGGTACTGCCTGGTGGAGCTGTGAGAAGAGGATTACCATCCTCCAGAACACAGAATGGTAGATCCACTGACAGCTTGGACTGCTTGCCTGGAAAAACTGCAGGCACTTAATGCCAGTCCATGAAAGCAGCTGCAGGGGCTCCAGCCTGCAAAGCCACAGGGATGGAGCTGCCCAAACCCTCGTATACGTGAGTCCTGGATGTGAGATATGGAGTCAAAGGAGATTATTTCAGAGCTTTAAGATTTTATTATTATTATTATTATTATGCTTTAAGTTCTAGGGTACATGTGCATAACGTGCAGGTTTGTTGCATATGTATACTTGTGCCATCTTGGTATGCTGCACCCATCAACTTGTCAGCACACATCAACTCGTCATTTACATCAAGTATAACTCTCAATGCAGTCCCACCTCCCCGCCATAATAGGCCACGGTGTGTGATGTTCCCCTTCCCGAGTCCAAGTGATCTCATTGTTCA
>NW_012111808.1:1915209-1920536 GCF_000951035.1 Colobus angolensis palliatus | reverse complement strand
TCCTTGAGCTGCTGTGAGTTCCACCCAGTTGGAGCTTCCCAGCGGCTTTGTTTACCTACTTAAGCCTCAGCAATGGTGGGCGCCCCTCCCCTAGCCTTGCTGCTGCCTTACAGTTAGATCGCAGACTGCTGTGCTAGCAATGAGGGAGGCTCCATGGGTGGGCATGGGACCCTCCTGGCCAGGTGTGAGATATAATCTCCTGGTGGGCCTGTTTACTAAGACCCTTGGTAAAGCGCAGTATTGGGGTGTGAGTTACCCAATTTTCCAGGTGTTGTGTGTCTCAGTTCCTCTGGCTAGGAAAAGGGCTTCCCTTCCCCCTTGCACTTCCCAGGTGAGACAATGCCTCACCCTGCTTCAGCTCTGGCTGGTTGGGCTGCAGCAGCTGACCAGCACCAATTGTCCGGCACTCCCTAGTGAGATGAACCCAGTACCTCAGTTGCAAATGCAAAAATCACCTGTCTTCTCTGTCGCTTGCACTGGGGGCTGGAGACTGGAGCTGTTCCTCTTTGGCCAGCTTGCTCCGCCCCCCCCCAGAGCTTTAAGATTTAATGACTGCCTTGTTGGTTTTGCACTTGCATGGGGCCTGTAGCCCCTTTGTTTTGGCTAATTTCTCCCATTTGCAATAGGAGCATTTGTTGAATACCTGCACCCCATCCCCACTGTATCTTAGAAGTAACTAACTTGTTTCTTATTGTACAAGCTTATAGGTGAAAGGAACTTGCCTTGTCTCAGATGAGACTTTGGACTTGGACTTTTGAGTTAATGCTGGAATGAGTTAAGATTTTGGGGGACTGTTGGGAAGGCATGATTAGTTTTGAAATGTGAGAAGGACATGAGATTTGAGAAGGTCAGGGTGGGATAAAGTAGTTTGGTTCTGTGTCCCCACTGAAATTTCACGTGGAATTGTAATTCCCTTGTGTCAGGGGAAGGGTCTGGTAGGAAGTGATTGGATCATGGAGGTGAGTTTCTCCCTTGCCATTCTCATGATAGTAAGTGAATTCTCACAAGATCTAATTGTTTAAACATGTGTGGCACTTCCTCCTTCTCTCCCTCTGTGTCTCTTGCCACCATGAGAAAAAGGCACTTGCTTCCCCTTCACCCTTCCACCATGATTATAAGTTTCCTGAAGCCTCCCAGCCATGCTTCCTGTTAAGCCTGCATAACTGTGAGTCAATTAAACCTCTTTTATTCATAAATTCTCTATAGCAGTAGTTCTCTATAGCAGTGTGAGAGTAGACATACACCATCCTTATCTCCTTTAACTTCTAGTTTCAGGGGACATATTGCTATGCCTCCTGTCCAAGGCAAGTCCTACATCCTCAAGAATTTTCCAGCTCTGGCCATTCTTAGTCATTTCCTTTGGTGAGCAGTTAGATTGTTCACTAGATGGCTCATAGATGGTTCACTATTTATAAAAATGTCATGATGAGTAGTGTTGCACATGAGTCTTTACTTGCATTCCTAATTATGCTCTTTGAGGATTCTATAAGCAGAAGTGTTATATTAAAGGCTATGAGTATTTAAAATTTTTCTTAAATGTGTCCAAAGTGAGATGTGGTACCACAAAGAAAACATATTAATAGTGATTTCTTCTGTTATCTAGAAAATTGGTGGGTTTTTCTCCTCCTGCTCCCATTCGCTTTGAACTCTCCAGTTTGTTTTTCACAATGAACATGTACTTTATTTACATTAGAAAAACAAACAAAAACAGAAAACCTAAAGAACAAAATCCTAAACACTCTTCAAGGCTCAGCTCAAATGCTGTCTCTTCCATGAAATCTTCACTGATTTCTCTGAAAGAGGGCATCTGCAAACCAACAGAACCCTCCATTTCTACCACTCTGATCCCACAAATATTTGGTACTTCTGTTTTTTACCCCAGACTAAAGGTCTCTGGAGACAGAGATTATTTCTAATTGTTCTTTTATGCACTCAATGTCTTTAACATAATAAATATGTGGGCAACCAAATGAAAATTGTTAATTAGCAGTGTCTGGTTCTTGGGAAAAGTCTGGTGCCTGCCATTCCAGCTCAGTGAAGTTTTGCTAAAATTTGACTAATTCTTCTCATTCCACTGACTAACGAAACAAGCTTTCTTGAAAATGGTGAGGAGTAATAACGTAAGGCACAAACCCCTGAAGAACGATTTCCAGTAGAGTTATTCTCATACATACACAGGCTGCTGGGCCTGAAGCAGTGGTTCCTTAGTAGATGTACTAATCAGCATTTCCTGGGGAAAGTTAATATGGTTAAAACTAGGCTGTGGTTGTGTTCAGTCCCCATTGGCTGTTGCTAAGGTTTGCCAACAAGAACAATGTAGAAAATAAAATCTCCTAGTGCAACTTTTACTCTCCTTTCCTCTGGATTGTTACTAGCTTGAACATTACAGGGAAGTTCCTCATCTGCAGTTTGTAATTCAGGTGTAGAGCAATGGATAAAGTCTCAGATGACTATCATTGTGAAGGTACCTTGCTTCACGTAAGCCACCATCACCACTCTGTGCCCTGGAATTTTGTGACCTTTTTGTCAGTAACTTAACATCAGTGCATTACATGTCATAGCTATTTTTGAGGCTGCTATAATCTTCCATAATCCACTCAAGACTTGGAAAACGTTTCCTTTGAAATGCTTTATTCACTTGGATGAGTAAAATGGAGATTAATAACTTGTTCACAGATGACAAATAAGAAAAACAAAGAAATCCCACCTCCTCAAAAGCAAGGTTGACCTTGCCAATGGCCATTGGAAGCAAGATTAATACGGGGTGTAGGTGATGAGAAATGGTAAAGACAAAATAATGTACCAAGAGTTTGAGTCAAAAATGAGTTTAGGGCAGAGTCATATATAAAGTTCCTCTGCTCAAAGAAGCACAGGAGATAGGGACCTAAAGAGAAGCAGGTCACTAAAGACTGGGACAACGTAATGTTAAGCAGGAAAAATAATTTATAGTCCTGTTGAAATGCCTAAACGTCCCAGCATCAGAGACTACCTTGGGTTAAAGTACCAAATGGTCACTTTTAAATGCAAAGTATTGCGCTCTTCCTAGTCTGTTCATAATACCAGAGGCCCTGGACCCTGTAAGGAGGTCAGTTGGACATTGGGGTTGCATGGTGGACACAGTCCAGAGCACCAATTGCTGCCCATGGAGAACAAACCCAGACCCAAAGAGAGACATTAAAAAAAGAAAGTGGATTGTTTTGGAATTGCTGCTGCATCCCTGGCAGGGTGGAAGAAACATGGAAAAGGCATTCTAGAAAAGACTGAGTTGTCACTGAAAAAAAAAATCACCTGCTCCACAATCCTGTTTTGGAGGATCCCTGAGACAAATTATGAACAATCTAGCAATTCAAACTGAAAACCATAATAACTACTGACACTTGGTAAGCATTTAGTATATATTACTATTCTCCAGGAGAATATTAACCTATTTAATCCTCAGAACAACTCTATAAATTATATACTACTATTCCTTCCATTTTGCAAATAGAGAATCGACATTTGGATAGTTTAAGGGCCTTGACAATATAAGTCACAACTTACACATTGAATGGAAATCCAAACCAAATTTTCTCTGACCAAAGAACCTGTTACTAACTACAGTGGATCACTATCTCACTCTTCTAGAATACAAGAGCCATACTACACCTGTGGAAATCCCAGGGTTTCTTCTTTCCCCAAAATGAGTAAAAATAAAAATAACACCATCCTTCACTGGTATGATCCTTGCCAGCTACAAAATGCTTTTGTGCCCATGATATCCGATTATCTTCAAATCAAATTTAGAAGCAAGTTTTAATATCTCCATTTCATATATGAAGAAGCTGATAACCAATGAATTTGAAAGATTTCTCCCATGGCCATACAACTGTTAGGTGGAAGAGGCAAGGCCCCAACTTTCAGTGGTTCCATATGCAGTTCTGCTTCCTCCCATGATGCTGTTCTAGGGAGAAAATGGTGGTGGGGATATTCTTTGTGAGATGCTGCCATTTTCTCAAGAGAAATCTGCTATAAGAATATTCCCCCAGAAAGAAGAGAGGTATGAAGAAGTATTTGAGCTCACTTTCTTGCCTATTGTCAGGAAAATCTAGCCCATTTGTTAAGAGCCATTGATTTAACTGCATGTGTGTTACTAAGACGTGCTTGAGGAAAAGTGTCCTTGAGAATCTGAAGTATTATGTAAATAAAAACATACAAAGATATACATTTAATTCACTAAAATATGTTTTAAAGATGTTTTTCAATCTTAATTTTCTGTATTAAGTTGTCCCTCACTGGCCCACATCATAAAATAGCTAACATTTAAAAAAAATTATTATTATTATTTGAGGCAGGGTCTTGCTCTGTCATCTAGGCTGGAGTGCAGTGGCATGATCTCAGCTCATTGCAGCTTCGACCTCCTGGGCTTAAGCAATCCTCTTGCCTTAGCCTTCACAGTAGCTAGGGCTACAGATATATGCCACCATGCCCTGCTAATTTTTTGCATTTTGTTAGTAGAGACGGGGTTTTGCCATGTTGCCCAGGCTGGTCTCCAACTTCTTGGATCAAGTGATCCACCCATGTTGGCCTCCCAAAGTGCTAGGATTATAGGTGTCAGCTGCTGTGCCTGGCCAAAATTATTTTTTGATTGGAGATGTGTTTAGTGTATTTCTCTTAAGGTGATTTAGCCAGCTGATAGCACATTCTCTCTTGCTTTAGTAGGAAGGAAGGTAAATCCTTTTATTTCCCACCCATTCTTCACCTCCAGTCACGGCAGAGTCTTTTACACACAATTTATTTTTTATTACACAACCTCTGACTCTATTCAGCTTTGAGGTAAGCGTATAATGATACTTCCCCAGAAGCTTCAACCGTCTTGTGACACTTTTCTTAGTTGAATGACAATATTAGTTGCAATTTTCTGAATATTTATCAATTCTTAATTAAAAGCAGAAAATGGCTAGAAATATACTAGGTAGCAAGGGTAAACCCATTCTCACTTAAGAAGTCACCACTTACAAGAAAAAAATACCATTAAAAAGTGGGAAAAGGACATGAACAGACACTTCTCAAAATAAGACATTATGCGGCCAACAAATATGAAAAAATAGCTCAACATCACTGATCATTAGAGAAATGTATATCAAAACTACAATGAGATACCATCTCACATCAGTCAGAATGGCCATTATTAAAAAGTAAATCACAGATACTTGGTGAAGTTGCAGAAAAAAAGGGAATGCTTATATATTGTTGATGGGAGTGGAAATTAGTTCAACATTGTGGAAAGCAGTGTGGCAATTCCTTAAAGAGCTCAAAACGAGGGGGCAGAGCAAGATGGCCAAATAGGA
>NW_012111808.1:1883663-1909044 GCF_000951035.1 Colobus angolensis palliatus | reverse complement strand
AAAAAAAAAAAAAAAAAAGAGCTCAAAACATCTACCATTCAACCCAGCAATCCCATAACTGAGTATACACCCAAAGGAATATAAATCATTCTGCCATAAAAGACACTTGTGCATGAATCTTCATTGAACCACTATTCACAATAGCAAAGACATGGAATCATCCAAAATGCTCATCAATGACAGATTGGATAAAGAAAATGTGGTACATAAACACCATCAAATATTACGCAGCCATAAAAAAGAACAAGATCATGTCTTTTGTGGGAACATGGATGGAGCTGGAGATCATAATCCTTAGCAAGTTAAGGGGAGCTAAATGAAGAGAACTCCTGGACACAAGGGAACAACAGACACTGGAGCCTACTTGAGGATGGAGGTTAGGAGGAGGGAGAGGATCAGGAAACAAACCCCTGTGACATGAGTTTACCTATGTAACAAACCTGTACATGTCTCCCTGAACCTAAAATAAAAGTTAAAAAGAAAAGTCACCATTATCTTCAGATTGATTGACAGTGATAGCACTAGCTAACATTTATTGAGCATTTTCCACATGCCAGGACACTGTCTTAAGTGCTTTACATTTATTAATCTATTCACTCTTCCCAAAAGGTCTATGAAATAGGTGGTCTTTTTATTGCTACTTGCTAGATGAGGAAACTGAGAAAAAGAAAATTTAGATAATTTGCCAATGGTCACATAGTAACTAAGAGAGCTAGGTTTCAAATCCTGACTGCCTGGTTTTAGAGTTTGTATACTTTAACTTCTATATTACTTTATACAATATATTGAGAGATAAACATAAAACTCTTTGAGATCTAGAAAGAAGAAAACCCAATGCACTTTCAAGCAAGATCATAGGAGAAAAGTCCTTTACACTGAGCCAGGACATACCCAGAGCTTTCCAAAGGTTTTAGTTCTTTCATCTGAAAGGAGAAGAGCTTAGATAGCTAATCTCTAAGGTCTCTTCCTACCTGATGTTTCTGTGCTGTTGTCAGCAAATTCTTGCTTTGTTTTATATTTCTTCCAGGCATAGGGCTGGGCTCTGTGGGGCTAAACAAAAGCAGAGGGCATGGACTACCTCTTCAGGGTGGGGCTCTTGATGCTCACTTGTGCCAGGTGAACCCCCTAGAGACATGAATCCAGAGTCAGTCAGGTTGGCCCCTGAGGCCAGCTCCCTTTGATGTTGTAATTGACTCCCAAGTTTTAGACATGTTAGAATTTTGCTATTGACAGAATCTTTATAAAAGAGTTTTAGAGTACCTGGGGCTCGTGAAGGGATTAGGAATTTGGAGTGAAATGCTTCTTCCTGTAAAAATGTTTGAATTTAATTGTTATGGCAGAGATTCTTGGTTGTCCCCCAATATTCATTCTCCCTGTTGTCCTTCTAAATGGAATCCTTGGTTTTAGTTGGTCACATCCAGAATAATTATTACATTCTCCAGCCTTCCTTACAACTAGGTGTGGCTGTATGAGGCTGTATGACTAACTTCGGGCAATGAGATATAATAGAATTATTGTATGCAACTTCTAAGAAGTATTCTTTTTTTTTTTTTTGAGACGGAGTCTCTCTCTGTCGCCCAGGCTGGAGTGCTGTGGCCAGATCTCAGCTCACTGCAAGCTCCGCCTCCTGGGTTCACGCCATTCTCCTGCCTCAGCCTCCCGAGTAGCTGGGACTACAGGCGCCCGCCACCTCGCCCGGCTAGTTTTTTGTGTTTTTAGTAGAGACGGGATTTCACCGGGTTAGCCAGGATGGTCTCCAGCTCCTGACCTCGTGATCCGCCCGTCTCGGCCTCCCAAAGTGCTGGGATTACAGGCTTGAGCCACCGCGCCCGGCCAGAAGTATTCTTAAAGTGAAGGATCAACTTTTTTAGCCCCCTTTCTTTCTGTTGGCTGGACATAGACATAATGACTGGAGCTTAAGCAGCCATTTTGAACTAAGAAATGGAAGCTATGTGTTGAGGATGCGGTGCAATAAGACAAAGGAGTCCATGTCTTTGATGATATTGAAATTACTTTTTCCAACTCAAACCAGCTGCCATGAGTCATTTACTGTGTCTGGGGGATAAACTTCTCCACATTATTTTCTATAACTTCTGTAACTTCACTATTGTTCAAGAACATTTGTCAATTACAGCTGAACCTTATCTTAACAAACACAGGTGCCCTTGGTGCAGTAAGTAGTTAGCTATGATTTGGAGTCTCTTGTTTATTTGTAAGATAAGCCCATGCCTTCCATTTATAACAGATGCCAATGTAGAAACAAATACATCTGATACAAAGGCACCTGTGCTTACCGTATTTCTTACAAATGAAAGTACAATTTGAAGAAAAACCACATCCACTCTGCTGCTGGAAAAGATGACATGTGTTGTTGGGCACAATCATTTCAGTTTCTCCTTTCTGCTGTCAATTTGCTCCATTTACGTTGTTGATGCTTTGTCTTGAGGTATACTGTAGGCATTTTTAAAACTCATTTTGTGTAATAAGCACAAAAGCAATATGAAGAGAAAGACTTATATGAGGTAAACATGAATGGAAGAAACAACAATAAGTTCAAAGTGGTGGGAAAAAATGATAAACGTTGCAAGTGACTTTAGGAAGAACTTGTTGGATGGTTGGGATCATTTTCAGTGATAGATAGATGACTGGAAAACTTGGAAGATGCTCTCATGATGCCATTGCAAAAGCCAGCAAGTGATGTGGCAAAATGGAGTCATGCTTGACTTGAGAAGAACACCAGCATGAGATGCTTTTCACTATCACAGCAATTAATGAGAGGCCTAGGAAGCTATTAAAGAACTTAAGGACTAAGCAGATGAATGTCCACAAATTAGAACATTTTACAAAGTACAGATGATTCAAGAAGCTTTTGAAACTGCATAATATCAAAGTGATTGGTTTAAGTAATATACCTTCTAAATATATCTTAAGTAATATACCATGTCCAAAAGGTTTCCCTAAAATACTCATGGACATCATCAGGGAGCAGGGCTACTGGTTACAACAGATTTTCAGTGTAGATAAATGAGCTGATTTTGGAAACAAAATGCCAGATAGAACGCTTTTCAGTAAAACATCTAAAAGCATAAATTATATACTCTAGTTTGGTGGAAGTATATTTGAAAACTGAATGTTTTAATCCCATATGAAGTTACTTGAATTTAAGAATAAATGATGGGCTCACAAAAGTGCTTGTAGAAAATATTCTAAATAGAGAAACTTCTGGACTGATTTAAAATATATGACTATCATTCAAGTTTAGTGAATCAATTTTTGAAAATATAAATATGGCTGAGCACCATGGCTCACACCTGTAATTCCAGCACTTTGGGAGGCTGAGGCTGGAGGATGTCTTTATGCCAGGAGTTTGAGACCAGCCTGAGCAACAGAGTGAGACCCTATTTCTAAAAAAAAAAAAAAAAAAAAAAAATTAAAAATTTAGTAAGGAGTTGTGGTGTGCACCTATAGTCTCCACTACTTGGGAGGCTGAGGTGGGAGGATAAAAAAAAGTACTCCTCAAACACAAAGAAATCCTTCCATATGACCATTCTGCATTTGATATTATCACTAAAAGTAAGAGATGAGAATGGTTCTTACCAATCATCAAGTTATTTAGAATGGCTTCTAGAATAGAAAATATTGTTTACTATTCTTTACTGGGAGTAAATTTAGGTTTTTAAAAAAAGATTTTAAACTTTTGCATTACAAAGCAAAACTTAAGTTATATAAGAAAGCACATTGAATCTAATGAATTTAAGCTTTCTTCTTCACAAATATTTGAATCAAATCACAAAAAAAAGCTGGGGAAAAAGTATGCACACTTACTGCCTTGTATTAATCTTACCTAGAGCTTCATTAAATTTCTTTTCTAAAATTTATATAATATCCCTCATCATTCTTAAATTCTACTAGTGGACCAAATAATGTTTGAGGAAAGTAAAATTATTCTTCAAAGACTCAAATTCCTACATTTACCAGTGTCTAAAAGATAATAGTAACTCCCCATAAATAACAACTATGTGTAAAGAATGATCGCCTTCCTAATCTTTCTTTTGCAGAGCTTCATGACTCAACAAGGCCTGAAGGTCAATGCTAATTTAAATGGCCTATTATTGACTTCAGCAAACCAACCTGTAATTATATAGAATACAAAATCTTTTGCTCTGGGAAATGTTGAAACACTAAACAAAGCTTTTAGAACCTGTGTAGAACCTCTAATGGTGTGCAAAAGAAAATCAGATGTTGTAAGCTTGAGATGTGGGTTCTAGCATCAATTCACTTGGTCTGGGTCTTTGGCTAGGAGCACCCCTTCTCTGGAACAATCTCCTCCTTCTACAGAATTAGAAGGTTGGGGGTAGGGTGAGCAGGTTTCTTTACTTCTGAAGTCTTTTCCAGACTGAGAAATCATACTTCTAGGTAGTGTTAAGCACTCAGAATATAAGTAGCATTGAACAAGTTTTGCCTTTCACAGCAAATTATAAGCAATGTGTTCTCAAAGTTACAAAGTGAAGTATAAAGTCTAAGTAGCAGTTTAAAGTAGTTTAGAAATTAAGCTAAATGTCAAGCATAGAAGATAATATTGACAATATCAATGAGAAAGTGTAGATACATATACATCTGTCACTGGTTAACATTTCAAGTCTTTTTCTGTGTGTGCCTTTAGTTTTAAATCTACTAAATTCCCCTGGTGTCCTCATTTTCCATGTTAATTACTTCTTCTTAAATCCAAACCTTCACCCTTTTCTCATATTCAACCTTTTGCTGAAATCTTCCTTCTTTATTCCTACTCTCACTGATCACTGTTTTGTGTTTTCTCCAATAGGGCGAATCCTCTGTAAAAATCAATAGGTGTTTAATAAATCAGGCTTTTCAATCACCTCACTTGAACATTTGCTTTTTTCTCTACTGGTGTACAAAGGCTGAAAGTAGTCAAGTTTATGAGACTGAGAGATAATCAACCTTGACTGGATGGTAGATACTGGCTTAAGAACCTCTATGCAGAGAGCTCAGTAGAGCAGGGTGCGCTTGGCAGCCTCTTCATTTGTTTACACCCTCATTAGTGATTAGTGAAGTTGGTTGTACAGGAAAGGTAAAAAGAATATTGTGTGCCCTAGCCTGGATGAATCACCCAGGCTCAGCTGGAATTTTTTGTTTCCAATCATTTGAACACAAGTGGGTGCCAGACAGAGTCATCACCATGTAGGAAGTCAGCAAAGAACTGAACAAGAGGGTGAGATCTCAGGAAGCTAAGTGCTTTGGAAACTGGTGGCAGGTGGGAGAGAAGCTGGGCATGCCTCCTTTGGAAGAAGGGTGTTGATCTGGCTTGAGAAGGACTGAGGGCTCAAAAATGTAAGTTATTGTACTCAGTGATAACTTTGCAACCCCATATTGTGGTTTTCGTTGTCACCATAGCAGATGGGTTACCTTGGTAGTAAAGCTTTGGTTGGCCACAGGAGTAGAAGGCAGGGTGCTCTCAGATCCAGGGAGGGGTGATGGGGAAAGAGATGGGGGTTAGAACCAGAGAGGCAGGTGGCAGGACTGGACTTTCTGTCTGCATGAATGATGATGGCAGTGTCACTGGTGGGCTTGCCAAAGTGGACAAAATACAAGACCTGAACTACAAGAATTGTGGTAATTAGGCCAATAGACACACCATAAATGATTTTAAGAGTGACCAGGGTTTTACGGAAACCTGCCAAGGTTTATGAAAGGTGAATATTTCAGTGAATTACATAGTGACGACTTTTTTTTTTTTTTTTAAATTACAGGTAACTGATTTTATTTAGAATAAGACTGACATTCTTCATCACTTCAAATGCTGTAATCTGTGACAAAACATCCCCTCTTAGTTCTTCCTCCGTTGTACCAAGCAATAAGGCTTCATATCCAATGCCAATAGGTTGCCTCAGGAATAAATTACATTAAGTTTTTCTTAGCTACTAACATCTCAATATAAATTAAATTTTCTAGTTAGTCCTAATGTGTAGAAAAATAATGGAAAGGTATATCAAAACATACAGATTGATTGTCTTTAGATGGTGGAAAAATTGCAGGATTTTTTTTGATCATTGGCAATTATTTATAATTTTCACATTACATGTTAAGATTTTGTAATTATAAAATTATTTCTTAAATATATCTGGATATGTGAAACATAAATAAAAAATTCCATTGAGTTTAGAAATATATAACAATAGAAAAATATTCGCTCTGCTGTGGAGCAGGATCTTACAGGAATAGAATGCAGCTGCAGCACTGATGCACCATTAGGGACCTGGAGCCCAGGTGTTGTCTGGAGATTACATAGTGGCAGCTGGAGCCCTGCAGAGGATCTTATGGAGAAGGGGCTGCCTGTTCCATTTTACCATTATTCCAAAGACTACTGAGGACTTCCCACCTCCTCCCCAACCCCTAAACCTTACCCACTCTGGCTGGAAGGCCACATTGTACAATCCACAACCACAGTGTGTTCTTTCATTTGAACAGTATGGATTTCTGGGTAACTGGGTATTTATCTGTAGATAACTACAGATAAATAAATAATCAAGGAAAAAAAAATCCTGATTGTTAAGGGTGAGGAAAGTTTATCTTATCCAGGACCATAAGCATATAAAAATATAAAATAATATAAATACAAGTATTAAATAAAGAAATAACCAAGTTCTAGGAGAATCTGAAACTTTGATAATGGTTTCCTGATATAAAATATACAAACATGTTTTTCACATGAAATGATCAAAGAAGAAAAATAAAATGATAATCTCAACAGATGTTTAAGTATCATTTAACAAATTTCAGCATTGAGCCTGATACAAGCAGACAAAACAAATCTCAATAAACTAAAAATGTAAGAATAATTTCTAAGTGTGGTAAACCATGTGATATGGTTTGGCTGTGTCCCCAAATCTCACCTTGAGTTGTAGTTCCCATGATCCCTACATGTTATGGGAGGCAACCAGTGGGAGTGAATTTAGTCACAGGGATGGGTTTTTCCTGTGCTGTTCTCATGATAGTGAATAAGTCTCATGAGATCAGATGCTTTTATAAAAGGACCATTCTCCTGCACACATTCTCTTGCCTTCCACCATGTAAGATACCCCTTTGCTCTTCCTTTGTCTTCTGTCATGAATGTGAGGACTCCCCAGCAATGTGGAACTGAGAGTCCGTTAAACTTCTTTCCTTTATAGATTACCCAGTCTCAGGTATGTCTTTATCAGCAGACTGAGAACAGCCTAATACATCATGTTTATTTCAGAACAATGGCCAACATCATATTTAACAGTGAAACCTCAGGGGCATCCCATTACAGTCACTCTGGCATGAGGAATATCTCCTGCCACCACTCTTAGGTCATGTTCTCTTGAAAGTCCTAGTTAGTACATATGAATAATAAAAATGTAAAGACAGAATTATCCTTATTTGCAGATGATATGATTTTCTGCCATTGGAATTCCAAATAATCAACCATATAGTCTATCAAAAGTAGTAAGAACCCATTAAGTTGGCTGGTTATAAAAACATGAAAAATATATACAGTGCTGGACGTGGTGGCTCATGCCTATAAATCCAACACTTTGGGAGGCCAAGGGGTGGATCATGAGGCCAGGAGATCAGGACCATCTTGGCTAACATGGTGAAACCCCGTCTCTACTAAAAATATCTATTTATTTTATTTTTATTTATTTATTTATTTATTTTTTGGAGACGGAGTCTAGCTCTGTCGCCCAGGCTGGAGTGCAGTGGCGCGATCTCGGCTCACTGCAAGCTCCGCCTCCCGGGTTTACGCCATTCTCCTGCCTCAGCCTCCCGAGTAGCTGGGACTACAGGCGCCCGCCATCTCGCCCGGCTAGTTTTTGTATTTTTTTAGTAGAGACGGGGTTTCACCGTGTAGCTCAGGATGGTCTTGATCTCCTGACCTCGCGATCCACCCGTCTCGGCCTCCCAAAGTGCTGGGATTACAGGCTTGAGCCACCGCGCCCGGCCTAAAAATATCAAAAATTAGCCGGGCGTGGTGGTGGGTGCCTGTAGTCCCAGCTACTTGGGAGGCTGAGGCAGGAGAATGGTGTGAACCCGGGAGGCGGAGCTTGCAGTGGGCTGAGATCGAGCCACTGCACTCCAGCCTGGGGGGCCAGAGCGAGACTCTGTCTCAAAGAAAAAAAGAAAAATATATACAGTGTAGCAGCAACTGTTTGTGTGTGTGTGTTTTGTGTGTTGCCATTCGCAGTAGGAATAAAGTATATACAATGCTTAAGCTTATAAAATGCCATAGGATTTATATTTAAAAACTCATAAAACTTTACTGAGGAACAAAAGATACAACTTAAATAAATGTTTTCTCATAAAAAGTTTCAGTAATATACACTGTAAATTTCCTGGATTTCAATTAAGAACTTTATAGAATTTTGGAGGAAAACCTTGAGGAATTTGACAAGAATTTCATGTGGCAAAATAAATCAATGAAAAGAATAAAATTATATGAGATTAAAGAGAGAGGGAGAGAATGGGAAGAAAAAAATAGTAGTGATTTTCTCTGGGTAGAAGCATGTGTAATTTAAAAAAATTTTTCTTCATAATTTTCTATATTTTCCAAATGCTCTAAAATAAGAAAACACTCATAAACAATTGTCTAAAAAAAGGCATCTTTTACCCCTTTTTGGGGGGGATATAAGAGGTAATTGTCAGATTACTGTAAGATGGGAAGTTCTATTCTTTTTCTTCACAGTCTTGGAAGTTTATCTCACTGTTTTTTGTTTGTTTGTTTGTTTTTAGTATAATTAGGTACTTGACTTAATGGACTACATTGTATAAATGTTTTGTTATTGTAGGAAACACCGTAAGTCATATTTAATATATTACAGAAAGGAAAAGGAAATAAAATGATGTATATATGGTGTTAAAGCAATGACATTTTGCTACTTTCATGAAATATGAGGCAGGCTGGGTGCCATGGCTCACACCTGTAATCCCAGAACTTTGGAGGCCGAGGTGGGTGGATCACCTCAGGTCAGGAGTTCAAGACTGGCCTGGTCAACATGGTGAAACCTTGTCTCTACTAAAAATACAAAAACAAATTAGCCGGGAATGGTGGCAGGCACCTGTAAACCCAGCTACTCAGGAGGCTGAGGCAGGAGAACTGCTTGAACCCAGGAGGCAGAGGTTGGAGTGAGCCAAGATTGCACCACTGCACTCCAGCCTGGGTGACTGAGCAAGACTCCATCTCAAAAAAAAAAAAGACATATGTGGCAAATTTTAGTTGAGTTTATTGTGGTCTAATTATTGAATGCCCAATCTAGTCACAAATACAAATTTCAAGTTGCAAAACAGTTATTACATCAAATCCTATCACAGTTTTTATTTTGTCTGTAACCTCAAGTTAATAATAAAATTAATTTCTTTCCTTGGGAATATAATAGTCAAGTTGTCTGAAAACTACTTTTTTATAATGAAAAGATTCTATGTGAGAAACCTGAGTGTAATTTCTGACTCTGCCACTAGCTATGTGGCCTTCTAATATTTCAGTTGTAAAAGTAAGAGAATACGTTTGAATGATGTATAAGACTTTTATAACTTTGTTTCTATGATTTTCAGAAGCATGACTTGTACATTAGCAGAATAACACTTCTTTTTAGGTGCTTACGTTTGTCTTTTTTTTTTTTAACACTTGAACATATCTATTTTTTTTTATTTTTACTATTATTATTATTATTATTTTGAGACGGAGTCTCGCTCTGTCACCCAGGCTGGAGTGCAGTGGCACAATATCAGCTCACTGCAAGCTCTGCCTCCCGGGTTCACGTTCATTCTCCTGCCTCAGCCTCCTGAATAACTGGGACTACAGGTGCCCGCTACCACACTCAGCTAATTTTTTTTGTATTTTAGTAGAGATGGGGTTTCATCATGTTAGCCAGGATGGTCTCGATCTCCTGACCTCGTGATCTGCCCGTCTCAGCCTCCCAAAGTGCTGGGATTACAGGCATGAGCCACTGTGCGAGGCCTATTTTTTAATTTATTAATGCTTTTTTTTTTTTAAATTTTGCTTTAAGATCCGGGATACCTGCAAAGGACATGCAAGTTTGTTACATAGGTATACATGTGCCATAGTGGTTTGCTACCCCTATGGACTGATCCTCTAAGTTTTCTCTCCTTGTCCCCCACTCCGCAACATGCCTTGGTGTGTGTTGTTCCCCTCCCTGTGTCCATGTGTTCTCATTTTTCAACTCCCACTGATGAGTGAGAACATGCAGTGATTGGTTTTCTGTTCCTATGTTTCTGTTCCTATATGTTTGTCCTCAGTTTGCTGAGGATGATGGCTTCCAGCTTCATCCATGTCCCTGAAGGGGACATAAACTCATTACTCTTTACAGTCAAAAACTTATCCACCATGATCAAATTGGCTTCATCCCTTTGGATGCAAGGCTGGTTCAACATACACAAATCAATAAACATAATCCATCACATAAACAGAATCAAAGACAAAAACCACATGATTATCTCAATAGATGCAGAAAAGGCCTTTGAGAAAATTCAATAGACCTTCATGTTGAAAACTTTCAATAAACTAGGTATTGATGGAACATATCTCAAAATAATAAGAGCTATTTATGACAAACCCACAGCCAATATCATACTGAATGAGCAAAACCTGGAAGCATCCCCTTAGAAAACCAGCACAACACAAGGATGCCCTCTCTCACCACTCCTATTCAACATAGTATTGGAAGTTCTGGCCAGGGCAATCAGACAAGGAAACAAATAAAGGGTATTAGAACAGGAATAGAAGAAGTCAAATTGTCTCTGTTTGCAGATGACATGATTTTAAATTTACAAAACCCCATCATCTCAGCCCCAAAACTCCTTAAACTGATAAGCAACTTCAGCAAAATCTCAGGATACAAAATCGATGTGCAAAAATCACAGGCATTCCTTTACACCAACAATAGACAAGCAGAGAGCCAAATCGTGAATGAACTCTCATTCACAATGGCTACAAAGAGAATAAAATCCATAGGAATACAGCTAACGAGGGATGTGAAAGACCTCTTCAAGAAGAACTACAAACCCCTGCTCAAAGAAATAAGAGGGGACACAAACAGGTGGAAAAAATTCCATCCTCCTGGATAGGAAGAATCAATATCATGAAAATGGCCATACTGCCCAAAGTAATTTATAGATTCAATACTATTCCCATCAAACTACCATTGACATTCTTCATAGAATTAGAAAAAACTACTTTCAATTTCATATGGAATCAAAGTGACACATTTTAAGCGTTTAAGTACCCCCACCATGAGACATTTTCCATAATTGCTATTCTAAATATAAATAGGTCACAATAAGGAAGGAGTTATCAGAAATATTTTTATCAAATGAAAATATATAGAAATAAAAATAATATTGTTAGTATTTGCTATGAACATATTTTAAATCATCTACTAAAATTTTGTCTGTTGATACGTTATTGTAGGTTCCTGATATAAATACCAAAATTTAAGCAGAAACTCTAACGTACAATTCTCAAACGATGTGGAAGCACTGTTTGGTATACTAATAACTTCTTCAGCACTATGATTACTGATATTAACATCTCAGATTTCATAATCCTGTAATAGCCAACATTATAAAAAATGCAACCTAATGTTCTTGAAGGGTTCAATGTTAAATGTCGAAAGGAAGAATATTAGACATAAAGGCAATTAAACAGTGTTTACAGTACTAACCAGCTCAGCCTTGTGTTGTTCAACATCCACAGCATGTTTTCCATCTATTCTGAAGATGCTAGTATCTCAAATGCCACTTCAAAAATGTCTTTGCTGACTTTGTGAATTAGAAGTAAGGAAATAGTTAATAATTATGTATTTATTCAGTGTGGATTATGCAAACTAGCAATTATTTATTTTCTGGAAAAACTTTCAAATTCAACCCAAAAGTACAGAATTTATGTTAGGTAGAGAAAAATTAATAGAAATATCTGCCCCCTTCAAAAAAACAATGGCAGAAAATTTATGAAATTTTGTAAATTTGCTCAGAATTCTATAATTCTGAGCAAATGTAAGGCCTTGCCTTCTTTATTTCATAGAACTTATTTGAAATCACTGAAATTTGGTTTCTCACAGGTTAGGAATTTAGTTTTTGCTTCTAAAAAAGCCCACAAAGCCAATCCTTTATTATTAATATTGCAGAATTCTATGGCTAAGCAAACAGAAGGATTTTGGTAATCACTAATTTCAAAACTGTCCAGTGATAAGACAATATTACTGGACCATGATAAGTTCACGTGAATGATGAATAAAATCTACTGTACTATTGAAGTCAGTGGCTGCACTGAGATGGACAAGGAAAACAGATAATTAAAATGGTTTTAGCTAAAGTTAAAGATAAAAATAGGAGATAATTGTACTTCAGTAGCTCTTGATTATATGAATTAAGTATTAGCAAAGGTAAATCTTGTCTGCTTTTTATGACATTATATCTTGCTTTAGGCTGTGTAATTATGAACAATGTTCCTGGTTAATCTTAATCTTTTAGATCTGCAGGGACTAAGGGAAAAAAAGAATGTCTTTGGTACTTTTTCCACTCCTCACAAGAGAAAGTGTACATGATACAGCATGTAAAATTGAGGTGATGTTTCCTATCCACCTTAGAGCTGATGTTCTCTGTCTCTGTCAGAGTGGCATTGTAGTAGAGAATGAAGAAAAAATGACTTTAAAGACCTTCTTAGTCATATATTTCTTCTAAGCCAACCCCTTTTAAGAAAGTTAGTGATGTGCATTTCCAAAATATTAATAGACTTATATCCCAATTCAAGAGCAGACCTGTCTTTTTGTGTGTAATACATACACTCATGAAAAATAGAATGTAACTGAATTTTAAACCTCAGGACTTCTTTTTTTTAAAATTTTTTTATTATACTTTTAAGTTCTAGGGTACACGTGCATAACCTGCAGGTTTGTTACATATGTATACTTGTGCCATGTTGGTGTGCTGCACCCATCAACTCGTCAGCACCCATCAATTCATCATTTATATCAGGTATAACTCCCAATGCAATGTATTTTGGCTATGAGGTACAAATTAACAAGTAATAGTGACCTAAAGCATAAAGTCATGTATTGTTTGCTTAATAAGAAGTCCTTTTTTTTAATAATAAAAAAAGACAGAGTGAGATGCTATCTCAAAAAAAAAAAAATCAGCCTACTAAATTTCATTAAAATGATACATGACCTCTCAAAAGCAATAATGAAAGTCAGAAGACAGTGAAAATTATCTGCAATGTAGTGAATTGAACAATTACTCCCAAACTAGGATTCTGTACTCAGCAAAAATATCCATCAAGTAAAAAGTTAAAATGAGAACATCTTTAGTTAAACAAAATTTGAGAAAGTGTACCACCAGCAGACACTCACTAAAAGAAATGCAAAATGTTAGAAAATGCCAGTGGGGAGAAATCTCGATTGGAAGTGTTGAGCTGTAAAAAAGAAATTTGATGTTCCCCTTCCCGAGTCCAAGTGATCTCATTGGAACATCACACACTGGGGCCTATCATGGGGAGGGGGGAGGGGGGAGGTTTTGCTTGGGGAGTTATATCTGATATAAATGATGAATTGATGGGTGCTGACGAGTTGATGGGTGCAGCACACCAACATGGCACAAGTATACATATGTAACAAACCTGCACGTTATGCACATGTACCCTAGAACTTAAAGTATAATAAAAAAAATAAGAAAGTTGAGCAAAGTATCAAATATGTGAGCAGATAAACATTGATTATATAAAAAATTATTAATAGTGTTACAAGGGAAAAATAAAACATGATGAAATTTAGTACCAAATGACAGCCAGTATCTGTAAATTGGAAGAGGAGTACGAGGAGTTGAAATATCTGAAGGTTCTCATGTTATAAGAGAGGAAGATAAAAATTTTGAGTTCAGTTGTATATACACACGATGATTTCTCAAGAAGCCATTAGGATGAGAGGCAGGTTCATTGCAGAATTGACAGAAGATGGAATGGTTTAAAAATCGTTATCTTTAAAATTGTTTTTTAAAATTAAAATGTTTAAATAGTTTAAAAGAAGAACAATAAGAGAGAGAAAAAATAGCATTGGATAAGTGGACAACTGGGAGGTACAAGGTAGGATGGAGGTTTTGAGCTAACGTACGTTGATCATTGCATTGAATGTAGATTAAGTGACTGCTCCCTTTGGAAATGAGATTGTCAGACTAGATGGAAGAACAGAATCCCACTGAGTGTTCTTTAGAGGAGATAATCTAAAAACTAATAATCAAAACATTGTTAGTAAAAATGATAGAATAAGATGACATAAATACACAAATATTCATATTAGCATTATTTGTAAACTTAAAAAATGATGACCCCAATACACATCAACAGCAGAATGAATAAATAAATTGTGGTATAATTAGACAATGATATACTTTTCACCAATTAAAATGGATGGACCATTGAGAAACATATCAACAAGTGTGAATATCATAAATACAATGTAGTGGAAAAAATAATAGAAAATGAAACTGTCTAGTTTAGAGATGCATACATAAGTGATGCAACTATAGAGAAAAACAAGAAATGATTAAGGCAAAACTCATGGTGGTGGTTATCTCTTATGGGAAGGAGAAAAGCCAAACTGGGGCTGGACAAAACATGGAAGGGCTCTGGGGTTCTGAAATGTTCTATTTTGACCTAGTGGTGTTAACTTGAATGTATTCATTCAATAAATATCAACCACACAAGAAAATTTCTCTATGTGTGATATATTACATGTTAAATAACATGTTAAAAATAAGAACTTGTTAATAGATGTTTGTGAGGTCTAATGCAATTCACATAAGTCATTTTGAATTCTTTTTCAATATCCTTTCTTTCCTCTGTCTTCATAGCAGCTGAATAATACAGAAGTTTTTAAAAATAATACAGAAGGCTTTTTTTAATAAGTCATTACCTTTAAAAAATTTTTTCATTTACAAATAATTGTGTATACTTATGGGGTATTATGTGACATTATGACACATGTATACATTGTGGAATGGCTACCTTAGGCTAATTAACATATCTATCACCTCACATACATATCTTTACTATGTAGTGAGAATACTTAAAAATCTATTCTTTCAGTAATTTTGAAATCTACATTACATTAACTATATATATTTTTATTTATATATGGATATACATACTCATTATTAACTATAGTCACCATGCTACGCAAAGATCAAAATAAGTTATTCCTCCCATCTAATTAAACTTTGTATTCTTTGATTAATATCTCCCTTATCCCCATCCATCTTCTTCAGAACCCACAGCTTCTGGTAACCAGCATTCAACTCTCTACTACTGTGAGTTCAACTTTTTTAGATTCCACATACAAGTGAGATCATGTGGTCTTTCAGTGTCTGGTTTATTTCACTTAGCATACTGTCTTCCAGGTGAATCCACGTTGTCACAAACGACAGAATTTCCTTCTTTTTTAAGGTTGAATAATATTTCATTGTGTATATATACCACATTTTCTTTATGCATTTATCCATTAATGGGAATTTATGTAGTGCCCGTATCTTGGCTATTGGGAATAATGTTGCACTAAGCACAGGAGTGTAGATATCTCTCTGACATACTGATTTCAGTTCCTTTGGATATATACCCAGAACTGGGATGCTAATCATATAATTCTATTTTTAGTTTTGTGAGGAACCTCCCTGCTGTTTTCCAAAATGACTATACTCATTTACATTCTCATCAACAGTGTACAAGGGTTCCCTTTTCCCCACATCCTCACCAACATTTGTGATCTTTTTCTTTTCTTGAGATAGTATCACTTTTTTGATAACAGCCATTTTAATAGATGTGCAGTGATCTCTCATTCTGGTTTTAATTTGCATTTCCCTGGTGACTAGTGATGTTGAACGTTTTTTCATATTCTTGTTGGCTATTTGTATGTCTTTTGAGATATGTCTATTCATGACCTTTCACCATTTTTTAACAGGTCTAATTTTTTCTTGTCACTGAGTTATGTGTGTTGCTTGTTTATTTTAAAATAGGTATTAGGCCTTTTTGAGATGTATGATTGGCAAATATTTTCTCCCAGTGTCTTTTTACTTTGTTAATTGTTTTCTTTGCCATATAAAAACTTTTTAGGTTGATGCAATTCACGTTTATCTATTTTTGCATTTATTGCCTGTACTTTTGGGGTCATATCTAAGAAATCATTGCCCAGACCATTGCTTTTCCCCTATGTTTCCTTCTAGTAGTTTTGCAGTTTTGGGTCTTGCTTTAAGTCTTTAATTTCTTTTAAGTTGATTCTTGTACATAGAGCGAGATAAAGATTAACTTTCATTTTTCTGCATGTGGATATCCAATTTTCCCAACTTTCCCAATATCCAATTTTCTCATTTATTAAAGAGATCATTCTTTCTTCACTTTGGGTTCTTGGCACCTTTGCCCAAAATCAACTGACCATAAATGCATGGGTTGATTGTTGGACTTTCTATCCTGTTCCATTGGTCAATGTATCTGTTTTTATGCCAGTACCATGCTGTTTTGATTACTGTAGCTTTGTAACATAAATTGAGATTAGGTACTGTGATGTCTCCAACTTTGTTCTTTTTGCTGCAGATTGCTTTGGCTATGTGAGGCCTTTTGTGATTTCTCACAAATTTCAGGATAGTTTTCCAATTTCTGTGAAGATTGATATTGGAATTTTGGTAGAGATTGCACTAAAACTATGGAATGCTTTGGATAGTATGGACTTTTTACAATATCAATTTTTCTAATCCATGAACATAGAGTATCTTTCCATTCATGTGTGCTTTTGCCTTTTGATTAGGTTTGGTGCACTGAAACCACCATTTTCAAGGCTTGATGGCACGGTAAGAAATAAAACAGAAATAAACTAGTTGATATCCTGTGGTCTGGCAGCCAGTACAATTGCTTTAAGATGATTAGAATTGACATTTAACTGATGTTTGTTCCCTCTCTCAAAACCACTCTCAATGACCTCTAATCCTGGAGCTTCTGTCCCTCACTTCACAGAAGGTACTGAGAACACTTGACTTTGGAGGCTCTCAGCAGGGAACAGGCTGGCACCATGAATCCACATTATTTGTATTAGGGAACGTGTACCTTGAGTTTAGGTAAATCTTTTGCTTTGATTGTTTGCTAATTCAGCAAGTATATCAATTACTGTTAATCCTTGAACCTAAACCTGAACCTTAAACTTTATGGTCTGTTCTAAACTCTGAAGTCTTAAGCTGTTTTCTTCTGTTTTAAAGTTTGGTCTCACCAGACACGGTGGCTCATACCTGCAATCCCAGCACTTTGGGAGGCCTCGGTGGGTAGATCACGAGGTCAGGAGTTCAAGGCTAGCCTGGTCAAGATGGTGAAACCCCATCTCTACTAAAATTACAAAAACATTAGCCAGGCATGGTGGTGGGCACCTGTAATCCCAACTACTTGGGAAACTGAGGCAGAGAATTGCTTGAACCTGGGAGGCAGAAGTTGCAGTGAGCCAAAATTGCACCACGATACTACAGCCTGGGAGGCTGCTATGAAGACAGAGGAAAGAAAGGATATTGAAAAAGAATTCAAAATGACTTATGTGAATTGCATTAGACCTCACAAACATCTATTAACAAGTTCTTATTTTTAACATGTTATTTAACATGTAATATATCACACATAGAGAAATTTTCTCTCTGTCTGAAAAAAAAAAAAAATGCTTGGTCTCCACTTTAACCATCAAAGACTGAAGCACTGCTCCTCAGAAAAGATGGCAAGAGAATAGGGTTTTTCCTTTTCCCAAGCTACTGCATGGGAAAGCTACTGCAAGTTGAAAGCAGTCAGTATTAGTCTGATTTTGCATTGCTATAAAGAAATACCTGCAACAGGGTAATTTATAAAGAAAGGAGGTTTAGTTGCTCACAGTTCTACAGGCTATACTGGAAGCATGATGCTGGCACTTGCTCAGTTTCTGGGGAGGCCTCAGGAAACTTACAATTATGGTGGAAGGTGAAGAGGGTGTAGGCAGGTCACACGGCCACAGCAGAAGCAAGAGATAAAGTAGGGAGGTGCTATACACCTTTTAAACAACTAGATCTCACAAGAAGTTACTCACTATCACTAGGAGAGTACTGAGGGGGATGATGCTAAACCATTCATTAGAAATCTGCCTCCATTATCCAATCACCTCCCACTAGGCCCCATCTCCAACATGGAGGTTTACATTTCAATATGAGATTTAAGTGGGGACACATTCAAACTTTAGCTGGAGATCACTAGAGCATAACAGCCAGTCTTCATCAGGATTTCTGGTGATACTTCTTGGGCTTAATTTGCTTTATCCATGAGAAAATAAAGAGAGAGATTATTGTTCAAAATCCTTAGAAAAACTGAAGATATTCTGTTTCTGGATTCTGTTGTAAATATCTTTGAGGTGAAAAGTTTATCTGTAAGTCACAATTATGAAGCCAATTGTAAATCCCAGAGATGTCAACTGTTCAAAGCAGTTGATAACAGTATAAGGAAATAAAACATGTTGCCCATAGATCATGAATATTGGTACCATAATGGCACTTCTTAGCTCTGATGATCAGATGGCAATCATAAGAAAAGAAGAATTTCTGATTCTCTCCTATTGCTATGTTGACTTGCTTATGAAATCCCTAATAGATAAATGCAGAATTTTGAGAAGATTATCTGGAAGCTGAGTAGAGTAAGAAAAGTAATGATAAGCCAAATAACAGAAGTGAGAACACGTTGGAATAAATGAAGTTTTATTATACATTACACATATCTACTAAAGTATTAATGACTCTGGAATATTCATGCTTATGAATAGTTTATGTACATTATTTTATTGTATATGTTATATATATAATTTACTGCTTCTGTGAAAGCAATTTGACTCTTCTTATAATAAGAAATATTTATTTTTCAGAAACTGTGATGGGTACAAAAGCTCCTGAAAAAGTGTTATTAGGTCCATATGATAGATGAGGATAGATGAGGAAAGACTCAAAGAATTTAAGAAATTTTCTTCAGGTTACAAAACCAATAGTTGCTGCAGAGCAGAAATTTCAGTTCTACTTTAAATTGAAAAGCCTGTGTTGAACCAGCAAATTGATTGATTTCACAAGGGAATTGAATAGACAAATCACTTAGTAGAAGATAGGCTGATATAAATAAGAGGTAACATATGATCTCATTAGGTTTCTTTTGTACCTCAGCTTTGAAATAATGTTCTATTACCACTATTTGAAAATTTAAAAGAAGTCAAGTATCTACACATGAGGCCAAACTCACTTTTCTATTTTAAATTTAGGAACTTCAGTTTTCATTACTCACTGATCCCAAATTACTGTCTGGCCTATTTTATTGCTTTTTCCATTCATTTGTGAAACATTTGAATGCAAAATGTCTGATTGTTTATTTAGGTTTCAGTCTAAAAGTAGAATTAATTAGATTTAAAAATCTATTGATAAATATTGCCAAATTAATGAAGAAAATTGTACCAGTTTACACTGTTACTAACAATGTAATAACACGACCCTACTCACTGTTTCCCCTTGCTTTTGCCATTTTGTCAGACTCTGCTAATTGAGTCAGGAAAAAAATGTAAGTGTATGTGTGGTCACTTCCTTTGTTTTGTAGCTCTGAGAGTGAACATAGTAACTATTTACATATTATTCATTTTGTATTTATAAAGTATTCATATTTATATATTCATATATGCTTATTCATATACATATTTTGCTTTATTTAATGTTTCATGGTAGTTTAACTATTGTGGTTCAGTATTCTTTTCTTTAAAGAACACCTTATATGTTAAAATACCAGTGACATTTTTTATCCCATGTGTGTCAAATATTTTTCCGATAGCTTTTTTTTCTTGTTATTTTTTAGAAATTTTTTTTACTTACAGAAATGTTAAACACTTTTCAGGTTGAAATAATTATTCTTGATTTTTATATTTTGATTTTCATTAATTAACTCATTAACACATTTGAAATCAATTTCTGGTTTTCCCCAAATATTTAATCAATTTTCCTGGAACATTTATTGCATTCTTTTTCTGTCTTCCTTGCCAATTTATAATATATCTGAGTTTTTCCATCATACATTATTTTGCTCATTTTCTTACAAACAATTTAACCTACTAATTTTTTTTTTTATTTAATCAAGAGCCCAATACAAGTAAAGGTTGTTGGACATTCTGGCTACCACATACGGGACATAAATATTTTGACAAATATGGCATGAACATCCAAACTTTTATACTTTGAGCTTTAGGAGATTGGTCTACACATGTTATATCTTATGAAGCTTATTAATAATTGGTTATACATCTGGATGGCATCCAGTTACACCCAGCTGTCTATTCTTCACAATAATCTCTCTGATTTCCATCAAATAATATGGGCATTTAATTTTAATACTGCCTTTTTCTGAAAACGTTTCATCATTTTAATTCTCATCTGCATTTCTGCATCTTTATCCTGTGACTCTTAATTCTTTCTCTGCACATAGTGCAGTCCCAGGTCAGCTCTGCCCTAGGACTGAGTGTAAGCAATTGTAAATTACAAATATGATAATGCTAGTTCCTCTAGGGTGGGGGCCAGGTCTATTATTTGAGATGAATTTCCTGAGTGGTTAGTATCCAACTGCACAATTTATAAGAACTTAATACCAGGTTACTAACTGATAAGTTACTGGCTCAGGGTTACAAAGTTTAGTAAATATGTAGTTTATGATCTTTACAAACAGTCTGTCTTTTGTTTGAGAATACATACAACCAACAGACTTGGAGTACACAATTTAATTAGTACATGCATGTTCAGTATCACTTTTTAACTCTGAGAGTTCTGACCACCCAATAAAATGCTTCATTATAATAAAGGTTTCAAACTTCCCATTTCTGCTATCTTCATAGGAGTCTTCAATCCTGTATTTTCTTGTATGGCTATATCTGCTTTGTGCTGATCAGCAGCAAGGGAAGGCTAAAGTCCCTGCGAAAATGGAACCTAGAACTTTTGTGACATTGCTCTGACAACTGTAACTATGTTTTAAAACCACCCACCCAAAGTGAATCAAGCAATCTACTTTCATATAGTGACATGAGTTGGGGAAGGTAAAAGGGTAATTACATTTCTTAAATTATTATATTTTTCTAGGCATTTGCCAAAACAATATTTACTAGTAAAAAAAAAATAAAGACTGATAAGATGCTTATATGTCTACTGCCCATCATAAAAAACAGAAATTACTAATACAACTGAAGCCCCAGAATATGCCTCCCAGATAATATTCCCTCCTCACAAACATAGGCAACACTTCAAATTATTTGTTTATTTTCTGTTTTCCCTTATGAACATCCAAACTATTATACTTTACTGGAGTTTTAGGAAATTGGTTGACACATGTTATAGCTTATAAGCTTAACCAATAATAATTCGTTATATAGCTGGTTAGATTCCATAACTGTGCAGCTTTGTAGACACAAATGGTGTGTGTCTGGACTTGCCTTTATTTCATTGATGTGGTTTGGCTGTGTCCCCACCCAAATCTCATCTTGAATTGTATCTCCCACAATTCCCATGTGTTGTGTAAGGGAGCCAGTGGGAGGAAACTGAGTCATGGGGGCAGGTTTTTCCCATGCTGTTCTTGTAATAGTGAATACGTCTCATGAGATCAGATGGTTTTATAAAAGGCAGTTCCCCTGCACCTGCTCTCTTGCCTGATGCCATGTAAGAGATCCCTTTGCTCTTCCTTCACTTTTCATCATGATAATGTGGTCTCCCCAGCCATGTGGAACTGTGAGTCAATTAAATGTCTTTCCTTTATAAATTACCCAGTCTCAAGTATGTTTTTATCAGCAGCGTGAGAATGGACTAATACATTCATTTTATTTTTTAAGATAAACAATACTTCTATGAACACTTTGTTCATATTTCCTGGTACTTCTCTAGGGTATATATACCTAGAAACGAAGTTTCTCTGTTTCATGGTATGCCCATTTCAAATTTGCTTGGAAATTTCAAAATATTTTTCTGTTTGTGCTATTCTGCATTCCTACCAGCAATGCATAAAAATGGCGTTTGTTTTAAATCACTGTCAATGTTTCAGATTTATAGGGATTTAAAAAAATATTCTTCATCTTAGACTAGGTAATAATAATTTAAAAAAAGAAAAATATTTTCCAATCTAGTGATTGTAAACTATCACAGTATGACTGAGAAATTTGCATTTTCCTGGTAAGTAATGAGGCTGAGCATCTTAGGATAAGATGTTTATTGGCCATTTATATTTCTTTATAACACAAGGCAGGAATCCCCAGTAGCCAGGAGTCCTGGACAGTGCCCCAGTACAGGATGGCTCATATTCCTGAGAGACACTTGGAAATGTAATAAGTTGCTCTATAAATGACCACATTCTGGATAAACTGGTAATTTGGTTGTCCACAGTAATTCACCAATCCCAGCAATTATTTCCCAGCTTAAGATTCCTTTATTAGAGCCATGAAATGGGCCACAGATAGATACACTCTGAAAGAATGATAGTGTAAAAATCAGTAAGTTAGACTGAAGCAAGCATATAAAGTCAGAAAAACAATAGACAAAGAACAGAAGCTTAGAAATCACAATAGTTTAAGTGCTTGGTTAAATGGCCTTGAAGAAACAAGGAGAAAGAATCACAGCTGGAAGGAAGAGCAGGAAAGAGAGACAGGACAGAAAACAAGACAAAAAGAGCAAAATGTGCAAAAAGGAGTGAAATGGGCATGTCAGAGACAAAAGATTAAGAAAATAAGTTTCAGGAATGAGGTGGGTATAAAGTTATCAGGTAGGAGTCAAGGCTTCGGGGCCATGTGAAATAAATTACATCCATTCCAGTTATCTATTCTTCACAAACAGTGCTCTTTTTTCTTCTCACAGTTTTCTGTGTTATGTACCAGCTACTTCAAATATGGTTTTGAAACTTGACCAGGAATCAAGCAATTTGATATTTCTTTCAGTCATATACTAACTGGGTCAAAGACTCCTTGACTTCAGATCTCTGAGTTTTCTCCTTTCCATCTCTACCACCATGACTCTGAGTGATTTCAACAGAGTCCTAGTGATTCTTTCTGTCTTTTCTCTTTTTGCCCTCCAATCCATCCTACACATGGCCTCCAGGGAGAAAAGCCCTAAATGTAGGTTTTAAGGCACTGAGTGGCCTCCTGTTACCAATAAAGGGCAGATTTCCTCATTAGGCACTCTCCATTCTCCTCAAGCTGACTCCAGCTTATTATTGCTTTCCCTAAAACTCAATTGTGAGCATATGTAATTTCTGTTTATTAATTGAAAATCCTCTACAGGCAGTGTCTAATAATAGGTTTGTCTTTGTATCCCTTGAAATACCCAGTCCAAATAAACATACTTAAATTTATGATATATCTCTGACATATACTGTGTATCATTATATGAAGTTTTTTCTTTGGCCTTGCCCTGCCATGACTTTCAAGATTATATAAAAAGGCAAAATTACCCAGAAGGCAGACAGATATATTATCTTACCACCACCACCAACAACAAATGAGAGTGCATGTTTACAAATGACAGTTTGCAGAAATAAAATGTGGAAAGCCAGTTGTGGCAGCTCACACCTGTGACCCCAGGCCTTTGGGAGGCCAAGGCAGGAGGATTTCTGGAGCCCAGGAGTTCAAGACCAGCCTGAGAAACTTTTTTAGAGACCCTGTCTCTACAAAAAAATAAGATTCGCTGGGTGTGGTGGCATGTGCCTGTGTTCCCAGCTACTCTGGAGGCTGAGGTGTTAGAATCATCTGAGCTCAAGAGATGGAGGCTGCAGTGAGCCATGTTTGGACCACTGCATTCCAGCCTGGGCAACAAAGCAAGAACTTGTCTTGAAAAATAAATAAATAAATAAACAAACAAACATGGTCATTGATAGTTTACAAGATTCCCCAAACAAGGTATTTACTAATATTCCTCTCCCCTTCTTCATAGTAGTGAGACCGCCTTCAAAGAAGAGGCCCTGTCCTGCCCTCCTTATTCTTAGCTAATTGGAAAAATGTTCATCATAGCCACCACTACTACCAGTGGAGACCATGGCATTTTAGTTTACTATTGCTGCTGTAACAAATTAGTACAAACTTAGTGGCTTAAGACAACAAATCTATTGGCTTTCAGTTCTGGACATCAGAGGCCGAAAAACAGCCTCACTGAAATGAGTCAAGATGTTGGCATGGCTATGTTCATTCTAGAGGCTTGGGGAAAATTTCTTTACCTTCTTTAGCTCCTAGAGAACACCTGCATTCCTTGGCTTGTAGTCCCTCCCTCACATCACTCCAACATCTTGTTTCTGTCATCCCATCTGCTACTAATTATTGACTCTTCTCTTTTATAATAAGCTCTGTGATTACGTTTGGCCCATTGGATAAACCAGACAATCTTTCCATCTTAAGATCTTTATTTTGATCACATCTGCAAAGTCTCTTCTGCTGTGTAAAGTAATAGTCACAGGTTCCAGGGATTAGGACATGGACATGATTATTCAGCCTTCCACAATGGTAACTAAAAGTCTACTACCAGACAGTTGGGATCAAAATGATATTGGGACCAAAAATAGTTTATTTCCAGACTTGTTTAGTCAAAAGCCAGCGTCCATTTCTAGGGCTGCTGCTGCTCTTCCCATGTGTCTGCAGCATCCGGGACTTGCTGCTTCCACAGCCTTTATTACTCAGCTTTGAAATGCTCAGTTCATCATTTCATATTCACTTTCAAATTCCCAACACTTACCACATAGGAAATATTTAATAAGTGCTTATGGAATAAAATGAATTGTATTATAAATATTTCAAATTACAAGATAATGATTAGCATAGGACCTTGAAAATATTAACATTCAATACATGCTTTCTCACTAATATGATGAACCCAATAGATTTAGGCTCTTTTCAGGACAGAAAAATCCTCTTTAAGATAGACCTTGCCAATTGCGAAAGACACACCTCTTTGTTCACTGGTCCCTCAATGCTTACGACACGTTGCCTTATTTTTATATTCATTATAAAGTGATTTACAACCAACCCAAACATATTTTAGGAGTTATCTATCATCTTTTCCAAAATACAATTAAGAGGCATAGAAAGTATTTAATTAGGATTAAGAACCTACTGTAAATTAACAATGAGGCACATTTGTATGAATTACACTAAACAGACATTTGCTGAAGATTCCACCTTTGGATTTTTGGCTTAATAAACAAAATCAGGGGGGCGGAGCAAGATGGCCGAATAGGAACAGCTCCAGTCTCTAACTCCCAGCGCGAAGGACACAGAAGACCGGTGATTTCTGCATTTTCTTTTTTTTTTTT
>NW_012111808.1:1865264-1877368 GCF_000951035.1 Colobus angolensis palliatus | reverse complement strand
GGGTGCAACACACCAACATGGCACAAGTATACATATGTAACAAACCTGCACGTTATGCACATGTACCCTAGAACCTAAAGTATAATAAAAAAAAAGAATAAACAAAATCAGAGAAACCCAAATAAACTGACGTTAAATAGAACTATACAGTAGAAATGTGACCTTCATCAGTTCCTCAGGCTTAAAAAATTTTTGTCTCTCATATTGATCCTAGATTATAGTTGTAAAGCATCTTTCCAAGGAATCTAATGCCATCATCTTAAAGCACAAAGCAGACTCTTTATAAAACCCTTTTGCAACTTTATGTTTCACTGAAAATGAAATCTATAAAAGCTCAGTATAATGTGGTCACTGCCTCTTTCCCAATTTATCTCCTTCCACTTAATAACTCTGACCACACAAGCTTTGTGTTAGGGCACTGAATATGTCAAACTTTTTCTTGTGTGTCTTTTGTGTCTGCAAAACTCTTACTCAGGGTTCTCAGTGCTTTAATTCTTGCAACGACCAAATGAGATACAATAATTATCACTGATTTAAGCAGGAGGCTAATAATGCACCCAAGATAACAAAGCTAGTATTGGCAAAACTCAGATTTACACCAGCGGGAATACTGGTTCCAACCTTTGCTTGTCCCATACAAGACAGGTGTCTCCATCTGAGATTGTGATATGCCCACCTCACTAGCAAGTAATATCCCCAAGTCAACAATTTTGTCTCTTTTGATTACTACTGTACAACTGACACTTAATAAAAGAGTCAAAAAAGTGTTCCATAGTTGAACGAATGGATGAATTTATTAATATACCCTTAGAATCACTGGCATTTACAATATAAATGGATAAAATCAATGACTTCAATGTGTGGAGAGAAATATCAAATTTAGAAGTTAATTTGTAAGGGTGTCTGAGCAGGAGTGAGGGTTGAAGACTGTTCTGTGGTTTTTAGTGAGAAGAATAAGTCACTCTGCCTCACTTTAATTTTCTATTCTCAGTGGCATCACTTGAAAGAGACAGTTCCCCTTTTGGGACCTTGTTTTGTAGAAGAAATGAACAGAATGGAGAAGGGAAGAGGAAGAGTCTACCTCAAGAGGTCTCTTCCTCATTCCCCACTCCACCCTAAAGCTTTTCCTGTGTCTTTCAGAATAACATCAAAAAGACCTGGCTCACATAAGCTCTGGGAAGAGCCCCTCTAAAGCATGAAATGAGAAGAAGATGCAGCATAACATGAGGAGAAGAGGGGCCTGGTATATCCCAGAGCTGGGGATAAATGGAGAAGGGCCCTGCTTTGTCAGCTTTGGAATGGAAGTTTACACAGCCAGGGAGAGTTCTGGCTGGGTTGGTGGTACCTCATGGCTGCTGGGTCACCCAGAAGAGCTGGCACCCTCCCAGCAGCCAAACAGCTCAGGGAAATGAGACACACCATCACCCACCATTGAGGGAAGCCATATTCACAGCCATACACCTTACATCCTGCCTTGTAAGACAGTCCTGGAAAGTCAGCAGAGGGAGGGATTGCTGGTATCTCAATCTGGGGAGATGTCTGGGTGACCCAATACAGCATCCACATACAGAAACATTTTCAAGTTAAGCCAAGTTAGAGATATTGACAGAAGGTTTCTATTATTTAAAGTCAACCATCCAACAAACAGAAGACTAGTAGTTGTGTATCAATAAATAATGTGTTGATAGACTTGATAAAGGAAAGGAAAGCAATTAAATAATATGTGCAAAATCCTTCAAAATTTTATGGTTGGTTGTCCTAAATTTATTTATGGTCATTTTTTTCCATTGCTCTAAGACTATTTTTTTTACTGAAGAAATCTCTCTGGAAAGAGGGCACATTCACCTGTTAACAGTGTTTGACCCTGTTGATGGCTCTGCCTTTCTCCATACAATATATTCACTTGGCCCATTGGATAATGGCTTGGCTTCCAAGGGCACCACTTTTCTTGATTCTTCTCCTGGGTCACAAGGCACACACTCTTTCTCAGAAGGATTTTCTGGCTCCTCCTCATCTCTATAACCTTTAATGCCTGAAGCACCAGGGCTCAGTTCTTGTACTCTCTCCCAGCTCTATGCTCATGCCCTAGGTGAGCCTATCCAGTCTGTGGCTTTAGGAATCATCCCACAAGCTGATGACTGTCAAATTTCTATCTAAAGCCTAGGATTATCTTCTGAACTCCAGACACTTTTATCTGTCTACCCAGATATAACAACTTCATTCTGATGTCTAACAGACGACTCAAACTTATTTGCCCCAAATAAATTCCTTAGACCTCCTTTCATCCTCCCTACCCAGCCCATGAAACTGATTTGTTTCTGTTGTAGATGTTCTTCATAGGTGAGATGGACCTCACACCCCAGGAGGGTTTGAAGGGATTTACTACTCACATAACGAGACTTTCTGGGGAGAGCACTGCAGGGTTGCAAGCAGGCCTGAAAATGGCTTGAGAAAGAAAGAAAAGAAAGGTGTTTGGCTTTCCTGTGATTAGGGAGTGAGGTCAGAGTGAGAGTTTCTGCAAGCATGGCTTGAACTTCCTGCTAGTGCAAAGAAGGGGGTACCCAGGCTTTCTTATCAGCTTTCCCAGGTGTGGACCACAGGAAGAGAAGAATCTCAAAGTCTATACTCATTTCAGTAAATGACAATCTATCTATCCTTTTTTTCGAACAAGGCAAAACATGGGATGCCATCCTATTTCTCCTGTATCCCATAACCAATCCATCAGCAAATTCTGATGGCTCTATTGTCAAGTAGACCTGAAATACTAGCACTTATTACCTCCACTGCAATCATGGTCCAGGCTAGAATCATCTCTCGGGTTATTTCAATTCTTTCCTAGTCTCTTTGCTTATATTCTTGCCCCTTTATCATCTGTTTACATCTGTAGAGTAGTCAGGATCTCCTGGACTCGTGATCCACCCGCCTCAGCCTCCCAAAGTGCTGGGATTACAGATGTGAGCCACCGCGCCCAGCCTATTTTTTTTTAATTTTTAAAATTATGGCCATTCTTGTAAAGGTAAGATGGTATCGCATTATGATCTTATTTCAACTCTTAAAGAAAAGACTCCTTCTCTCTAGGATCATTCCTGTGTGGTTTACATGGGGGAATTATAGGAACAGATCCATCCTGCTGATCCTCTAGAAGAAAATCTAGGAAAAGCATTAGTGTTCTACTGTTTGCCTTGCATGTGGTACCATTCATAATAAACTGGTAATAAACTAGCTGTTTCTTAAGAAGTTTTCTGTTTAGGCTGTGAAAACTGTGTTCAATTTGAAACTATCATGTAAGAACTTAACTAAATCCTGAAGAACTGTCAGGAAATTTTCTCAGAAATCATGTATTCTATCTTCTACCTGGTTATGTTTGCATAATGAATACTATGGAAATGTAGCATTGAATTCAGATTCTGAAAAAAATAGCCTCTCTCAAATGGCTGAAATAGAAAAGCAATTTAATAAAGTACATAAGCTATTTAGTCATACAGCAAGTTCATATATTAGAAATGCATTTCCCTATGAAATCATGGCTATTTTAACCTTAATACAAGTAAAGTAAAAATCATTGTAAAATATTTTGATTTACCATCAGAAAGCTAGATATTTGATGATAAGTGGAAAGCTCTGGTTAATAGAGAGTTAAAAATATTTGTACTACTCATCGTTTAGATGTGAAGTTGTTTAGTACATGTAGGATTATGTCCTGTATTTTCCTTCCATCCCATAGCAACCAATTTCATAATCCCAGCTCTAGAAATACTTACTTTGTTTGATGCTTTTTATAATCACAGATTTCAATAAATATTGGACTTAACACTAGGTTAACTATCCAGGAGTGAATTCAATTCAGTAATTATGATTTCTCATTGTAGGCTACACCTTTTTCAGTATATATTTTATATAAAACAATAATATTAACCATGCCACCATTTGACTGAAAAAATATCTAATTTCTTTCTTATTAGCCTTCCTCACAAGAAAATGACTCTGTAATCTGTATAAAATTTCTTCCATTAACATACTAGTGTGTTACTGTTGACATATACTACAATTCCCAAAGAGAAAAAGATGAATCATTTGTTTTGGCAAAAGTTCAAAGCACTTGGTAAAATTATTAGGAAACTCTAGTGGCAACCGCCAAAACCACTTTCAGTGCTGTGTTTTTCCTCCCAATATCTCTCAGGTACACATTTTCTTAGCCCCAAAACATTTGAGTAAAGGTATCCTACCTCCTACTGAAAAGGAAAAAAGAAAGCAAACTTCTAGCTTACTTGTCAGCTTCCTACTTAAAAGCATGCCTCCAGCCTATGGATTCATGGAATGACTCAATTGTTTCTTGTTTAATTGAAGAATAATATGTATGAGACTAGAGAAATTATCTAGCCCCATTTTCTCATTTAATAGATTTGCAGAATTGTGGCAAAATGGAGGTTCACTGACAACCATGGTCACCTTTCATGATTTTTTGTCCTTTTGGTTTTATTTTAAACATTTACTAAGTCAGAAGTTGTCATTTCTTCAAGAAGTTATAGGTAAGTAAACAAATTGAAAAAAATTATCAGCATAAGTTGAGAAGCTAGTTCATCTAAAATGAAGTAGAAAGATGGGGTAAGAAGATCCCCTTCCTAATTGGAAGTAAACTGACTTGGCAAGTTTAATTGTATATATTGCATAAATAAGTTCTACTAAGTGAGTTCATTTATAGTGATGTTTTTACTCCAGAAAATCCAGGTTTTTCTTTGAACTGGAAATCCTACTCACAATCTGCATTCTCCACTCAACCATGACTGGAGCTTGACAAAGGCTCTATAATCATGCCAATACTTTCTGGTGACTTCACCTTCTAGTTTCTATTTCCAGTCTAACAAATGAAGAGATGTGTTGTAATGTGACACTTTGGCATTTTTCATTTAGTTTGTTTAACACTTTGTCACATAATGCCTTTCACCAGAGGTGAGTTAGTTGGCAAGACTTGATTTGTTAAAGACAATCTTAGTCATTCATTTATTCATTCATTGAACAATTACCTACTGACATTGGCTTTGTGCTGGTTAAGTCAAATGCCAAATGCTGTGTACTCAGAGCTAAAAGCCAGTGAGCTCAGCCTGGAGAGGAGACTGACACTCAAGCAGGTGATTCCACTGCGGTGTGGCATGTATTACCTCTGTGGGAACTCACAAGAGGTGTGGTGGATCTGTCAGAGTGGTGGAAGAAGCTATAGGGAAAGAAAAAGGCCTTTTGAAAGGTCAGAATGCTCTGCAAAGCATCAGGGGAGAATAAGCTGAAAGCAGCCATTCTCTTACCCTGAGGCAGAGGGTGAGACATAGGTACAAGGAAATATAGGGGAATTTATCTCAATAGGCTTGTTTACCCATGTTGTCCAGAAACCCACCTTTGACCATCCACGCATGACTGCTCCCTGTAAGGGAGAAGAATACTGTTAATTACCCACAGATTGTGTTTGTTCCAGGCTTTTGGCATTATGTCTATACTAAATTAAAACCAACCAGTGCTAGCTTATCAAGTCTGCTCTCTCTTCGGCCCCTTAGTGCCGGCAAGTCCCTTAGCAGCTCTTACACTGCATACCTGTGTCTGAGTACTCCTTTCATCCATGGTGTGTGGGACAGATCTGGCAGCTGGTGGCCCCTGTGAGAAACACTACAATGGATCACAACGGAACCCCTGAAAACAAAGGTGAAGAGACTGCACTGTCCGTAGATCACTGGTGCCTAGTCGGGCTTCCTATGTTAGGGAAAATTTTCAAGCTAAGGTTTCATCATGGGACCACAGTATATAAAAGTATTGAAACAGCTGCTTAAAGCTAGTGGAGGCTCAGTTTCACAGGTTCAATTAAGGGGCTGAATGTAAACTGTTGTTTCCCATAACCCATGGTTCCCAGAAGAAGGCACACTAGACCTAGAACTCTGGGAAAAAGTGGGGAGAAATCTTAAACAACATCATGCACAAGGACAACAGGTCCCAGTAACATCTTTAGTGTTATGGGCCTTAGCTAGGACTCCTTTGAGCCCACTCTACACAGAAGAGCCTAAAATGGGAAGGGAAGAGGAACCATCATCTACCTTACTGTCTACTTCTCCTCCTTCAGCCCTGCCATTACTGGGTAAAGATACAAAAAACGAAACAGAGGTTTCTCCTGAGCTCCCCTCTCCCAGTAAATTGGAAACAAGACAAGGGATACACTACAGTTATGGGACCCTGTCTTAGGCAAGTGGTGTTAGAAGGGCAGGTCTTGGCCTGCCTGGTGATGCAAGATCAATGAGGCAATTGGGTATATGAACCCATTACTTTTGACACTTATAAAGAGATAAGGAAAAGCATTAGAGAAAATGGAACCTCTAGCCCATTTATGAAAGGATTAATTGAGGCCATGGCAGACAATTGCTGTATAACCCCAGGGGACTGGTCAGTATTAGCTAAAACAACTGTAGAGGCCAGTCAGTACCTCCTCTGCAGAGCAGAATTTGATAAATTGTGTGGACGACAGGTCAACCAAAATCAATTGGCTGGGCAAAACATAACAGCTGCGATGCTCCAGGGAAGGGGTCCCTATATTATTATACAACCTCTAATGATGCCCATCTCTGTTAATCTTTGGGGATGAGACCTATTAGACAAATGCAGGGTCACTCTGCAGATCCCTTTCTAATAATAGCCACTGTTGTTATTTTTCTCCTACCCCTGACGTGGCTCTCTCAAAATCCTATTTGGGTAGAACAGTAGCTTTTAAAGGGAGAGAAATTACAAACAGCCCGTGAATTAGTTGAGAAACAATTAAAAGCCAGCCATATAGAACCATCAAACAGCCCTTGGAATTCACCCATTTTCGTCATTCCCAAAAGGTCTTGTAAATGGAGACTTTTACATGACTTGCACACTATCAATGCTAATTTCCAACCTATGGGGCCCCTTCAACAGGGGCTCCCTTCCCCGCTGCAATTCCTTGAGAGTAGCCTATATTCATTATTGACTTAAAAGACTCTTTTTATACTATTCCTCTTGCAAAACACGACAGAGAAAAATTTGCATTTACAATACCAGTTATCAATAATGAAAGACCAGCTCCCGGATTTCATTAGAAAGTACTTCTTCAAGGAATGCTGAACAGTCCTACCATGGGTCAGTATCATGGAAATCAGGCTTTGCTCCCAAGTAGAAAAGAATTTCCTAATTGCAAGATCATCCATGAAATGGATGTTCTCTCCTTGGATATATCTTGGATATATACTAACTTCTCAGTCAGTAAGACTTCAGAAGGTCAAATTAAATACTAACAACTTACACACCTTAAATGATTATCAAAAATTACTTGGTGATATCAACTGGCTTCACCCCACCTTGGGTATAACCACTGACAAGTTACAAAACCTGTTTTCTATCCTAAAGGGCAACGCAGCCCTGAACTCCCGCCAGTATTTAACTGCCACTGCAAAAGGGAAATTGAGGAAATAGAGCAAGCCGTTTCTTAGAGGCAACTAGATTGCATAGACCCACAATATTCAGTCCAGTTGTTTGTTTTTCCTACTAATCATTCCCCAACAGAATGAATAGGACAGATAGCCCCAGGGCTACGCTTCCTAGAATGGGTTTTTTGCTCATATACCGGGACCAAAACACTATCTTGCTATGTCTAGTTAGTTGGCAAAGTCATCTACACAGGCTGCCGATGATGCAATCAATTGCTAGGTTATGACCCTGATGTCATAAGAATTCCCTTAAGTAAAGAAATATTTGAAGCAGTCCTGCCCCTATCTCTAGACACTCAGGATAGCACTGTCTGATTAAGCAGGCCATATAGAATGTAGCCTTCCTGCTGACAAACTACCTCAGTTCTTATCTCATACTCCTGTAGTTATGCCTACAAAGGTAGTTCACTCCCCTGTACCTAACACTTTAACAGTTTTTACTGATGGCTCTGGTAAAAATGGAAAAGCAGCTATCTGGTGGGAACCGCTTAACTCCCTCACTTGATCTGGATTTACTATCACTCAGAGAGCCGAGGTCGGAGCCCTAATATTGGCCCTAGAAAACTTTTTCACTCACCCTTGGGGCCCCATAGGTTGGAAATTAGCATTGATAGTGTGCAAGTCATGCAATATTGTTAGTGACCCTGCTTACTCTGTTCATTTATTACAGAACCTTGAGACAGTCTTCATTAAGTCCACTCTTGAGCCCACCCTGTGTTCACTTTTTCTTCAACTTCCACAATTGCTAGATCAACATACACATACTATTTTTATTACACACATTCGGGCCCACAGCTCACTGCCCAGCCCACTGGCTTATGGCAATGATCAAGCAGACCTGCAGGTTATGATATCACTGCTTGATCAAGCCACCCAATCACATCAATTTTTCCACCAAAATTGGAGTAATTTATCTAAACAATTTCAACTTACCCAAAGACTAGCTAAACAAGTTGTTTTACAATGCCCAGATTGCCAGTTCACAGGCAATCCCTCCTTCAACAGTTGTTAACCTTAGAGGACTAGAACCTAATGAGTTATGGCAAATAGGTGTTAAACACATCCCTGAATTTGGAAAACTAAGATATGTACATGTGTCCATCGATACCTGTTCAAAGCTAATCAGTGCTCATGCTCTTCCTGGAGAGTCCACCTGATACATCATTAAGCTCTTCTCTTAACTTTTATGTTTGTGGGGCAGCCCACAAAAATTAAAACTGATAATGGCCCGGTTTATATCATTTCACAATTTCAACAGTTTTATCAGACATGGAACATCCAACATTCCATGGGTATCCCATACAACCCCCAAGGACAGGCCATAGAACATGCCCACTCCACGCTTAAGAATATCCTCAGAAAACAAAAAAGGGGGAATATGACACTACTGGCATAAGCCTTATCTACCCTTAATTTCTTAAATTTAAATGACAAATTTCAATCAGCCATAGAAGAGTATTTTGTAAAAGCCCCTGAAAACATAAAACCTGCAGTTTTATGGAAATATGTAAATAGTAATGGTGCAGTTCAAATGATTTGTTAACATGGGGAAGAGGATGTGCTTGTATTCACACCCACTCAGGTCCTCTTTAGATTCCAGTACGATGCATCAAACCATACCATAGCATGGCTAGAACCCAACCCGGTACCAAAAATAAACGAAATGACCCCACAGGACCTGCAGCCCCAGATGAGGCAGCTTCCTCAGATGACACAGGCCCCAGACATTATGCTGAAGAAGATAACTTAGGAGGCTGAGCGAATTCTGCTCTGGACATAGACACCATTCACTCCAGATAATTTGTTCCTTGTTATGCTTTATTAACCTTTTTCAATTATCTCACTTTGCCTGCTACCTGTACCTGCTACTCTCTATTAGGCCCATCTTCTAGATCCACCTTTCTTCTGCCCTGTTACTTGGGTAAACACCCCCTTCCCAGCCTCTAACAACGTGACTGTTTGGCTAGGAGGGATTAACATACCCCCAGTGGGAATCCTCAGTAACAGCCCTATGAACCAATGAGCAAAAACACCTCTCCTGGATAGACGTCCACTCCTGGGGGGTCACTCTTTGATTGGAAAATAGTATTACTGATTATACTCATGTTTGTCTCATGTTATTTACTAATTCTAGGATGCAAAGCTGGAAAACGAGTTGTAGCCACTACACCTGACAAATCTGTTGCTGCACACATCTGTACTCTACAATCAACAAGACCTGATGCTAAAAACAGAAAAGGGGGAGAAGTGGGGGATCAGTCAGAGTAGTGGGAGAAGCTGTAGGGAAAGAAGCAGGCTTTTTGAAAGGTCAGAATTCTCTGCAAAGTTTCAGGGGAGAGTAAGCTGAAGGCAGCTGTTATCTTACCCTGGGGCAGAGGGTGAGAAATAGGTATAAGGAAGTATGGGAGAATTTATCTAAATAGGCTTGTTTACCCATGTTTTCCAGAAACCCACCTTTGGCCATCCACGCCTGACTGCTCCCTGTAAGGGGAACAGTAATGTGAATTACCCATAGATTGTGTTTGCGCCAGGCTTTCGGCATTATGTCTGCACTAAATAAAACCAAGCAGTGCTAGCTTATCAAGTCTGCCCTTGCTTTGGCCCCTAGCACTGGCAATCCCCTAGCAGCTCTTACACTGTGCACCTGTGTCTGAGTACTCCTTTCATCCGTCCCTCAGCCAGGGACTGCAGGACAGACCCATCAAAGAGGGTGCCAAACCACCTAACCCCATTGACGATAACAGGAAAGGCTTTCTGTAGGATTCAGCAGCTCAGCTGAGTTTTAAAGGCTTCATAAGGAGCAAGCCAGGTGAAAGAAAAGCCAGGAAGAGCTGGCTGCCTGTGAAGAGACTGATGGACATTTTGAGAGCTCGTTAGGAGCAAGGACAGATGGAAAGGAAAGAAGGAGGCAGATCACGTGGAGCACACTGGGTCTCATTCTGAAAGCTATTTGAAACCACAAGATTCATTTAAGTATACAAGTAGCAAAATAGAATTTGTAATTTTGAAAACTCCTTCTAGCTGGTGTAGGGAGAATGGTTTGAAAGGGCAAGAGGAAAGAGAAGGAGTTCATGCTTAGAGCTGAGAGAAAGAAATGATTTTAAGAAACAAAAAAGCAATGTTGTGTAGTTTTCTGTGTAGATCACCGTCATGGTTAGGTACATTCCTAAGTTTTTTTTTTTTTTTTTTTTTTTTTTTTTGCAGCTATTGTAAAAGGGGTTGAGTTTTTATTTTATTCTCAGCTTGGTTGCTATTGGTGTATAGAAGAGCTACTCATTTGTGTACATTAATTTTGTATCCAGACACTTTGCTGAATTATTTTATCAGTTCCAGGAGCTTTCTGGAGGAGTCTTTAGGGTTTTCTAGGTAAACAATCATATCATCAGCAAACAGCAACAAGTTTGACTTCCTCTTTACCAATTTGGATACTCTTTATTTCTTTATCTTGTCTGATTGCTCTGGCTAGGACTTCCAGTACTATGTTGAAGAGGAGTGGTGAGAGTGGGCATCCTTGTCTTGTTCCAATTCTCAGACGGAATGCTTTCAACTTTTCCCCATTCAGTATTACACTGACTGTGAGTTTGTCTCAGATGGCTTTTATTATATTAAGGTATGTCCCTTGTATGTCAATTTTGCTGAGAGTTTTAATCATAAATCTATGCTGGATTTTCTCAAATGCTTTTTCTGCATCTATTGAGATGGTCATGTGGTTTTTAATTCTGTTTATGTGGTGTATCACATTTATTGACTTGCATATGTGAAACCATTCCTGTATCCCTGTATGAAACCCACTTGATCATGGTGGATTATCTTTTTGATACCACCTGTTCCCCAATAACCTATGGTAATAAATTTTTTTTTAAAATAAAGAACAGTGTCTGGCACACAGCAGGAATTCAATAAATATTTAAGAAAAATAAAACTTTTCATGTAACCAAACACCACCTGTTCCCCAAAAACCATTTGAAATAAAAAAAATAAAATTTTAAAAAATATTACATTATTAAAAAATAAATAAATATAAAAGAAGACTGGGTGCAGGGGCTCACATCTGCAATTCCAGCACTTTGGGAGGTCGAAGCAGGTAGATTGCTTGAGCCCAGGAGTTTAAGACCAGCCTGAGCAACATGGTGAGACCCCATCTCTACAAAAAATACAAAAAAATTAGCTGGGCATGCTGGCGCATGCCTCTGATCCCAGCTACTCAGGACGCTGAGGTGAGAGGACCACTTGCGGACAGAAAGTCAAGGCTGCAGTAAGCTACAATCGTGCCACTGCATTCCAGCCTGGGTGACAGAATGAGACTCTATCTCAAATGAATCTTTAAAAAGAGGTAAAATCAATGTATTTTATAAATTTAATTATGGGTTAATTCAATTTCTGAAATTAAAGTTTCAGCTAATGGGATTTTCAATGTACATAGCTCTTGTGATTAACCTAGATTGTTCTATCCACTAGTGTAACTAAACATTTATTGGGGAATTCAAGTTTGTATAATTTACACATGAATTAGCTACATATTTTATCAAAACTATACAATGTTGAGTCCCTCCTTGCCAATGGGTAACACAGTGCTTAATGACACTTTAGCCAGGCTATAATTATTCTTTCTTTTTTTTTTTT
>NW_012111808.1:1860330-1861379 GCF_000951035.1 Colobus angolensis palliatus | reverse complement strand
GCACTCACTAGTGAGATGACCCCAGTACCTCAGTTCAAAATGCAGAAATCACCGGTCTTCTGTGTCCTTCGCGCTGGGAGTTGGAGACTGCAGCTCTTCCTATTCGGCCATCTTGCTCTATTCTTTCTTTTGTTATTAACAGTCTTATTTTGGCATTAGGTTCCAATCTTGACCAACTAAAAAACATAAAAATAAAAACAAAAAATCCTTTAATCTCAAATTCAATTCACTACTCATCTCCTTCCTTTCTCCATCTGGGTCCATATTATTTTCTCCAGTATCTCTAAGATACTGAGGATGTATCAAGGGTAGCACACAGAGCGTGGTGGGTGTGGGAATCTTTTCTCTGAGTCACCTCTTCCCCTTCTCTCTTATAAACTCTAGCTCCCTCCAGTTGGGAGCAGGGAAGCAGGAACAAAGGCAAAAGTGGTTTAGCTATGATTTCAGACAGCTCCACCCTTTACTGGTGGCCTATACCCATATGGTCTTCACTGTATGAAGGGCATGTACAATTTTGTGGTGGGTGCTGTATTCAGCTTCACTCCAGACCCTCTGTAGCTGAAGACCCTATTAAACTCTACTAATGTCCTTAGCACTATCAGCAGTCTCAACATATCTGGTAGTCTTTTCCTTATCCCAGACGCTGACATGTCAAACGCTTCTGCCCCTTCACTAACCCCATGCTCCTTTATCTGCAGCTAAGGTTACTCAGATTCTCTTCCTTGATCTTTGAAAAAAAATAGCTCCTGGATTCACTGATTTTTGAAAGGTTTTTTGTGTCTCTATCTCGTTCAGTTCTGCTCTGATCTTAGTTATTTCTTGCCTTCTGCTAGCTTTTGAATGTGTTTGCTTGCTCTTGCTTCTCTAGTTCTTTTAATTGGGGTGTTAGGGTGTCCATTTTAGATCTTTTCTGCTTTCTCTTGTGGGCATTTAGTGCTATAATTTTCCCTCTACACACCGCTTTAAATGTGTCCCAGCGATTCTGGTATGTTGTATCTTTGTTCTCATTGGTTTCAAAGAATGTCTTTATTTCTGCCTTCATTTCGTTA
>NW_012111808.1:1850113-1859633 GCF_000951035.1 Colobus angolensis palliatus | reverse complement strand
TGTTATTTTATATTTCATATAATAATGTGAATTTGATCCTGTAATTATGATGTTAACTGGTTATTTTTCTTGTTAGTTGATGCAGTTTCTTCCTACCATTGATGCTTTTTACAATTTGGCATGTTTTTGCAGTGGCTGGTACTGGTTGTTCCTTTCCATGTTTAGTGCTTCCTTCAGGAAGGCAGGCCTAGTGGTGACAAAATCTCTCAGCATCTGCTTATCTGTAAAGGATTTTATTTCTCCTTCACTTATGAAGCTTACTTTGGCTGGATATGAAATTCTGGGTTGAAAATTCTTTTCTTTAAGAATGTTGAATATTGGACCCCACTCTCTTATGACTTGTAGAGTTTCTGCTGACTTGTTAGTCTGATGGCCTTCCCTTTGTGGGTAACACAGCCTTTCTCTCTGGCTGCCCTTAACATTTTTTCCTTCATTTCAACTTTAGTGAATCTGACAATTATGTGTCTTGGAGTTGCTCTTCTCGAGGAGTATCTTTGTGGCATTCTCTGTATTTCCTGAATTTGAATGTTGGCCTGCCTTGCTAGGTTGGGGAAGTTCTCCTGGATAATATGCTGCAGAGTGTTTTCCAACTTGGTTCCATTCTCCCCGTCACTTTCAGGTACACCAATCTGATGTAGATTTGGTCCTGGGCATGGGATCCTCTGAGCCAGACACGGGATGTAATCTCCTGGTATGCCGTTTGCTAAGACCATTGGAAAAGCACAGTATTAGGGTGTGAGTGACCCAATTCTCCAGGTGCTGTCTGTCATGGGTTCCCTTGGCTAGGAAAGGGCATTCCCCAACCCTTTGCACTTCCCAGGTGAGGTGATGCCTGGTACCTCAGTTAGAAATGCAGAAATCACCAGTCTTCTGTGTTGCTCATGCTGGAAGCTGTAGACAGGAGCTGTTCCTATTTGGCCGTCTTGGAACCTCCCCTCAACCACAAAGATTTTCTCATAGAAATTTCCTAGTTCTAGGTTTTACATTTAGGTCTATATCTGGAATTACTTTTTGAAAGTATGGGAAGTATGAGTCAAGGATCTTTTTAAAAGACATATGCATATTTACATACACTGAAAAATTAGACAGTTGTACGTGTGTATGTATGTATATAAAATTGCCTGATTGTTCAGCACCAACTCTTGAAAAGACTATTCTTTTCTCACTGAATTGCCTTTGGACATTTGTGAAAGTTGAATTGACCATATGTTTGTAGATCTTTCTAGATTCTCTATTCTGGGCCATTGATCTATGCTTCTTTCCATTTACCTATATAAAACTCTTGATTGCTACAATTTACTGTAAGTCTTGAAATCATTACTGTGATTCTTTCAACGTTTCTTTTTCAGCATTGTTTTAGCTATTCTAGTTCCTTCCCCCTTCCACATAGTTAAAAACTAGTTTCTTGATTTCACAGAAAATATTCCTGATATTTTGATTGGGATTACATTGAAACTTTAGACCAGTATGGAGAAATCCGAACATCTTAACATTCCCTGATTTATTTCAAAAGTGCTTTTTAGTTTTCAGCAATAGCTCTTGCACATATTCTGTTAGATTTATATCTATGCATATCATGTTTTCATGCTATTGTAAATGTTATTAGCAACTCCAATAGTATATAGAAATACAATTAATTTTTGTCTATTGACTTTATATCCTACACCTTTACTCAACTTGTTAATTGTAGAAGCTATTTTGAAGATTCTATGGATTCTCTTATTTTTTATTTTTATTGATGGAGAATATAATCTCTTTTTATTATATTTACTGATATAACATATTTCTTTTTTGATATTAATTTATTTTTTAAAGACTGAGGTATGATTGATGAAAAATTTGTATATTTTATGTACTTAAGGTGGAAAACATGTTTTTTTTTCATAAACACAACAATTCAAGGAATACAACATGGTGTTTTCATATAAATATACCTTTGTAATGATTCCCACAATCAAGCTAATTAACATATTTTCACCTGATATAATTATCATTTTTCTTGTGTTTGCCTTGAGAACACTTGAGATCTATTACCTTAGCAATTTTCAAATATGCAATACATTATTATTAACTATAGATACCATACTGTACATTAGATCTCTAGAACTTATTGATCTTATAACTGATAGTTTGTACTCTTTGACCTGTATCTGCCTATTTTCTCTATTCCCCATCCACTGGCAACCGCCTTTCTACTCTCTGTTTCTCTAAGTTTGACTACTTTAGATTCCACATGTAAGTGATATCAAGCAATATTTGTCTTTCTGTGTCTGATCTATGTTACTTAGCATAATAGCTTCCAAGTTAATTCATGTTGTTGCAAATGTCAGGCTTTCCTTCTTTTTAAAGTCTGAATAGTATTCCATTGTGTATACATATATATAGTACATAGGTATCATATATATGATAAATTGTGTGTGTGTATATACATATATATATTGTGTATGTGTGTGTGTATATATATACATATATATATGGAATATATATATAATAGTATTCCAATGGAATACTATTCAGCCTTTAAAAGGCTGAATATAGACAGATATTTTATATATATCACACGTTCTTTATCCATTCATTCATTGATGGAAGCTTAGATCAGTCCCATGTCTTGACTATTGTGAATAATACTGAAGTGAACATGGAAATGCAGATATATCTTCAAGACAATGATTTCATGGCCAGAAGTGGGAATTTTGGATCATATGGTAGTTCTGTTTTTAATTTTTTGAGGAACTTCCACACTATTGTCCATAATGGCTGTATTGATTCACATTCTCACCAACAGTGTACAAGGGTCCCTTATTTTCCATATCCTCAATAACACTTGTTATCTACTTACTTTTTGATCATAGTCAAACTAACAGCTATGAGGTGGTATCTCATTGTGGTTTTGACTCTAATTTCCCTGATGGTTAGTGCTGTTGACCACCTTTTCATATACCTCTTGGCCATTTGTATGTCCTCTTTGGGAAAATATATATTCCAATCTTTTGCCCATTTTTAAATCAGGTTTTTTTTTTTGCTATTGAGTTATGTGAATTCCTGATATATTTTACATATTAACCACTATTAGATATACAATTTACAAACATTTTCTCCTGTTCTGCAGGCTGCCTTCTCGTTTCATTCCCTTTGCTTTGCAGAAGCTTTTAATGTAGGCAATAATGTTACGTTGGCTAGAACTAGACTCAGATACTCTACAATTTCAATTTTGGGGAAGAGCCATTTTGGGGAGTAGTTGTAGGTTAATATTACTGGTGATAACTAAAAGTTAACTTAATATAGAACAGGTCATTTTGATGACTGATGCTAGTTCTATCAAATTTTAAGTGGTAGTGGTGGCATTTGTGGTTGCAGGTTTGGATGTATTGACAAAAATGTCAAATGCTATAAAATATTTTAAGAGATTTATTCTGAGCCAAATATGAGTGACCATGGCTTCAGGACACAGCCCTCAGGAGGTTCTGAGAACATGTATCCAAGGTGGTTGGGGTACAGTTTGGTTTTATATATTTTTAGGGAGGCATGAGACATCAATCAAATACATTAAGAATACATTGGCTTGTTTCAGACAGGCAGGACAACTCAAAGTGGGGGCTTCTAGGCTAGAGGTAAATTTAAACATGTTCTGGTTGACAATTGGTCTAGTTTATCTGAAGACCTGAGATCGATGGAAAGGAATGTTCAGGTTAAGATAAAGGACCAAGTTTTATTGTTCAGAGGAATCTCTCAGAAAGCAGACTTCAGAGAGAGAGCAGGTTGTAAAATGTTTCTTATCAGACCCCAAAGGGTGCCTGGCTCTTAGTTGATTATCTCTTGGATCTGGAAAGAAAGGAAAGAAAACAAAGGGGGAAGGATGTTCTCTATAGAATGTGAATCTCCTCCACAAGAGACTTTGCAGGACAATTTCAAGGTATAGCAAGGAAATATACTTTGGGGTAAAACATTTTGACTTTTTTTCCCTTGTTATGCCAGAGTCAGATTAGAAAGTAAGTCACAATATATGGGGTTAAATAAAACCCATCTGATGAGACTGTATGGTTTGTAGGGCATGATTCCCCAGACCCCCTAGAAAGGAATTTGGGCAAGATAAAAAATCAAAGCTTAGTCCTCAGATGAATAGGTGGAGATTATACATTGTTGGAAAAGAGTGATGAGCGTTGTTACTGTAGGCTAAGTAGAAGTTACAGTAGTTATAGGTTAAGTGGAAGTAGTTGCAGATTGAGTTGAAGGGAATGTAGTTGTTGATTCAGTCAGAGATGGTAGAAGTGGTGATTATTTGAGTTTTCAAGTAAGTTTAAGTTGAAGTAGGACTTGATATTGTTGAAGTTGTAACAGTTATAGTCTATTAAAGTGACTGCAGCCATGGTTCCACTTGAAGTGATAGAAGTAGCTGTTATAGTTGCAAACTGAGTTGAAGCGGTAGAGGTTGAAGTTTCAGTTGAAGTGATGACTGTGGCTGTTCAAATTATAATTGATTGGCAGCTGCAGCAGATGTAGGTTCTATGGAAGTGGTGGCAATTTTAGCTGTTGAAGTTGTAGTTTCAGTGGCTGTTCTTGCAGGTACAGTCGAAGTGGTGGTCATTGTAGGTGGACAAGCAGGAGAGGGTGTTCCAGGTTTGACAGTCACACACTCTCTATTGTTTGTGGATAGCTGGAAAACAGTGGAGGAATTGGTAGATCCTTTGTTATTCACCAAGCATACTATAAGTACTCCAATTGCTGTCATTATCACACAGGCTAAGAGACAAGCCAGGAAGACTTTCCACATAGACCAGTCATTGCGGCAATGTTCTTTTACCTAAGCATGTATATAAAAATATCAGCAATAAGAAACAAAACTGCTTGTAATTTATCATTTCTTTTATATTACTTATAACTTACTGCATTAACATCTTTTGAGTCACTATGTGTCTCTGAAAGTTGGGCTTGAAGTCCATGTTTTCATGCAGGTAGAAATAATTGTCTGCTGTCCCTTACATTAGAAGAAAGACAAATCTGCAAAATCTCATCTTCTCTTATCCTATTTTCTATTTGTCTTTTTAACAGACTTTATTTTTAGAGCAGCTTTAGGTTGACAGCAAAACTAAGCAGGAAATACAGAGATTTCCCATATCCCTCCTGCCCTCACACATGTTCAGCCTCACCAATTGTCCACTTCTCTGATCAGAGTAGAACATTTGTTATGATTAATGAACCTACAATGATATACCATTATCAGATTACTTTATGGTTCACTCTTGGTGGTGTACACTCTATGGGTTTGGACAACTATATAATGATATGTATTTACCATTATAGTATCATGCAGAGTAGTCTCACTGCCCTAAAAAATCCTCTGTGTTCCTTTTATTCTTCCCTCTCTCACTCCTACCTTTTTTTTAATGTGAGCACAACATCTTATATTGTTATTGAGAAGATTAAAAATAACATACATAAAGTTACCACTTTTCAAAAATATTATATTTGGTTTTGATGCAGTATAATATAGAATTTAGAAACAAGGGCTTTGGAGTCCAACAGATTATTTCATAATTACCTGGATGAAAGCAAGATCTTCAAGGAATAGAATGCAAAACTTGTACCTTTCAGACAGAATACAGTAGGTCTGAAATATTACAAAATATGGGCCATGGTATTTGTTGGAAGACTAGAGTTTCATGAAAAGCCTGATGATACCAAGACAGCAGCAAAAGAATGAGGGCAGTGGTCACCAAGCCCAGGGAAATGAGGGCCACTAAGACCAAGTTAGCCGTAGGACAAATAACATCCTCTTTCCTTGATGGGAGGCACTGAAAAGGAGGTTCAAGAAAAGAAAGTGGCAAAAAGGCTTATGTACATCTGGGAGAGGATTCTATAATACTGCATTAGACAAACTTAAAAAGAGCCCTTTAGTGACATTAAACGCGCATGATCAGACAAAAGGAAACTATGTTCTCCTCCTGTTTGGCCCCTTCTGACAAAAACTGTGTAAGTTCTAGCAACTCTCTAAACTTTCCTGAGCCATATTTTCCTTAATTGTTAAATAACTTAATGGAACTAGATCAGCCATTCTCATCACTAATTGTACATTAGATTCATCTGGGTAGCTTTTAAAAACTATTGTTGTATGGGCCCCACCCCCCAGAGTTTCTGATTTAATTGGTCTGGGGTGGGGCTCCAGCATTTGATTTGTCCTAAACAGTCCCCAGGTGATTCTAATATGCAGTCAAGTTTAAGAACCAGCAGAGGCTGGGCATGGAGGTTCACACTTGTAATCCTACCATTGGGGGAGGCTAAGGTGGGTGGATCCCTTGAGCCCAGGAGGTTGAGACCAGCCTGGGCTACATGGCAAGATCTCATCTCTACAAAAAATACAAAAATTAGCCAGGCATGGTGGCATATGCATGTGGTCCTAGCTACTTGGCAGGCTGAGATGGGAGGATTTTTTAATCCCAGAAGGGTGAAGCTGCAGTGAGATGTGATTGTGCCATTGCGCTCCAGCCTAGGTTACAGAGTGAGACCCTGCCTCAAAAAACAAAAAATAAAAAATAAAAATAAAAAAAAGAGCCAGCAGACTTGATGTTATTGAAGACCTCCTTCAATTCCATGATTGATATGGATTACTTTACCTCTGCAAACAAGAGAAAACATTTTCTAACTCCATCCTACTGAACTTATTTATTATTTCACATTGTCCCAGAAACAGTATAAAGTTCATGTTGTTTTGTCCAGAATCAAGAAACAAGGCTCAGAGGCTCTCTACTGAGCTTCTATAACAAGACTAAGCAGGGAAAGGAAGGAATGCCAGAGTTTGTGGAACAAAACCAAACTGCCAAGCATATTGGTAATTTATAGTCAATGTTAAATTTCTATACAATGGCTGAAGACTTAAAGATACAGTCATGAGGTAAAGTTCATTCAGCCTACAGGACATGAGGTCAGGAACCAAGGGGAGCCAAGTCTGGTCTCCAACGCTAGTGGAGGCACTCCAGAGAACAGTAAGGTTTCTGTGTCAAGGTCATATACAGCAGAGGACAGAACCCAGGGAGTTAAAGAAAGTGCCACACACAGGTTCAGAGGCTGCACAGAGTAAGAAAATAAGGTGATCGCCAAAATAATAGGACCTGGGAAATTTTAAATATGACAGTCTCAGAGCCTAATGGTGAATTAAACCCTAATATTACCAACATTCTTATTCACCCGCCCCTCCCTAACCTTGCATTTGCACCTTATACTTATTCCTTTGATTTTCATGTATGTTCTGTATCTATTATGGATATTTGAGTCCCCAATTAGAGCATTAGCTCTTGGAAAACAGAGACTAGCAAATATTTATTTTCTTGTGAATTGCCTCACAGTGACGTGTACCTATACTGAGAATACAGCAGATGCTTAATACAAATGTAAATGAATTAAGTAATTAAATACATTTCTTGGGAAATAATAGGCAAAGTACATGCCCTTATAGAGCACATCCCAACCTGAATAAAAGCTCCTGTGCTAAACATTACCTGTGTGTTACCGGATTCTGATTGTAGACATCTTGAATGTGCAAGGATTCCTGGGCTCATGTAGACCCCAGTTAAGTTGGGAGAGACATCACTGGTTATATCATTTGAGGGTGGACACCAGCATATGGAACTGTGAGCCTCTTGGTCATTTGGACATGTGGTTGGCTACAAAGGCAAACTAGAAGTGAGCAGGAAGCGTAGGAAACCATGGCATTGAATTGCTAAAATAAAACTCTTCTATCAAACGTACCTAACAGTATGACTTTTAAAAGGAATAAATGTTTTCTTATGCTCTGAAGATAAAAAAATCTAGATATATTATTATATATTATACTTTAACTAATTTTGATAAGTTACTAAAGTTCTAGTTCAGGAATGTGTATCTTCTTCCTCATATTACAGAAATGGATTGAATATCTTTAACGTTGCAAGCTGCCATATGTGAAGCATATATTAAGAAGTCTCTATAAGGAAGAGGATGGTGAGCTGAATGAAGTCCTTGCATCTTATTGGGTACAACCTGCTCAGGTCATCTTGGAAATGAAAATATTGAAGTAAAAAGAGTTGAAATGATTTGTCATCATGACACAACAGCGAGCATGGGAGCTCGGACCTTCTGGTGTTAAGGCCCATATACTCCACTCCACTATACTAGGAATAGTATATTGTTATGCTACACCATGCTATGCTAATATAGTAATGTAGTATATACTATACTACATGATACTAGTGAAAAATTTTTACACAAAGTGACTGCTTTACATAATTCATACCATGCTCTATCCAATGGAACTTGCAAGCCTATGACAGTGACACAGAAGACAAACCACTGGTCAAATTTACAGCATGCTTTTGCTGGGTTCCTCTTGGGCATAGAGCAATGTAAAAACAGTCCACAACAATACAGATTTCTACTCTCAAGGAGTCTATGTGCTAACAGGGAGACAAAACAGATTAGTGTATAATTAAAAAATAAATGCAATAATTATAAATTATACAGAAGAGGTGAATATGGATTGAAAATGACTGAGGTGGCAGGGAAAGACTTCAGGGAAGGGGTGTGTTAAAAGAGGGGAAGGATAAGATAAAGTGAACATGAGAGAGGAGTAGATTCAGGAATTTATGGATCTTGTGGAAAAGTTTTTTGTTAGTTTTGTTTTGTTATGTTTTGTTGAGATGGGATCTCCCTCTGTAACCCAGGCTGTAGTGCAGTGACACAATCATGGTTCACTGAAACCTTGACCTCCCAAGCTCAAGCAGTCCTCTCATCTCAGCCTTCCGAGTAGCCGTGACTACAGGCGTATGCCATTATGCTCATTTAATTATTTTTGATGTTATTTTTCATAGCGATGGGGTCTCCATATGTTGCCCAGGCTGGTCTAGAACCCCCGGGCTCAAGCAATCCTCTGGCTCTGCCCTCCCAAGGTACTGGCATTGTAAGCATGAGCTGCTATACCCAGCCAAAAGTTTTATTACATATGAAACATAATGTAGAATTATCTAAGGCTCTTCATCTCACAGGATGCTAATGTTTACTTTCTAGCTGTGAATCAAGGTGATCTTTGGTCACTCCTCAATCAACTTCAAAAGGAGAATACTAAAATTACCCACTTACAGATTTGCTCATATGATCACTGAGTAAGTAACTGCCAGATGCTTGGAGCAATGTCTGGCACATAATACTCACTGAATAGGTATTAACTATCATTACTGTTAATAGCAATAGTATTTTAATTACTACCACTACTGACACTAGTTGTCTTTGTGTTGATTTAATAACCCATTACTAATATTTATAGAAATTACTGGCCAATGAACCAGTGAGTTCCATGAAAACTGTCAAACCAGAATGATATATAATCATTGACCCATTAGGAATTATCATTACAAATACAAAAATATAAAACTGTCATTAAATAAGATGGGATAAGTCTCCAACTCCCAGCGTGAAGGACACAGAAGACCAGTGATTTCTGCATTTTGAACTGAGGTACTGGGGTCATCTCACTAGTGAGTGCCGGACA
>NW_012111808.1:1847017-1847327 GCF_000951035.1 Colobus angolensis palliatus | reverse complement strand
CAACATACCAGAATCTCTGGGACACATTTAAAGCAGTGTATAGAGGCAAATTTATAGCACTAAATGCCCACAAGAGAAAGCTGGAAAGATCTAAAATTGACCTTCTAACACAATTAAAAGAACTGGAGAAGCAATAGCAAACGTATTCAAAAGCTAGCAGAAGGCAAGAAATAACTAAGATCAGAGGAGAACCGAAGGAGATAGAGACACAAAAAGCCCTGCAAAAAATCAATGAATCCAGGAGTTGGTTTTTTGAAAAGATCAACAAAATTGACAGACCGCTAGCAAGACTAATAAAGAAGAAAAGAGA
>NW_012111808.1:1844215-1844665 GCF_000951035.1 Colobus angolensis palliatus | reverse complement strand
GATAAAATATATATACACATACATATATACATATATATTTATACATATATATATATATTTTTTGGGATAGGGTCTCACTCTGTCACCCAGGCTGGAGTGCGGTGCCACAATCACGGCTCACTGCAGCCTTGAATTCCTGGGCTCAAGTGAGCCTCCCACCTCAGCTCCCTGAGTGACTGGGAACACAGGCGCACACTACCATGCCTGGCTAATTTTTTAATTTTTTGTAGAGACAGAGTCTTGCTATGTCGCCCAAACTGGTCTCGAACTCCTGGCCTCATGCAGTCCTCCCATCTTGGCTTCCCAAAGAGCTAGGATTACAGGGATGAGTCACCACACCTGGCCTATAAAATAATTTTAAAGGACATTCTATCCAGGGATGAATGGGGAGAAAGTCATCTGAGATAGTCCAAGTCACTATTATGTCTCACTTGGATAACTGCAACAGCC
>NW_012111808.1:1835691-1841150 GCF_000951035.1 Colobus angolensis palliatus | reverse complement strand
AAAAAAAAAAACAAAAAAGAAAGCTAGGGTAGCTGAAGAGTAAAACGAATGTAGTGGAAAATAAAAGACATACAAGGTCAAAGAAGAAATAGCTCAAAAGAGAGATGAGCAGCGCTTGGTGGAGGACACAGGATTAATTGATTCCCAGAGTACAGGTTAAATTCTAAGAGAGGAAGGAGAGGGACAACAGCATTTTTGAAGAACAGGACACGTGCCAAGTAGATGGCTTAGTACACAGTAGAGGCTCAAAGCCTTTTTTTGAATAAAGAGTTGATGATTAATTGACTGATTGGCTAATTGTTTTATTCACTGGGTGTGCCAGGGTCTGAAATATTCACTCAGCCATTTATTAAACAAATACATATTGACCACTGACTAAGTTTAAGTCTGGGGGAAAGTTACTATTGTTATGAAATCTAAAATTGAATTCATTTCCAGAATGTTATTTCTGACTTATAACAGAAATTACAAATTAGGAAACACATTTCTTTTTAAATAGAAAAGTACAGCCACAAATATCTGTGTACAGTAACATCACAAACGGAAACGACTTGGATCATTTCAATTGTATTTGTATTAGTAAGAAAGAAACAGAAATTTATACTAATAAAATATAAGTGAAAAGATTTCTGTACAATTTTAATCTTTTATTAAAATTGCTGACAGCACTTTTTAAGAAGTATTCTGGCAGAGCTAAGTGGAAGAACTGTTAAAAAGCAATTCTTATTAGCTTAATAGATATTGAAATATATTTTTTCAATTTTTGCTTGCTGATAAGTTTTTCCTTTATCTAAGTGAAACATTTCTTCCCATGCAATTATATTTCTGACACTATTTATATATAGTTCTTTTTTCATAGATTGGATTAAGAGTAGTATTAATTTTTTCATGTTTCTCTTGCCTATCTTAAAAATTGATATTTTTCTTTTTATGATTTAAAATAAGATTGCATAGTTTGCATCAACTTCACCAAACCCACCAGTAAGATATAGCTTGTCAGAATGCTTTCATTGGTTTACTGATTGCACCATGACTGTTAAACCTGCCTATGCATTAGAATCAGCTGTGAAGGTGTTTATAAACATATATTCCTACCGCACTCCTGCATTTATAGTACAGTAGGCCTGGGGAAGACCCGAGCAATATCCATTAAAACCTCTTTGATATCCAGGAAATGTAAACAAAGTGGCGTGTTCACGTTAATTATTTTAGTGATTATCTTGCATCGTTATTTCTTCTACATCTCCTTCAGTATTTTGGGAGATAGACATATATTAAATGTCTGACATTTAACTAAGTGACTATAAGGTTACATAAAGAATAGCAAATAATTAATTCTAACAACTGTGGTGCTGAACAGTAAAATAATCTGAAGAAAACTTATATAAATAAAATAATTTTACACATCCGGAAACAAAATGTGGTACTTAAAAAACATACATAGTACACTAATTCAATACATAGAGAATTGTCATACTAAATGAAATATTCTGAACAGATAAAAACTGTGTTCCCACTGAGGAATCATTTAATTTTATAAAAACAAAAACAATGTTGGTAATGAATACCCAGCCAATGTTAATAAAGATTTCTTTGTGAGATTTTATCAAATTACTTGGAGGGCGGTTCCTAGATTTTTTTTTCTAGGAAAATTACATGATCTGAATTTTTAGAAAAATTGTTAAACTATTACAAAATAAAATAGCAATTCTAATAAAATGGAGATATGTTAAATATAAAAGACAAATGAGTTGGATTTGATATCTTGGTGCTGGTGCTTGGAAATGGGCTAAATTGTTATCGTTGGCCATTGCTACAGGCTCCGCTGAAGTATTTGTGTTAGCTAAACAAATCACCTGTGATAGCATTTGTAGATTCAAATTTATCATATGAACAGCTATGGAAATGGTCAAAGATAACTTAATCAAATTCCTTAATGGTCTGGTTGCCTTATTGGAGGCCACCACATTGTTGTAGTTTCTGTGAGAATAGTGACTTAGCACTTCCATTAATAGATTCACTGGAAGGGAGCATATAGGTTGTGCTGTCTCAGCTGATGTGCTGGTTTCTGTTGTTGGTGTACATTTAGTTGAAATAGTGGTAGCTGTAAAACTTGAAGGCTCAGTTGAAGTGGTAGTTGCAGCTTAATTTGACATGATGATAGTGGCAGATTCAGTAGACATTGTGATAGCTACATTTTAGCTAAAGTCCTGTTAAGCAGAAGGTTGACGTGAAGTATTCATTGTAGACCGTGACAGGTGGTGTCTATCAGTGGTGAAAAAACTGCTGCTGAAGGAGTATTTTGTTATTTGTCACAAATATTGCAGCCCAAGTCATAATTTTTACTGCCATTTTGCTCTGTCTCTGTTCTGATTCTAAATTTTAAAATTTGAATAGGTAGAGAGCTGAGGATAATGTTTAATCAACTGGTCAAAAATAGTTAATAATATCATTCAGTGCAGCTGAAATGCATTTGGTATATTTACTGAAAAGTTATGATGTAAGATGTACTATTTCTCCAAGAAGAAAAAAATACCTAACTTGCCTTTTTGAGTCTAACTTTCAAGTGACATTTTATTTCATTGGTCAAAATTGACCTCATTACATCAGAATATCCAGATGGAAGTAAAATTTCTAGAGTACTGTATATAGTACTGTTTTTATAGGAGTTGAAACATATCTAAATTTACTACTAACCCAAGAAAAGGTCAACATGATCAATTAATGCCTTATCAAAGGCAACTATTTTTTTATTTAACTGGAATGCTTTTAAATAATGAAAATTCCATCAGAGAACTGAGGATTCAGAAAGATCTGGAGACCATCTTTGAGGATCACATAAACTAAAACAAATAAGGGGGAAATCTACTTTTGAGATGGAAGAATTTTTCTTGATGTTCAACCATTCAACAAATATACTTATTGAGCAACATGACTTTCTGCTTTTGTATATCTCTTGGATGAAGAAAAATACTTCTCCACTCACTTTCAAATTATTCTTTAAACTGTCCATTTCAAACTACATATCCACATTTGTTTCTGTTATCAAGGCAACTGTAAAAAATAAATAAGAGTTTGGCTCTTGGGTATGGAAAACATGATGATGTCTATATATAAACCAGATTTTCTTGACTTGTGTATTGGACTTGTAGAGCATATATAAGATTAATTTCTGGTTTTCAAAGATATCAGAAATATTTGAGTTTTGAAAGTTCTAGAATGAGTCTCAAAAATCTGAGAATTCTATAACAAAACCTAGATATCAAACTTTTAAAATACTTTCTAAAGTAGCTGAAGCCAGCATTGCATGGGTTTTAACTGCGTATTATTATTTTAACTCATTAAATTACATTCCAGACAATACTAACATTTTACTTTAATAAATACATAGAATAAATTTTAAACTATTCCTTTGATACCATAGAGTAAAAAAAAAAATACAAAATTTCTGATTTTTAGAGAATAGTTGAGAAGTTAATTAATTGTCTTTTCTGGCCGGGCACAGTGGCTCACGCCTGTAATCCCAGCACTTTGGGAGGCTGAGGCAGGTGGGTCACAAGGTCAGGAGATCAAGACCATCCTGGCTAGCATGGTGAAACCCCGTCTCCACTAAAAATACAAAAAATTAGCCGGACGTGGTGATGGACACCTGTAGTCCCAGTTGCTCAGGAGGCTGAGGCAAGAGAATGGCATGAACCTGGGAGGCAGAGGTTGCAGTGAGCCAAGATCACACCACTGCACTCCTGCCTGAGTGACAGAGCAAGACTCTCGTCACAAAAAAATAATAATAAAAAATAAAAAAATAATGGCCTTTTCCTCAACCATTAAAATGATGCATTTTTTTTTGTGAAAAACGTGTAAGCATTACTTCTATTATATTAAAAGCCATAGAGTTTCTCTTAAAACTAGGCAAAAGATTCATATAAACACAATATCCAAATGGAACAATAGTTACTCATGGGCTGGTTTCTAGAGGAGTCAATATTTACCACGTATTCCCCATGTTTCCTCTCCATTCTTGAGCTGCCATTATCAAAAGTTTAACTTCAAAACTTATTTGCCTTTTGATCAGTGATTGCTCTTTATATTTGTAACCTTGAGTAACATTTTAGTTGGCTGATGGCAAATTCACTATGATGCATCTGTGCATGTGTTGATTAAATGAAACATTAAATATCAGAAGTAACAGAAGACCCACCTTACAGTCAGAAGTAAAATATTCATTAATTGCAATAAGTAACAAGAAAACCAATCCTGCCTCTAAGAGGTATTGTTGCTTCTTTCTCAGCATCCTGTCTAGCAGAAGCAAACTGTGGTAATATGTAATATTTCCTTTCCTGCTCTTGCTATCATTCGACAGACATCATTCCTCTAAAGTTCAGGGCCAGTCCATGAGAGGATTCTGAAGTAGGTGAAGTTTCCAGTTGCCTTCTTTCAAGCCTTGGATGACCATTCTCCCTCTCCAGGACTGATACCTCCTCTGAGGGAGGCATCCAGGGCTCCTGACCAGCTTGCCTTGACTCAATCTGTCCCCAGTACTCTGAACTTTTCAGTCCCACAGCCCTAGTATTTAGCAAGATGAAATTTCCTTGGGTAGCACTTTCTTTTTTTTTTTATTTTCTTTTCTTTTTTCTTTTTCTTTTTTTTGAGACAGAGGCTCACTGTGTTGCCCAGGCTGGAGTGCAGTGGCCAGATCTTGGCTCACTGCAATCTCCACCTCCCAGGTTCAAGAGATTTTCCTGCCTCAGCCTCCCGAGTAGCTTGGATTACAGGTGCTCGCTGCCGCACCAGGCTAATTTTTGTATTTTTAGTAGAGATGGGGTTTCACCATATTGGACAGGCTGGTCTCGAACTCCTGACCTTGTGATCTGCCTGCCTTGGCCTCCCAAAGTGCTGGGATTACAGGCATGGGTAACATTTTCTTAGACTCCAACTCTGTTTGTTTTCTTTTCTTTTCTTTTCAGAGAATGTGTTATACTGTTTTTTTGTTTTTTTGGGTTTTTTTTTAAACAAGATTTTACACTTTTTTTTTTTTTTTTTTTGTAGATAAGGTCTTACACTGTCCAGGTGGGAGTGCAATGGTACAATCATGGTTCACTGTAGCCTTGACCTCCCAGACACAGGCAATCCCCCCATCTCAGCTTCCCAAGTAGTTGGGACCACAGGGGTGTGCCACCATGCCCTTCTAACTTTTTTTTAGAGATAGTGTCTCACTATGATGCCCAGGCTAGTCTCAAACTCCTAGGCTCAAGTGATCCTCTTGCCTTGGTCTCTCAAACTGTTGAGATTTTAGGGGTGAGCCACCATGCCTGGAATCCAACTCTGTTTTCTAGATGAAGCTTAATAAATCTTTTTTTTAATTAATTTATTTATTTTTCTTATACTTTAAGTTCTAGGGTACATGTGCATAACGTGCAGGTTTGTTACATATGTATACTTGTGCCATGTTGGTGTGCTGC
>NW_012111808.1:1823917-1834193 GCF_000951035.1 Colobus angolensis palliatus | reverse complement strand
TTCTCCTTGAAGAGGTCCTTTACATCCCTTGTAAGTTGGATTCCTAGGTATTTTATTCTCTTTGAAGCAATTGTGAATGGTAGTTCATTCCTGATTTGGCTCTCTGCTTGTCTGTTACTGGTGTATAAGAATGCTTGTATAACTGTTGATTCATTTACCAAGTTTCTTCTCTCTTGCCCAGTAACATATAAATCCAATCTTGGAGATTTTTAATGTACTTTTGGCAACTGTAAAGTGATAGTTAAAGGATATTTAGGCAAGCATTTCTTTCAAGCTCTTCCATTTTGCCTCAGAGAAAACCTTCTTTATTTCTCTTTACAAAAATTTCCTTTTAAAATTAGGCATTTGTAGAAGTTAAGAAATAAGTTAGCTACTATAAACACATACATCCAAAGATACTATACATAAAACTAGCAGTTTTTTGCCAAGAATGATATTAGAATATTTTAAAGTTTTCCAATAAATTGATCTGATGGGCTAACTAATCAAAAAAAAAAAACCTATGCAAATAGAGGAATCAAGGCAAAGTAGTTTTGTTCTTTTTGTTTTTGTAGGTTTTTTTGGTTGTTGTTGTTGTTGTTGTTAAGGTCTCACTCTGTCACCCAGGCTGGAGTACAGTGGTGCAATCATGGCTCACCGCAGCCTGGACTTCCTGGGCTCAAGCAATTCTCCTGCCTCAGTCTCCATAATAGCTGACACTACAGGTGTGCACCACCACTCTGTTAATTTTTTTATCGTTTTTATAGAGATCAAGTCTCACTATGTTTCCCAGGCTGGTCTCAAACTTCTGGGCTGAAGCGATCCTCCCACCTCAGCTTCCCAAAGTGCTGAGATTACAGGTGCAAGCCACTGTGCTGGGCTAGTTTTGTTATTTTTGGAAAATCCTTATGTCATTAGCACTCACTGCCTAGATACCCACAAAACTTAGATCAAAGTCACCCACTGACAGATGAAAATTAAAAGATTGGCATTACCAAGTCTTGGTGAGATATGGATCCACTGAACCCTCATTATTACTGGTGAGAGTGGAAAATGATACAATTGCTTCGTTAAGCTGTTTGGCAGTTTCTATGAAGGCTCTATGTATGTCTACTCTGTGACCTAGCAATTCCACTCCTAGATATATCCCCAAGAGACTGAGTATATATGTCCAAAAAAGACATGCACAGGAATATTTAGACACCTTTATTCATAACATTTATAATCCAAATACCCAAATTTATAAATAAATTTTGGTATACTGATACAAGGAAGTACTGCACAGTATTAACAACAGGGACACATATATAATTAAAAATCAGCTATTATTGCATGCAGCAACATGTTGCATATTAATTTACTAGGTCTAGTGAGAGATGTCAGACATGTATGATTTCAACATATGAAGTTCAAGAATGAACAAAAGAAATCAGATGATGGGAGAGATTAGAATATTTGTTTATTTCAGAGTGGGCTGGGAGAAGTTGATGGGGAAGAGACATGATAAAACTGTTGAGGTACTGGAAATATTCTATATCTTGATGTGTGTGGCAGGCATGTTTGTGTGTGTGTGTGCGTGTGTGCGCATGTTATGTTAACGAACTTTATGAATGTTAGCCCTCAATAAAAAACGAAAAATAAAGAAAGAGGCCAGGTACCTGCAAAGGCTCATGCCTATAATCCCAGTGCTCTGGAAGTCTGAGGTGGGAGGACTGCTTGAGGCCAGGATTTCGAGATCAGCCTGGGCAACATCGTGAGACCCCTGTCTCTACAAAAAAAGGAAAAAGAAAGAAGTAAAACGAACCATTAGCAGTGAATTTGAGATCAGGATCCCAAAGTCTAGGAAAGAAAAGTAGCACAATCCCTGTTCTGTGGATTCAGGTTGAATGTGTCTCCCGTCAGTTAGTCTAGCGCCCCTCCCAGGTTACCTAGCACATGAGAGAACATGTAGAAATGTAAACATCACGGTAGATATCAATTACAGGTCTTTTGGAAAACAAAGAAAAGCAAGGATTAAAGTCTCAGTATTGGAAAATATTCCAGCTGACAACTCATTTTCTAGACAGTGACCATTTCTGTTGTGGACGTATGTTCAGTTTAAGTAACTATAGTTAAATGGGTTCCAGAATCAATGGAAGAGGTGATACTTACAGATTCACTTGAAATGGGAATGGCTATTGTGGTAGGTTCAGAAGTTAGGATAGTTGTAGGTTCAGGAGTTGTTTGTTCCATTGAAGAGGTTATTGTTGTAAGGTCTGTTGGAGTAACACTAGGTATAACTTCTGTTGACATGGCCATAACTGTTGTGGTGCTATTATGCTCAACTGAAGTGATAAATTCTGTTGGAGTGGTGGTACTATTCATTGTGGTAGATTTCGTTGAATTGCTGATGATTTTTTCCATTATGGTAATAGCTTCCGTTGAAGTGAAGGTTACTGAGGTTATGTTTGTAGGTTCAGTTGAAATTGTGTTGGCTGCAGGTTCAGGTGACATGGTGGTAGAGGACCTTATAGTCATAAGTTCAGTTGAAATTTTAGAATTATCTGTTGTGGTAGTTGTACGTACAAGTGCTGTAGTTAGTTTTGTTGTGGTGGTCACTGTAGATTAAGAGATAGGCAATGTGGTTGTTCCAGGAATGATTATTCTAGGTTCCCCATCATCTAGGGGTACATGGATGATAACGGAGGCACTGTTGTCCTCATATTTATTGACTAGGCACACAATGAGTACTGCAATTGCTGCTGTTAGTACACAGGCTAAGAGACAAATAAGAAAAATTTTCCACAAAGACTAGTCACTGGATATATTTTGTGTCACCTAAAAACAATTTAAATAAAAATAGTAAAAATGAAATAAAACATTTCAAGAAAAATGAAGGTCATTGTCACTTCTTTATAATTTTAATTTGTGCTTGTTATTTATAATTTGCCACTTACCTGCAACTTGCCTCACCAAAAGTGTGTAAATGTCACTATTATTTATTCTTTTCATAATAAATGTGATGTTAAATTTCTACATTTCATCCTGGGCAATGATTGGTCTTAAGTTTTTCCTACCACTGGAGTAAAGAAACTTGCACACAACTCTCATCCTTTCTTGTTCTTATGTCTGAGTCTTATAAAGAAAATCTTGCTAAAAAACCAAAATCCTCAAAGATCAGTACACAAGTAGGTTGTTGACTTTATGTTGTCAATAAGGAATCGCCTAAATTCTCCTGATAAAAATTTTCTCCTTTCTGAGCCTATTAAAACTCAAAATTCTTCCATTAACTACACTCCCTAGGAATTTTCCAGTGGCTTACTTTTAAATTATTAGGCAAAACACATTCATCTGCTAATCTTCAGCTCATATTAGGGGTCATCAGCATGACAATTTTCAGACAGACCTTAGGAGAGTCTAACTTCTACAAGCTACTAGCTATTTTCCCTTGGAAAATTGCTTATCCTCTTTGAGTGTATGTCCTCATCTGTAAAATTAGTAACAGTAGTGCTAGTAGACATAAAATACTGGCACAAAGACTCATGTGGATGAAATATCTTTGTGAACTATAAAGAGCTGTTCAAATGAGGTTGAATACATGGTGGTTGGGCGGCATAGAGTCTGGAGCCAGAAACAACTTGGCTTCCAACCTGCCTCTGCAATTTACAGTGTTGCCTTGAGCAAATTATTTCAATTCTGCTTTTCACAGTCTTCATCTGTAAAATAAGGATAATAATATAACCTGGCACATGGGGTTGTTGTGCAGCTTAAATGAGATACATGTGTAAAGTTCTTATCTCACTTTCCAGGATTTAGCGCATGCTATACAATGCTTGTGATTATGGTTGGTACTGATGATTATCGTGACATGGCAACAAATCCTTTTTGTTATGGAGCGGACAGGTAGCACGAACGTGGGAAAAGAATAGGCTTTTCTAAAAAAATCAAACATTCTTAAGTTTAAGTCTCAAAACTATGATATTTAGTAGAAGTTTCTAAGTTTGCCTGATACTAGTTCATCTCAGCCACTAATTAGTTGTATAAATTCTAGCAAAATATTCAACTTTCCTGAAGGTGTATTTCCGGTTATTAAATGAAGAGGCCGGATTAAATGGTAGGTAAGATAACTTTCAGCTTGAAAATCAAAATGTTTTATTTCACTTTTGCCGACAAGGAGACACATCCTCTTACTTCTGTTTAAGCTCACCCCAACATCCACATTGCCTCAGCTCTGCTAAAGTTGTATCAAGGACCAGGACCCTCCAGGGGATGCTCCCTAATGGCAATAAAAAGAGGAGGGGTGGATTCAAAGTCAGGATAACCCAACTGAGCTGCCAAACATGTCACCCACAGAGCAATGGCAGTTTTCTGCCAGGTTCGGGGCTTAGGGTCATGGTATGAGGTGAAGTAAATACAGCAATATGGCAGGAGCTCAGAAATATGAGAGATCTGAGCCTAGGCAACAAATCAAAGTGAAAAACACAGGGAAACAAAGTAAGGTTTCTAAGTCAAGGTTAAAAACACTAAGATTATCACACCTGTAATTCCAGCACTTTGGGGGGCCGAGATGGGTGGCTCACTTGAAGTCAAGAATTCATGACCAGCCTGGCCAACAAGACAAAACCCCATCTCAACTAAAAACACAAAAATTATCCAGGCATGGTGGCAAGCACCTGTAGTCCCAGCTACTCGGGAGGCTGAGGCATGAAAATTGCTTGAACCCAGGAGGCAGAGTGAGCCGAGATCACACCACTGCACTCCAGCCTGGGGATGGAGTGAGACTTTGTCTCCAAAAACAAAGCAAAACAAAAACAAAAAGAAAAGCACTAAGATTAGAATCAGGAGGGCAAAAGAAAGTTTGTGGTCCTTGGAGAGGTAGCCAATTATAAGTCTGAGGTATGCAAAGTACAAAATGATTTTCCTAGGACATTCCTTCTTTCAGCAAGAGATCTGTCAAAGATTAATGGGATTCTGCCACTAAGACACAAGAGTCAACTTGAAGGGGCTCCTAACTGGACAGAAGGGAAAATTAAACCATCAAAAAAGGAATTATAACATTGACTCTTAAAAACCAAACCTCACGGTTCACCACTGGAGGTTGCTACAGTAGCAGCAAGCTCATCTTCTTGAAAATTAATAAATAAAATAAAATATTGAAATATTTCTGTAGTCCTTTCTTTAAGGATTGCATTTCAAAGTAATAAAATAGTTGGTTCATCCTTATCAAAGAACTCTAATAATTGTAGAGGGAAATATAAAATCAGAAAATCACCAGTTTCCAACCCCTAATGGGAAAACAAAAGTGAATCTAGGTAAAGATTATCAATAGATACTAAAGCCATTATGTGGAAGAGTGAAGGAACTTTATGATGGTGCTATCAGCCTGATACCACATGAACCTGTAGACTCAGCATCACAGTAAGTGGAAAAAAACAGACTTTGTGTGCAATAAAATGTAGAATGCATCACCTATACATTTTTCTTGCCTGTGGCTTGCAGGAAATACAGAGGATAAAGTAAGAAGTCAAAAAGTATCAGGAAGAAACAACCAACCCAATCCTGAATGTGGGACATCCTACATGGAAAATGACCTAGTTTCTTTAACAAAATCAATGCCATCTAAAAAAAAATGGTGGGTGAGCGGGGAGGAAAAACTATTTTAGACTAAAAAAGATTCAGATATATAACAACCAAAGAAATGTGTAGACTTTATTTAGATCCTCATTAAAACCAAAAATTATAATTTGGGGGATAATAGGGACAATTCAAATATAGATTGGCTTTTAGGTAATATCAAGGAGTTACTGTTAATTGTTATATGTATGGTAACAGAAAAGTGGTGTTGTTATTTAAAATGTCCTTATCAGAGAAGTATGCGGAGTTACCTGCGAGTCAAAGGACCTAAAGTGAATGAAAGAGGATAAATGAAACACATTTGGGAAAATGTTGATACTTGTTGAAACTGAATGATATAAATATGAGGTTATTTTATATGATTTGCTCTACTTTTCTGCATGTCTTAAATTTCCCATAATAAAAAGTGTGAAAAGAAAAAGAAGTCAGAGCCCACAGGGGTAAAGAAAGGACAGTCAGGCTGACTCAGAAGCTGGATTGGGATTGTAGCAAAAGGCAAGTTCCTACAGAGCAGGGCCTTTAGAGTCTTGGAGCACACTGACACCTCTCCCATGCTACTTGAGCTTAGTTTACCTACCCATTCCATATATATACGGGATATATGTGTGTGTGTGTATATATATGGGATATTAGATATTATACACATGCACATATATATGCATACACACATATAAATGTGTATATATGTATATATACATACACACATCATTCTATAGAAATATACACTCTCTCCATGTATATATATATGTAATTCCTAATATATAATTCCTGTTATTACATACATACACCCATTCAATAAATACTGAGCCAAGAGTACTGCCACAGAAGTATCACTGGAGAAACAAGCAATATTATCACAAACATTATCTGGCCCTTCTGGAATAGTCTTTCTGGGAATTCTGAGGGTTCAGGGGTTCCTGGATTGATGCAGACAGCATTGATATTGGTGCAAGCCCCACTGGTGACATTAGTAGAAACTGACATGCTGAACTATGAGCTTCATGGTTGTTTGGACTCTGGAGTGTCTACAGGGACAAAACCATGGAACAAATGGGAAGAAAAAGAAGCTCTGTGTTGCATTTTTTAAGCAAAATTATTCCAAAAATTTTAAACCATCTTGTGACATGTAATAAAATTATTAGTAGATCAATATTTAAAACAAGACTTGTACTGAATAAATCAAAATTTTCATTTTATTTAATGATAAATACAGTCTTTAAATAAAATTATCTCTCAAAGTAATTAAATCCAGTCAGGTCACTAGCTTTTATTATTTCATGTACTTTATTAATATTATGAGGCAAGATCACCCATCATCCATTATCATCATATTATGATGCGTATTTATTAAATATCCTCATATTTCAAGCATAGGTGCATCCTACGAAGATATAACACAACAGAGCTTCTATTAGGTATAAAAACAAGGGGTCATAGATGATCAGAGCTAAAAGAAAACCAATTGCTTACCAAGAGCAATCCCTGCCGGCTATTTCAGAAATAAAATTATTGAGACCAAAAGTGGTGTGGAGACTTCCCATAATAACAGTTCAGAAAGTTCTATCATTCAATTTTTTCCTGCTAATCCTGGAGTGCCTGCAACTAAAATCACCATTTAAAACCCCCCATGCAAAGACGCATTCTGTATTAGTAGTAGCTGAATGCTCTAACAGAATACCAGGGTCCAAGTTCAAGGCAAAGCTAAGAAAGATCAAGTATTTTGCAAATGATCAATGTGTTGTGTGGTCTCTATCTCGCCTCAAGGGCTTCATGCTCTGTTATAGGGAATAAAGAAGGGATATGTCTCTGTGTGTAATAAATCAGGTTGTTCATCTATAAAAAATAATAAGGCACTGTTATGAGTGAGATGGGATTAAGAGAGATGAAGAAATTTGAGCTCAGCCAAACAGAGGACAGAGGCTATAACCAGAGCAGGAGAGGGCTGGGGAGGAAGGACGCCATCCTTTATGATGTGTCACTCCTGAAATAAGATGGTTAATGCATTGTATGATAATCAGCTTACTTACTCCTTATGCATTGACTTTGACTCAACATAGAGAAGAACCATCTAATAGTGTAAGTCAACTCAAGAGATCAAGGCAATATCCTATGAATCACAGAGTAGCAAAGTGAAAGAAGCTTGAACCTCTAAAACCTTCATAAAGAAGAATTACTGCAGCACTGTAGACTTTTATAACAGCTGAATTACATCTTTATAATACACTAACATATTACGACAGGGAGGAGATACTATCTTAATTTGGCCTTAGGGCACCATAACCACAGCATAGATAAAATTTTGCAAGCATTCTTTAGTATTTATACCTTATTTTGATAGCCTACAGATGAATAAATTATTTCTGATGCTTGTACAATAATTGGCATGTTTCTCTTTCAAAATGCCTAATTAATTACACAGTCGCAAGACTAAATTACGAGGTACCAAAAAATATGTTTCTGCGAAATTCATCTAATCTTTACATTGTCAAAGAACATTTCTTATGCAGGTATTAGTATATTATTCAGAATAGAACACCCGAATTAATATGATGTGCAAATAACGTATGGGTAAATCCAGGATTGTTACTTTGCCTAATACCAGGGGCAAAAGTGCACCTTAAATTATTTTGCACCTTTGATTGTGAATATGATGCCACTTGCAGTTGCATATCCCACCATCTTCATAGTCGTATACTTCCACTCTGTTATTTTTTTTTTTCCAAAAGAATTTGGAAACACTTACTAGTCAGTAAAGTAGTGAAAGTGCTTTGATATTTGGCCATGCTTTAGCCAAAGAAACTTGATGATCTCTTTTAGGTTCGTCTATGAATGCTATGCCAGTTTGTTTTCTATTTTGACTAACACACATACAAACTCCTTGACTGAAATTTCACTATGGTCTGATGATAATTAAAGCAACTTAGTTCATTCATTGGCTGAGACCAATATGACAGCTCCGGTTCTTTGATTTTTGACAATATTCAGGCAAAGAGTTTATCTTAGTTCCCTTTTTAACTGTTTTATTGGCATAGTAACTAACAAGCCAGACAAGAGGTTTTAAAATATAGTGCAGTTAGTGATAATTATATTTCCAATATTATTCAATTAATTTAATGTGTGAAAAGTCATTATAAAAATACACAGAAGTGCAAAAAAATTTTCAAAACTCTTCTCAGTTTGGTATTAATTCAGTGAGTGCTTTGCATAAAATCACTAAATGTAGAAGTTAAAAAAAAGGAAAATTTTGCACATTCTCTTATGTAATTATCATAAAAAACAGGAGTGGTTCTTTATTTTACTCAGCTTCCAATACCAGTGACAGAATGTCCTTTCAACAGATTAAAATTAATGAAAAATAAATTAGATAGTATCTTGTAATACTAATAATCAATACTACTCAAAATGGAAACAAGCAGCTGAAAAATACGTTTTGAATGATTGATTAAAAATGTCAAATGCATTTTAATGATAGTGTCTTTTCTTCATTCATTCAGAAAATGTTTATTGAAAATGCAATACAAGTCAGATTTGGAAATAGTGATCAAAAAGAAATAAATAAAATAGATTAATTACTTGTGTTATTGGAGCTTACATTCTAGTCTTAATGCAGCTGGTAATATATATATAATAATTAACTTTTGATTATAAATGTAAAAGTTCTTTTAAGTAACAGTAGTTGTATCTTTTTTCTTTTAAGACAGAGTCTTCCTCTGTCGCCCAGGCTGGAGTACAGTTGGCATGATCACACTCACTGCAGCCTCAACCTCCTGGATTCAGGCAGTCCTCCCACCTCAGCCTCCTGAGTAGCTGGGACTACAGGCACATATCACCATGCTCGACTAATGTTTTGTATTTTTTATAGAGGCAGGGTTTTGCCATGTTGCCCAGGCTGATCTCAAACTTCTGAGCTTAAGCGATCTGCCCACCTCAGCCTCTCAAAGTAGTTGTATTTGATTACAGATAATACTCTGCTTTTAAAAAATGTATGCAATTATATTTTAGATAAAAGGACCTAGAAATATGATCAAACTCCAATGAACAAAAGTCAACTCCATCTTCCAGACTCTATGTCAACTTACAATGACCAGGAGTTCATTCATTTTCTAGGGTGCAACATTTTCTCTTGAGTTGACTAACACTACTAGATCATTCTTCTCTACGTTGAGTCAAAGTCTTCTCAGTAACTTTAACTTATTGCCCCGGATTCTGTTTTGTAGAGAGACACACAGAATAAATCAAATTATTCTTCTACACATGCACTCATATATGTTCACTGCTACATGATTCACAATAGCAAAGATGTGGAATCAACCCAGGTGTCCATCAATGATAGACTGGATAAAGAAAATGTGGTACATGTACACATGGAGTATTATGCTGCCATAAAAAGAATGAAATCATGTCCTTTGCTGAAACATGGATGGAACTAGAGACCATCATCCTAAGCAAATTAACGTAGGAACAGAAAAATATATGCTGCATTTTCTCACTTCTAAGGGGGAGCTAACATTAAGCGCACACAAACATAAAGATGGAAACAATGGACACAAAAGACTACTGTATGGTAGAGGGAGAGGGTGTGGGTTTAAAAAGTACTTACCAGGTACTATGCCCACTATCTGGGTTACAGGATCCATAATCCAAACCTCAGCATCATGCCATATTCCTTTTTTTTTTTTTTTTT
>NW_012111808.1:1802004-1817944 GCF_000951035.1 Colobus angolensis palliatus | reverse complement strand
CAGCTCTCGCTGGTCGGGCTGTAACAGCTGACCAGCACCGATTGTCCGGCACTCACTAGTGAGATGACCCCAGTACCTCAGTTGAAAATGCAGAAATCACTGGTCTTCTGTGTCCTTCGCGCTGGGAGTTGGAGACTGGAGCTGTTCCTATTCGGCCATCTTGCTCCGCCCCCGCCATATTCCTACATAGCAAACCTGCTTGTGTATCCCCTTTATCTAAAATAAAAGTTGACATTTTAAAAATTCTTCTAAATGGTAGTTCTTAATTATTTTAGCACCACAAACATGCCCCTTCATTATTCAAATTAAAAAAAAAAAACTTCTTGAAAAATAAAAATTACTATTTGACTTTTACCTAAGTCACTTATTTTTAATGGGGAAGAGATAAGGGAATGAATAGCACCATCTGTTATTGCAAAATGTCACTGCAGCCTCCTAAATGAGTGTTAACACCTGAGCAGTATTTTCCACACTTGCCAGTACTATTACAATCGCAATAATAATCATAAATACCACTCAAAATGGAAACAAGTAGCTGAAAAATATGTTTTGACCCATATGAGTAATATTTCTATTTCCACATTACATTAGATTTAAAATGTCAAATGTGTTTTTATCAATAGAATATTGTCTTTTCCTCCTTCATTCAGAATAAATAAATTCACTATAAAAAGATGTGTGCTTAACGAGTAGGTGCACCTCTCTGTTCATAATTTAATTCTTATAACCCCTCTAAGAAGGAAAGATTATTATCCCCATGTCTTGATGAGACATCAACTCTGAAACATTCAATGACTCCCAAGCTAAGTTTAGTTTGTGAATCTGAGGTTACCTCACTCATCCAACAATCATTTAATTAAGGTTGTTCTATAATTATTGCACATCTTTGTTAAGAATAATAGGAGAAGAAAAAGCGTACATTGTAAATTGGCAAATTTTATGATGTGTGAATTATATCTCAATAAAGTTGATATTTGAAAAGTATATTGGGGGAGATGGTAAAAGGGAATTAGAAATGAAAGATATTTAGAAGGGTTTCATTCAAAGAGACCAAACAAAAACACTGAAAAAATACAAATACTGGTGACTTATCTTCAAATGCATCAGGGAGGCCTAGATGTTATTAACACAAGACAGGGCAGCAAAACAGCAGTAGTGTTGAGGGCTGGAAATAGAGCATCCACGGGGCAGTACATGCAGGAGTCCAAGCTGTAAGTAGTAGCAAAGGCTTAGCAGATCTAATTGAGGACGCCTGGTTTCCTATCCATGCAAACACTCCAATCTCCAACCCAGATTTAAACAGATGATCAGCACTAAGGCATCCCCATTGGAGAAGCCCATCCTCTCACTGAGTACAAGAATCATGAATCCATCAAGAGTCCTGCAGGTCTTGCAGTCTTAGTCAAGGTCTGCAGGAGACAGAAGGTCTTTAGCCTTTGGAGGTAAAGTTTATGGAAAAGACCTAGACTCCAGGGATGAGGCCTGAAAAGAACAAAGTATGGCTGTAAACACTACTGGGAAATGAATGGGAATCAACCAGATATTCATCAGCAACACAAAAGGGATCCTCTAATTATCAGAGGCTACGAACTAGCTCACAGAAAAGGGATTAAGAGCTGCAGGGCCATGATGGAGTTGTCCAATCTGAGGTCCCGTGGGAGCTGCGGACAGCTCTAACCCTACAATCACAATGGGACTGCAGGAATCAGCACTGGGACATTCAGCCCCCACTCAGGACCACAAGGAATGTTTTGAGCAGAATGTCAGTATAGAACTGTGCTATCAGTGGTCAGAGTATGGGATTTGCCACCTCATCTGCGTTGAAGGTGACAGAAGACAAGTATGAAGCACCCCTGCCAAACAGCAGAAGATAAGGGGCAGTAGCAGTAATATAATTGTTTTCTCTGACCCAGTTCAGCCTGGGACTAGGACAGATACTGGGGCAAGATAGAGGTTACAGGTGAGGGGTTTTGGTGGATTCAGCGGTGAGGATCTGAGAGAGGCTCAGGTGAGGCCCAAGGGATGGAGCTGGAAATAAACGTATTCAGAGTGATGATTTTCAACGTGTAAAAAGGCAGAGAAAATAATCTCTGAGCAAAGAAGCTGGTCACAGCATGGAGAAGATAATCAGACCTTAAAAGTTACGATGTACACAGGTTGGAAAAGGGGAGGAAGAAGGGCATTGGAGGAGGCGAGAGCAGATAAGACAATGCAGAGGAACTCTAAGATTGAAGGAAATTATAAAGATAGGACCAGGTATACAGAGAGGCTGTTGTGAAAATGTAGAGAAATGAGATCAACATACAAAGTGAGAAAGCAGATGATGAGAACTTTGATTTTAAATCTAGAAGAGATAAGACATAACTTCAGGAAAACAGCATGGTCATTGTATACGAATAAAATATTGAGGGCAAGGGTTCCATTCTCAGTAAAGGACAAATGACTGCATATCCCTGGATTGTCTGAGCAATAAGAGTAATATCTATGGTATTGATCACTCACCACGTGTTAGGCACTATGTTGAGTCTTTTCACCCAACCCGCCCTCCCTTCCTACCAAATCCATTGCAAACTCTCCCAACTGTCCTCCCTATTTCCACTTCTACAATCCCCCAATCCCTTTTCCACACAGCATCCACATTGTTGATCTAAAATGAAAGTAGATATGTCACTGTCCTGCTCAGAACACCTCAATAGCATTTCCTCTTCAGAGGGGAAACCACTAAAACTTAGAATGACCTGTAAGACCTTAAGTGGGAGTAACCCCTGCTCCCCTGTCAAGCTTCATTGTTCACGCATTTATATACTTACTTACTATGTCCCTACCATGCTGTCTTAAAAAATAAAGAAATATTTCAAATACACAAACAGACAGAAAGAATTTTACATTGAAAAGCAGGTAAATGTTTCTAAACTATATATCTAAGAATGGATTTCCTAGTTCCAAGTGTATGTGCCTCAATTGCCATGTTTTGCCAAATTGAGCTCTAAAACTACCTGTATACATTCTTGTATGGATGGTCTCAGCTTTATACCTACTTGCTAAAAATTAGATATTGTCAGATTTTTAATTTCATCAGTTTTTTATATGAATTGATATCCCCTAGTTACTGTAATTTGTATCTTGCTCATTTATCAATTTATTAATTCAAGAAATATTTATTGGATGCCTATATCTTCCAGGTCCTGACCAGAATTTTGAGCAATGAATAAAATAGCGAAGATTCCTGTCCTCATAAAGCTTCTATTCTAAATTCTCTATGCAAAAGGGTGGGTCTTGATAAATATTACAGGTATTTATTTGGGATCCAAAGAACTGTCTCTGACTAGGGTAGAGATGAATTAGAAACAAACTGACCCTCAAAAGCAGGAAACCTCAAGTACGAGTCATTTCCACATCTCACTGAATTAAAGTGATCCACCTCCAACCCAGCTGCCTGCCAGAAGCAGATGTAGATCATTTCTGAAGAAAGAGAATCCTTCTAAGATTCTCAAATTATTTCTATAAATTTTTCATGAAAAAATATTGGGCAAAAATTACTACACATGTGAGAAAATAACATTTGTATGAAAAACAAGAGAAAGGAAATATGCAAAAAAAAGACACGCAGGAATAAAAGTATTGGAATTTCAGATACGACTTAAAAATCTTTTTGATTAACATGTTCAGGAAATTAAAGACAAGGAGATGAATTTGGCAGAAACATAAAACTATTTTAAAAATTTAAATTATAAAACTGAAAATAAAATAATTAATGTTAAGAATTCAATGGATGGCTTTGCAAACCAAAAATAAAATTTTAAGCTGCCCAACCATGTGAATGGACCCCTCATCCTGGCAAAGGCATCCCAAAGTTAATCTGAAAAACTAGTTCAGGCCATGATGGGAAGGTGAGCAGCTAGACATGCCTCATTATAATCTCCTCCCTTTTGGAATGACTGAGAAGAGACTCCTTAAGTCTTGAAAGAAACATTTACTCTCTGAATCCTACTACCTGGAGGCGTTATCTACATGATAAATTCTTGGTCTCCACAATCCCTTATCATAACTCAGGCATTCCTTTCTTTTTATTTCTTTTGAGATGGTGTCTTGCTCTGTTGCCCAGGCTGGAGTGCAGTGGTGCAATCTTGGCTCACTGAAACCTCTGCTCCAGCCCAAGGATTCTCCTGCCTCAGCCTCCTGAGTAGCTGGGATTTACTGGCCCCAGACCTTGTTATTCATAATAACTTTTTCAACCAATTGCCAATCGGAAAATCCTTAAATCTACCTGTGACCTGGAAGCCCCTGCTTTGAGTTGTCCAGCACTTCTGGACCAAACCAATATACATCTTACATGTATTGATGGATGTCTCATGTCTCTCTAAAATGTATAAAACCAAGCTCTACCCTGATCACCTTGGGCACATGTCGTCAGGACCTCCTGAGGCTGTGTCACAAGCTCATCATTAATCTTGGCAAAATAAACTTTCTAAACTGATTGAGATGTGTCTCAGATACTTTTGGTCTACAAATTGGCAACCATAAAGGGATTCTGAGTGGAGGTGCCCCTGACCTTTGACCAGCTTGAGCTATCTTTATTGCTCAAACCAATAGGACAATTTTCTGAAGACTGGGAGCTCTCTTCTCCATAGAATTCCCAATCTCCCAAAATCTCATTGAGATTTAAAGTTTATTTACCTGTATAGCTCCTTTACTGGAGTTTTACTCACTTCCAATGAGGAAGGTACTTGTTCCTGCTTCCATGGCAATGGAGAGGAAGCAACTGCTTTCTGGAGTTTCAGCTCACTTCCAACAGGCAAGGTGAATTTCAGAGTTTTTTCCTCCTTGCTTCTAGAATGGTAGATAGCAGTCTTGACCCTGGGCCCCATTCCTGGGTAAGTAGCTGAATTGGGATTTTGTCTTGAAAATTCTCCTAAATAACTAAAAGTTAAAACTGACAACCAACTGGTCTTAATTTCTCGTTACTGTTAGAGCACTCAATAATCATTCTTTGTTTTTTTGTTTTGTTTTGTTTTGTTTGCTGTTGTTCTGGTCTTCCTTTGGATTTGACCAGCTCTACTCTACTTGGTCAAATATGATTAGGAATTCCAAATTATGGAGAACAAGGCCTTTGAATCGGCTAAAATTATTTGCAACTCAAAAACAAAAATATCCAGTTGGTTTCTCTGTTCACTTCCTTTCTTTAAAAAAACTGTTCTTTCATTTACTTTTCTTCTACCCTATTCCTCTTTCACTCTTGGCCATCTTCAGTATCAACTGAAAAAAAAAAATCTAGAGAAGTCTTCTAATGACTCAGGTTCCTTAAAGAACTCAGAATAGGCTGGGTGTGGTGGCTCACGTCTGTAAACCCAGCACTTTGGGAGGCCTAGGTGGGCGGATCACGAGGTCAGGAGATTGAGACCATCCTGGCTAACACGGTGAAACCCAGTATCTACTAAAAATACAAAAAACTAGCCAGGTGTGGTGGCAAGTTCCTGTAGTCCCAGCTACTCGGGAGGCTGAGGCAGGAGAATGGCGTAAGTAAACCCAGAAGGCGGAGCTTTCATGACCTGAGATCGCCTGCGACTCCACTCCAGCCTGGGTGACAGAGTGAGACTCCGTCTCAAAAAAAAAAAAAAAAAAGAGCTCAGAATAAAGGTGCCACTCACTCAGGCTGCTGTTTTCTTCGTGGGGTTTCAAGAATCATAGGCAGATTCTTCTTAGATCTGCAGCCCTGCTTTCTTGTATTGCATTAACTGACCTCTTTGGCTTTATGGGGGTATCAGAGGCTACCTTATACTGTGAGAAGATTTGGCCTTGGTGTGTGTAAAGGAGGACAAGAACTACAACATTAGGGATGGCTGAGGACAGTTTACAGAAAGTGGTCTTAACTGGGTTTTTTCCCTCCTAAAAAGTTGTTGAAAATCCTAAGTCTAGTTTGGTAGTGCATTCTAAAGGGTCTTCTCTATTGCCTTATCTCTCAAAATTAATCTCGATTGGCATGTCTGTACATTTGTGTGAGGAACTAAACTGTCATTCTTGTAGATAAATGAGAAACTGAGTTCCTCAGCTCTGAAGAGAAAGGATCTTTTGCTCCTCCCAGCCAAAATGTGCCCCTGGGTGATCAAGTGGGCCCGACGGGGATTGTCTAGGGGATTGACCTTCCTGCAATGTGCAGTGGCCCTATAGGGAAACTCCAGCAAAATTAAAAAGTCTTGTCCAGGAAACACATATAAAAGCTGGTCACTCTGTGCTTTAAACCCTCTTAAAGTTGCTAGACCTTCACAGAGAGAAAGAGGGAAGAAATGACTCATTAGTGACACACTGTGGGAGTTCTACTCAATCAGCACACTTCTCTCCAGGCCACAGCTCAGTTTCTCCTTTTATGAAAAAAAATGTGGGAAATGAATCATCTAAGAATGAGGAAAGGCAAGGAGAAGGACCCCCTTTTGGGCACCTCATTGGTTTTATGGTGTCTCTACTTGCAAGTGTTTGTGTAAAATGGAAAAAGTTGAGGGCATGTCAGGTTCTCTGGTACTCCAGCTGGTTGCATATTATGATCATTTTGTGCACATCTTAAACTGATGGAAAAATTACATCAAGGAAAAATTCGGAGTCCCCCGTTGACCTGCAGCTAAAAAGTTCCTAAGCTGTCTATTTATTTCTTTTCTGCCTGGTATAAATCTGCTGTTACTTTTCTACTGAGATAAAACCAACTATTTCAATGCAACTTTTTATTCTTGTTACTATTTTTGTAAACCAGTGAGTCTGTATTAGTATCCCATGCCTGGAGCTCTAAAGTAAAAGCTATAGGATCTTAGCTTGTATAAGCATGTGTGTGTGTGTGTTTATGTGTACAAACATGTATACATGTATATGTATTTTGTTATGTGATTTGGACACAAGGTACCAAACTGTCTTAAAGAATACTCATAAAATTAAACAATAAGCCCAAATGCTTTTCAAATTCATGTGACTTAACTAAAATATTTAATAAATAAGCTGGCTTTAAAAGTATTGGTAAAGTAATATTAGAATGTCTTAAGAATTGTCAGCATTTTCGTTTCTACTTGTTGATCAAGTGGTTCATGTCTATCCCTGCCAAATACTATAAGTTGTCAAAAATTTGTCATAAGGGTTATAAACCTATAAATCCAGCAGAAAACATAATGATCTTTGATTGTGAAATTTTTGATAAATATGATACTTAATATAGTTGGTTTAATAAAAACATCTAAATCCTGAGTTACTGGTAAAATACCTATATATTTAAACTTAAGGTTCTTATTTAGGTAAACATCTAAAATTCACAGGCTATAAAAATGGTTAGCAAGGAAAAACTTTAAATGATGACTATCACCATTTTCATCAATAATGTAGGTAAACTATTAAAAAATAATAAATTAAGTAAATGTAATGAAATAAATGCATATAAGTAAAATTGTCATATAATTTAGAATCTAAACTTGTATCAAATTAAATAACATATATTTATTCAATGTCTGGGTCACTTCCAGTGTGAGAAATCATATGAAAACAGTTTTCTAAAAAAATGTATTTTTGTCTAATTCAAAGGTTATTTATAAAGCAAGGTAAAAGGAAACAGGAAGTAAGACATGTAGAGAAGGTTATAGATATAAAGACATATTTTTGATAAGAAAGGTTATGAGAAAGAATCACATAGTAAATTTTGACCTAAAATAAAATGACTGATTGCTTAAGAGAGATGTTTAGAACAAAACAGAAAGTCCAAGCACATCACAAATGGTCTGTGTAAGTCATAATAAGGTTCATTGAAAGAAGGAAGTAATAAAAATGTTAGGTGATTAAATTGGTCATAGTTAAAGGAAATCATAACAAATAGTCTTTCTAAAAATTGGCATGATATCAAAAGAACACGAATACAAAACTAAAGAATCAGTTAGAACTATATTTTCTTATAATTTTATTTACTCAGTGAAATTGCAAGAAGCTTTTATTTTTAAAATCTATTATCTCTGTCTTTTCAAAATTCTTCACATTGATAAATGAGAAGTTCAACTTCTGCTGTACCCTACTGTTCCAGTTCTTTCTACATTTTAGAAGGCCTGGGATGGCAACTCTTTCCAACTTTTGTTGGCTGCTGTGTAATGGTTTTAAATTAATAGTCTAAAGTAAGGGAAAATTTTTGAAAACTAGCAAATGGCAAATGAAAACTCTTATAGGACCTGCCTCTGTCTGTGTGTTTGTTATATCTATATATTTATATATATCATGTGGAAGTGATATTTCACTACCCATTATATGAAAAAGCTCTAATCAATTGGCTTGAAAAAAAAAGTAAGTGCTTCTCAGACTAACAGAATCTAGCTCAGATGCTTTTTAGTTCATATGACTAGTAATCTTTGGTAAGATTAATTTGTTAAATTTAATCTCAATTTTCTCCAGTAATTTAAAGTGTTCTTAAAGTCATGCTATGTGAAATTAAGTAATACTAGGTTTTCCTATGGGAATTAGGGTTGCCAATAGTTAGAACAGTAGGAAATAAAAATGTGGTTTTGGTAAGTTTATAAAAATATGAATATGTAGTTTTTGTTAAAGAAAGTGTAATTTTTCTCATTTAGAGACTATTTAAGGGTTGCTTTACAATGAACGAAAAAATATATAAATAAAACTAATGAATAAAGAGAAATAAAAGTGCAGGAAATAAGAAACTTTGACTACTAGGTGGCCATGTGGTAACCCATGGTATGGAGTTGCAGCAGGGCTGTATTCAGTTACCAAAGGTAAAAGTATCCAGTGGAATTTAGATGATGGATCATACTCTAAATTCCAAAATCCAAAAGCTATTCATAAATATTTTGATTTTATGACAATATAATTATTTGCAAAACTTTAATAAGAGTCCCTTCTTTTGAAACAAGTCACATTTGGAGATGCTGGTTATTTTACCAAGGGTTTGACTGGAATAACACATTTTCAGGTAAAGTTTCAGCAAAGCCAACTTGAGAAGACCCTATATGGCCAATGAATTTTTGCTGCACTTTATGCAAATAATCAAGCCAAGTATAATAAGCCTGAAACTTATTTTGCACACAAGTTGGTCTTATTTTTTCTCTTTAGTAGATAATGAGGGCTAGAAAAGGAAATTGTTTTTCATGTGTCTGTTGGCTGTATGAATGTCTTCTTTTGAGAAATGTCTGTTCATATCCTTTGCCCACTTTTTGATGGGGTTGTTTGTTTTTTTCTTGTATATTTGTTTGAGTTCTTTGTAGATTCTGGATATTAGCCCTTTGTCAGACGAGTAGATTGCAAAAATTTTCTCCCATTCTGTAGGTTGCCTGTTCACTCTGATGGTAGTTTCTTTTGCTGTGCAGAAGCTCTTTAGTTTAATGAGATCCCATTTGTCAATTTTGGCTTTTGCTGCCGTTGCTTTTGGTGTTTTAGACATGAAGTCCTTGCCCATGCCTATGTCCTGAATGGTACTACCTAGATTTTCTTCTAGGGTTTTTATGGTATTAGGTCTAATATTTAAGTCTCTAATCCATCTTGAATTAATCTTCGTATAAGGAGTAAGGAAAGGATCCAGTTTCAGCTTTCTACTTATGGCTAGCCAATTTTCCCAGCACCATTTATTAAATAGGGAATCCTTTCCCCATTTCTTGTTTCTCTCAGGTTTATCAAAGATCAGACGGCTGTAGATGTGTGGTATTATTTCTGAGGACTCTGTTCACTGGCCATCAGAGAAATGCAAATCAAAACCACAATGAGATACCATCTCACACCAGTTAGAATGGCCATCATTAAAAAATCAGGAAACAACAGGTGTTGGAGAGGATGTGGATAAATAGGAACACTTTTACACTGTTGGTGGGATTGTAAACTAGTTCAACCATTATGGAAAACAGTATGGCGATTCCTCAAGGATCTAGAACTAGATGTACCATATGACCCAGCCATCCCACTACTGGGTATATACCCAAAGGATTATAAATTATTCTACTACAAAGACACATGCACATGTATGTTTATTGCGGCACTATTTGCAATAGCAAAGACTTGGAAGCAACCCAAATGTCCATCTGTGACAGACTGGATTAAGAAAATGTGGCACATATACACCATGGAATACTATGCAGCCATAAAAAAGGATGAGTTTGCGTCCTTTGTAGGGACATGGATGCAGCTGGAAACCATCATTCTTAGCAAACTATCACAAGAAGAGAAAACCAAACACCGCATGTTCTCACTCATAGGTGGGAACTGAACAATGAGATCACTTGGACTCGGGAAGGGGAACATCACACACTGGGCTTATCATGGGGAGGGGTGAGGGGGGAGGGATTGCATTGGGGAGTTATACCTGATACAAATGATGAATTGATGGGTGCTGACGAGTTGATGGGTGCAGCACACCAACATTGCACAAGTATACATATGTAACAAACCTGCACGTTATGCACATGTACCCTAGAACTTAAAGTATAATAAAAAAAAAAGGAAATTGTTTCAAAGGGAAACTGTAACACCTATTACTAGATTCTAGCCCTGACTTTTGAGTGCAGATTGAATAATGAATTATTTCTTGGCTACAATAATCGTCTAAAGAGCACAGCACCAGGTTATAATTTTCTTCATGTTTTTATTTGGAGCTCTAATGGAATAGATTCCTTTTTCTGTTCTGACACATACATTAACTTTTAATTGTCAAATTATGAATATTATTTATCTCCCATAGTTTTACTTCATCTGAGAAAACTAGAGTCATGATATTCTAAAGACTAGAGATGATTTGACAAAACCTGTGAATTTTTCTCATTTAGAATCCCACTGAGTCCAATCTGTTTTTCACTGCAAATGCACTACTGCTAAAAGTATACAAGCACCTAGGTCCAGGACTATCCTGGAAGAGGTGGGTCCATGAGATTGTAACAGCCAGTTTTGAGGGCTGGAATTAATTCAGATCCTCCAAATCAAGGATGAACTACACAGATGTCTAAACAGCTGGTATAATGGGCTTTGTCTCCTGGGTTATTATGTGCATGGCACCTTTTCATCCACCTCAACCTTAAAGAATTTTTCTATTTCCCATATAATTGAAGAAAATTTTTACTGAGAGGATATAACGATACCTCATGACAAAGCCTCCTGGGTATAATTCTTCTAGCTATGAAATTTAGGCAGATACATATTTTTTTAAATTTTATCAGCCATCTTACAACAAAATTACTAAAAGACCACAAAAAGCATTGTGGCACAATAAAAGTCTCTAACTTTCTTAGTTTAAAATATTTTAATTATTAAAATCGTTATGGTGGTGATAATGATGATTATTATTATCATTATGTTTTGGAGACAGAGTCTTGCTCTGTTGCCAGGCTGGAGTGCAGTGGCACAATCTCAGCTCACTGCAACCTTTGCCTCCCAGGTTCAAGTGATTCTCCTGCCTCAGCTTCCTGAGCAGCTGGGACTACAGGCACAATGGCACCATGCCCAGCTAGTTTTTGTATTTTTAAAAAAGTAGAAACAAGGTTTCTCCATGTTGGCCAGGATATTCTTGATCTCTTGACCTCGTAATCCACCTCCCTCATCCTCCCAAAGTGCCGGGATTACAGACATTAGCCACCGTGCCTGGCCAATAATAATTATGTTTTCTATAGCTAATTCCTATAAGTCTGTAACCAAAACCAAGATTACAGTAGCTCAATGTATACAAGTTAAAGATAGATATGGTCAATTTTCTAATCTTGCCTTTGGCTTTTGTTTGTTGGATTTCATATTACTTTAAAATTTTTCAGAGATAATGAATGTCTGTCCACATCCCTTCCTATCTAGCCTAAGAAATTTCATTGGCTATAAGCCTTTTGGCTCTAAGACCCTTGGCCTTTAGGAGTCCCACTGAGGAACAGGATGGGCCTACAGCAGGCAGACATGCCACCCTGTTAACACTATGGGACAAAGTAAAAGTTTTGTGGCCATTGATTCTGGCAAATCTTGGACAGAATGGGGAGAATGTAAACCAAAAATAAAATTCTAAACCCCACAACATCTGAATTGACCCCTCCTCTTAGCCAAGAGCATTCCAAAGTTAGTCTTAAAAACTAGTTCAGGCCATGATGGGAAGGAGGAGCTGGACATGCCTCATTATACCCTCTTCCCTTTTGGAATTACTGATAGAACAGACTCTTTAAATCTGATAAGAAACATTTGCATTGTATTCTCTCTGAAGCCTGCTACCTGGTGGCTTTATCTGCCTTATAAATACTTGGTCTCCACAATGCCTTATCATAACCCAGACATTCCTTTCTATTGATAATAACTCTTTCAAAAAATTCCCAATCAGAAAATCTTTAAATCTACCTATGAACTGGAAGCCCCTGCTTCGAGCTGGCTATCCTTTCCAGACTGAATCAATGTACTTCTTATATGTATTGATGGATGTCTCATGTCTCCCTAAAATGTATGAAACCATGCTATACTTCGACCACCTTGGGCACATGTCATCAGGACCTCCTGAGGCTATGTCACAAGCATGTTCTTAACCTTGACAAAATAAACTTTCTAAACTGAATGAGCCTCACATCTGATACTTTTGGTTTACAGCTTTGTATTAGTCCATTATCACACTGCTATGAAGAAATACCCAAGACTGGTTAATTTATAAAGGAAAGAAGTTTAATTGACTCACAGTTCTGCAGGACTGGAGAGGCCTCAGTAAATTTACAATCATGGTGGAAGGAGAAGCAAACATGTCCTTCCTCACATGGTGGTAGCAAGGAGAAATGCCTAGCAAAATGGGGGAAAAACCCTTATAAAACCATTAGATCTTGTGAGAACTCACTATCATGAGAAGAGCATCATGTAGGTAACCACCCTATGATTCAATTACCTCCCACCGGGTCCTTCCCAGAACACGTGGGGATTATGAGAACTACAATCCAAGATGAGATTTGGGTGGGAACACAGCCAAACCATATTATTCCACCCAGCCCCTCCCAAATATCAAGTCCTCACTTAAAATCATACCTTCTCAACAGTCCTGAAAATTCTTAACTCATTCTAGCATTAACCCAAAAGTCCAAATCCAAAATCTCATCAGAGACAAGTGCCTTCCACCTAAGAGCCTGTAAAATCAAAAGCAAGTTATTTACTGCCTATAGGGGTAACAACATTGGGTAAATACACCCATTCCATATGGGAGAAATTGATCAAAATGAAGGGACTACACACTTCATGCAAGTCCAAAATCTAGTGGAGCATCAAATCTTAAAGCTCCAGAATGATCTCCTCTGACTCCATGTCTCACATCCAGATGACACCCCCATGGCCTTGGGCAGCTCCACCCCTGTGGTTTTGCAAGATATATCCCCCCTCCTAGCTTCCTTCATGGGCTGTCATTGAGTATTTGTGGCTTTTCCAGGCGTGCAAGGCTAGCTGTTGGTAGGTCTACCATTTTGGGGTCTGGAGGACAGTGACTGTCTGCTCACAGGTCCACTAGGCAGTGCCCCAGTGGGGACTCTGTGTGGGGGCTCCAATCCCACATTTCCCTTCTGCAGTGCCCTAGCAGAGGTTCTCCATGAGGGGCTCAGCCCCTACAGCAAATTACTGCCTAGACATCCAAGCATTTACGTACATCTTCTAAAATCTAAGCAGAGATTCCCAAACCTCAATTCTTGACTTCTGTGCACCTGCAGGCCCAACACCACATGTAAGCCACCAAGGCTTGGGGCTTGGACCCTCTGAAGCAATGGCCTGAGCTGTACATTGGCCCCTTTTAGCTATGACTGGAGCTGAAGCAACTGGGATACAGGGCACCATGACCCAAAGCTGCATAGAGCAGGGGGGCCCCCCAGGAAACCACTTTTTCCTCCTAGGCCTCCAGACCTGTGGTTTAAAATCAAGGGCTATTGTGAAAGTCTCTGTCATGCCCTGGAGAGATTTTCCCCATTGTCTTGGTGATTAACATTTGGCTCCTCCTTACTTACGTGAATTTCTGCAGCTTGCTTGAATTTCTCCCCAGAAAATGGAGTTTTCTTTTCTATCACATTGCCAGGGTGCAAATTTTTCAAACTTTTAAGCTCTGCTTCCTCTTGAATGCTTTGCTACTTAGAAATTTCTTCTGCCAGATACCCTAAATCATCTGTCTTAAGTTCAAAGTTCCACAGATATCTAGGGGCAGAGGCAAAATGCCACCAGTCTCTTTTCATAGCAAGAGTGACCCTTACTCCAGTTCCCAACAAGTTCCTCATCTTCATCTGAGACCACCTCAGCTTCGACTTCATTGTCCATATCACTATCAGCATTCTGATCAAAGCCGTTCAACAAGTCTCTAGGAAGATCCAATCTTTCCCATGTTTTCCTGTCTTATTCTGAGCCCTCCAAATTATTGCAACCTCTGCCTGTTACCCAGTTCCAAAGTCACTTCCACATTTTTGGGTATCTTTACAGCAGCATCCCACTCTACCAGTACAAATTTACAGTGTTCGTCCTTTCCTATGCTGCTATGAAGAAATATCCAAAACTGGATTTATTCCCATTTATTAAATAGGGAATCCTTTCCCCATTTCTTGTTTCTCTCAGGTTTGTCAAAGATCAGACGGCTGGAATTTATAAAGGAAAGAGGTTTAATTGACTCACAGTTTCCACAGGGCTGGAGAGGCCTCAGGAAACCTAAAGTCATGGTGGAAGGGAAAGAAAACACATCTTTCTTCACATGGTGGCAGCAAGCAGTGCTGAGCAAAAGGGGAAAAAAACCCTTATAAAACCATCAGATCTCATGAAAACTCACTCACTATTATGAGAAAAGCAGCATGGGGGTAACTGTCCCCATGAATAAACTACCTCCTGCCAGGTCCCTCCCATGATATGTGGAGTTCATGGGAACTACAATTCAAGATGAGATTTGGGTGGGGACATAGTCAAATCATATCAGGCTTTGTTAGCAAATTTTATACAATTAATGAAAGAGATTAGCAAACTAGAAGATGCATCAGAAAAAAGTACAAAGTGAAGCACACAGAGACACAAAAATGGGGGAATAGTGGGAGTCCAAATGGACATGATTTCCATCACAGAAGATGGAAGAGAGAAGATAAGCAGAAGCAGTTATGCTGGGAAATATTATGATTTCATATTCTTCAAACTAATATAAAAATACTAAGCCAAAAACCCAAGAGCATTAAAATATAAATCAATAAAAGTTTCATCACTAAATAAATACAAGTAACACTATGACAGAGGCAGATCACACTTGAACTTCAAGAAACCCAAAACAAAAAAAGAAAATCTTAAAAGCAACCAGAGTAAAAGATGTTTTTTTTTCAAAGCAGGAACAATTGATTGATAATTTTCTTATCAACAGGAAAAGTTTGAGAAAGAAGAGTAGCTCAGAGCAGTGTGAGCTATGTGAGGTATGCAAAATTGATCAGGTTCAGAGAAACATGAATATGAGACTTCAATCTGGACAGGACCCCCACCCCACCCCACCCCCACTCCGTGCCCCACCACATTCATGCCCAGGGCAATTGTTAAAGGCATTTTTTTCTTTCTTTTCTTCCTTATAGTTTCCAGACTAGTTGATAAATTACCCAAAATGTCATCACAAGTTGCACAGTGTGACCTTCACTCAGTATCTTCACGAGATTAAATAAAGATATCTCATGAAGGTAACTTATAGCCAATCAAGAGTTTATGTTATTTTAATGAACAATGTAGGAACTGCTTTATTTTTTTTCCTTTAAAAACTCAGTTTTGTCAATTTTGGCTTTTGCTGCCATTGCTTTTGGTGTTTTAGACATGAAGTCCTTGCCCATGCCTATGTTCTGAATGGTACTACCTGGATTTTCTTCTAGGGTTTTTATGGTATTAGGTCTAACATTTAAGTCTCCAATCCATTTTGAATTAATCTTCGTATAAGGAGTAAGGAAAGGATCCAGTTTCAGCTTTCTACTTATGGCTAGCCAATTTTCCCAGCACCATTTAT
>NW_012111808.1:1788169-1800474 GCF_000951035.1 Colobus angolensis palliatus | reverse complement strand
GAGTTGATGGGTGCAGCACACCAACATGGCGCAAGTATACATATGTAACAAACCTGCACGCTATGCACATGTACCCTAGAACTTAAAGTATAATAAAAAAAAAAAAGAAAGAAAAAAAACTCACTTTTGCTAGCTGCTAATTAGAACGTATATTCATGGAAAATTGAATCTGTGTCTCACAAGTTGCAGTCCTCAAATTTGGTCCAAGTAAACTCTCTACTTATTTCAATTTTACCTCAGTTCCTTTCTTTAAGTTAACAACTTTGAGGTCAATTTCATATGGAGAAAATAAAATAAATTCAAACCACATAAAAACCTTCTGCTCTTGCTTTTACTTTTTCTTTCTCTTCTTTTTCCTTCCCTTTCTGAATTGTTCAGCCCTAAAGCCCACTAGGTGGGACAGAGCAATGAAGGCATCTGCTTTGAAAGTGAAAAGGGCCAGAATGGCTCTGGGAGGACAGTCAGAGGCTGAACAGGGTAAAGAGGATGTTACAAGAGATGACGCTGGGTTTTGTAGCTGAGTGGCTGAAGGGGGCATCTGTGTCACTGAAGGAGTGGCAGAGGTGTCAAGGAATGGGACCTTGGTTATACACAGGGAGAATTAATCAAGCAAATTCAGAATAATAGGAGTCAACAGGCAGATGTGATTTATGACAAGGTAAGACAGCAGAGAAGTGGGAAAGGATAGCCTTTTAAATAAATGATGCATGGTCCTTTGGATAGCCACATGGATTAGTACGTAACACTAGGAACCACTGGCATAAGCAAAAACATATATAAATCTCAGAAATATAAGGTTGAGTCAAAGAAGCCAGATGAAGAGACAGATGAAGAGAGTTCATGTGATACCATTTCATTTCTACTATGTTCATAATCAGACAAAGTAATTAACAGTGTTAGAAATCAGAACAGTGTTTACCTTGTGGGGAAGAAAAATGAGGTGGTGATTGGGGAATAGCACAGGAGAGTTTCTGAAGGGCTGATAATGTTCTATTTCTTGATTTGCATATGGGTGTATTCACTTTGTGGTAATTCATTGCATTGTGTCTAATGATTTCTGCATTTTCTGCTAATTTGTTGTACTTCAACTAAGAAAATTAGAAAACTAATACTGATACTAATAGGAATAGATTAACATAAACTAAAGTAGACTAAAAATTGAGGTAACAGTCTAATTCCAATTCTAGTCATCTTAGTTTGATAATAAATTCTTACATTGATCACTATTTTCTTTTGTGGAACAAATATTTATTATCTACTAGATGCCAGGTACACATACTGGTTAAACATAGAGGCCAGGTCCCTGGCTCTGAAAGTTTACCTCATATTGCCTTCCTATGATGCATTTACGTGCTCACAGTTGACCCTTGAACATCATGGGACTTAACCGTGCTGCAAATTTCTTATGTCTCCACCACACTGAGAAAGCAAGGCCAAACCCTCCTCTTCCTTCTCCTTAGCCTACTCAACATGAAGACAAGAAGGAAGAAGTCTATGATGATTTACTTCCACTTAATAAATAGTAAATGTGTTTTCTTTTCCTTCTGATTTTGTTAATATTTTCTTTTATCTAGCTTACTTTACCTAAGAATACAGTCCGTAATACATATACAAAAGATGTGTTGATTTGTCATCGGAAATGCTTCTGGTCAATAGTAGGTTATTAGTACTTAAATTTTTGAGGAGTTAAAAGTTCTATGCAGATTTTAGACTGAGCAGAGATCAAGGGTCAACTACATTAAATAAATATCTATTAAGCACCTACAATGTGTTAAACTGGGAAAACCTTCTATCTTTTAAAAAAACAAATTTGTATTTATTTACATAATGAATTTACTCTGGAACATTTCTCATCCTAATTAGCAGCCAAAATGTAGAACTAGAAAAATGTAGAAGTTATAACTAATAAAAGTTATTTTACTGTAACTTTTATTTACTGTGAAAGAATTTGCAGAAAAAGTTTTATCAGTGATACACTTAATAACAAAGTAATACTAATTGAAAATATAATGAGGAAAGGAAAGAAATAGAGTTAAAGTGTTTGAATACAGTTTTGTTAAATTAATTGCATATAATGACAGTAAGCAGGCTAGCCAAATGGGGAAAATCACTTTTATAGGAATGACATTTAAAAAACGGTTAAATATGATTTCTAAGTAGCATAAATTCTATCAAAATCTTTGTTTTAAATTTCTTGAGAACACTTTTTTTTTTGGTAAATAAAGCATTTTCACTCCCACTCCCAACCACTTGCTCAAGTGAAGTGCCTATATACCACCATCTTTTGTTTATACATAGCAATAACACCAAAAAGTAACTGAATTTTCTTAGTGCTTAAAAACTGTTAGATGATTTGTATCAATCTCATCAGCACCATCCAAAAGCTATAACAAGTCACAATGTCATCCTGAGTTCAATGCTTCATTGGGTAGTTATGAGCCCTGGCTACACACTTTTTGAAAAATATGGAATTCTGGCCCATCCTTGACGATTTTGATTTTGTATAACTGCACTGGAATGCAAGTACCATCAACATTAATTTAAATCTGTCAATTACCAAGAATTCTAAATAACAGAACCCAAATTTGTAAGTTTTTTATTGTTATCTGCATTTTTTTTAGAGCCTTGCTCTATCACCCAGGCTTGAGTGCAGTGGCATGATCGTAGCTTACTGCAGCCCTGAGCTCCTAGGCCAAGCAATCCCCCCGCCTCATCCTACCGAGTAGCTGGGACTACAGGTGTGCACCACCATGCCCACGTAATTTGTCATTTTTTATAGAGGCAGGGTCTCACCCTGTTGTCCAGGCTGTTCTTGAACTCCTGACCTCAAGCAATCCTCCTGTCTTAGGGTTCCAAAACGTTGGAATTACAGATGTGAGCCTCTGTGCTTGGCCTGCATTGTTATTTTCTTTTTCTAAATTTTCTTCAGTATTTCAGCAAATAGCAGGCACACAGAAAATGGTTACTCAAAGTTTTAAGTTGAATGATTGTAAAAGATTACTGAAAACATAGTGGAAAATAAATTTTTAAAACCAGAAATAGTGAGAACACATTCATAAATATTACTTAAATAGCAAAACAATTTAAACAGTAAATAATGAAATGGAAATAATTTCACACTGTCTGAAAAGGAAATGTGGTACTTCATACATTTAATATATCCTCACCATACAGAATATTCTTTCCCTTTTACATAATGAGTATATGTATTAAGCGCTAAAATTTTGGAATAATAAAAGACTATATTCATATTTGGTAACTTATTTATTTAATCAGAAGAGGTTTCCAACATAAATAGATTGAACTTACTTTGTATGAAAATTGCATTATCTAAAACTTCACAGAGAAAATAGGAAAACTCCACATTTAGTGTTCAGGTCTGCTAAGTCATATTTTTAAATCTAAGTATAGGCATGAAAATGATTTCATTGTCATGGTAGTAATAGCTGAACTGGTCAATAAGCAATAAGTAAGTCTTGTTTAAGAAGTGGTTGTTTCTGGTAACCACTATAACCCCACGTTTTTGGAGTTACACGTTGGCAGTGATATTGGCCATATAATTCCCTATGGTACTGATGGCAGATACAGAATTTGGTATAGGAATGATGATAGTAGGTGTTAGGATTTAATTTGTAGGTATACTAACCACAGTTGCCCTAGAATAGGTCATTAGAAAGTTGCCATTTTTGTCAAGTGAGAATAGTAATCAGACTTAGTCAATTTCCAAGAAAAAATGAAAGCTTTGTATTTATGAATAAGTGGTGAATGGCTTTGAATAACATGAAATAGAAATTGTAATGCTTGTAGATTCCAGTGATAGGCTATTAAAAGGTTCAGTAAAGTTTTGTCTGTTGTGGGAGTACATAGAGTAGAAATGTGATGGTCTCTATTGTGAAATTTCAGTAGATGTTATGGGAGTAGCACATTTTGTTGATATAGCATGGTTGTTGTGGCTATGAATGGACTCATTTGAAGGGGCAGTGGAAGAGTTGGCAGTGTTGTGATAGCAGATTATGTAGAAGCTATAACTGCGATTTCATTTTCTATTAACAGGTAGTGATGCTCATGGAGATTGTAAATTGAGCTGACATTTCTAGAGAGTTGTGATTGAAGAGTCAGTTGAGTTAGTAGCATATGTGTTGGCTTTCATTTAGTTGAGTTGGTGGCAGTGAAGGTTAAAGATGTTGTTCTAGTTGTATCAGAAAACAGAAGAGACTCAGTAACTGAGTTGAAGGTAGCTATTGTGAGGGTTGTAAATTCAATTAAAGTGCAGGTAGTAGTGTCTGATGATTTTGTTAAAGTAATAACCATTTGTAGGTTCATTTGATATGAGAGCAATTCAGGGTTGAGTTAAAAGTTGTTGGATGATTTATGTAGTTGTAGCTTCAACCGAAGTGGGAGTTTTGGCCACTGTGGATACCAATGAGTGAGACTGTTATAGTAATCTTATGATACTGGATTCAGTAAAAGTTACAATGGTCATAGACTTAGCTAATATGAACCTGGTTGTCATGGCTGTGGCCTCAATTGAAAAGATAATTGTGATTGTGGGAATACATTCAGTTGAAGGAACAAAGCTTGGAGTTACAGTGATAAGTTTGGATTAAGAGATGGTGCTCACAATTATGCTGAGACGTTCAGATGAGGTGCTACCAGTAGATGTAGTTACACTAACTTTAGTTAAAGGAGCTGCTGCTGTTGTGGTTATTAGTTTATTTAAAATGGTAGCAGGCCAGGTGTGGTGGCTCATGCCTGTAATCCCAGCACTTTGGGAGGCCGAGGCAGGTGGATCATGGGGTCAGGAGATCGAGACCATCCTGGCTAACGTGGTGAAACTCCATCTCTACTAAAAATACAAAAAATTAGCCAGGCATGGTGGCACAGGCCTGTAGTTCCAGCTACTTGGGAGGCTGAAGCAGGAGAATCGCTTGAACCTGGGAGGCAGAGGTGGCACCACTGCACTCCAACCCGGCTGACAGAGTAAGACTCTGTCTCAAAAAAAAAAAAAAAATGGTAGCACTACCATTAGCGTCTACAGACTCATTAGATGAGGTCCATGTTGCTGTTCTGTTAAATTCAGCTGAAGTGCTATATATGGTTGTGTGATTTGTGGTTAAATTGAAGGAATGTCTGCTGTTGTGATAACTGGTTCTTTTGAAGCAATAGTCCTGACTCTTATACATACAGGCTAGTAGAGATGCTGCCTATGATTGTTATGATAATGACCATAGTCAAAATGGTGGCTATTTCTATTTTCAAGGTTTAGTTCAGTCAAAGTGATGGATGCTGTTGGAGTAGTGGGTTCAGTAGAAGTAGTAATGGGGACTTTTGTGGTTGTAGCCTGAGTGGGAGTGCCTGTGGTTTTTGTGGTAGTCAGTTCAGGTAAACCGGTGGGTGCAGTTGTGGTTGAAGATTCAGTAGAAGCAGAAGTTGGAATCATTGTGATTGATGGTTCAGTGGAGGTCCCTACAGTTGTTGTACTAGTCTGTTCAGTGGGCATTATGTCTGCTATTGTGGTTGTAGACTCAATGAGGGCAATCGCAGTGGCAATTTTGGTTGTACCCACCATGGAAGTACCAACAGTCATTGTGGCAGGCTGTTTAGTTTCAGGGCTAACTGCTATTGTGGTTGTGGGTACAGAAGAAGGGAGAGTGGTGACTGTTGTAGTTGTAGCCACAGTGGAAGGACCTGAGGTTATTGTGGCAGTTGTTTCAATGGAGGTGCTGGCTGCTATTGGTGTTGTCAATCAAGTAGAGGAGGTAGTAGTGCTCACCATGGTGGTAGCCTCAGTAGAAGTGCTGGCAATTAGGTGGTTTGTTGGATTGAAGTGGTGACTTCTGAGGAAGAAGTGGTGGTGGCCGATGTGGTTGAAGACTCAGCAGAAACTGCTGCACTTGTGGTAATCCGTTAAGTTTCAATGCTGGCTGTTTAACTGCCAGGATCAGTAAAGGTGGCAGTGGTGGTAATTATAGTAGCAGTATCAGTGGAAGTGCCTGCAGTTGTTGTGGCAGAGTGTTCAGTTTCAGTGCTGGCTGTTTTTGTAGTTTTAGGTTCAGTAGAGATGGCAGTGGTGGCTGTGGTGGTTGTAGCTTCAGTGGAAGTGCCTACAGTTGTTGTGGCAGATTGTTCAGTTGCAGTTGCTGACTGTCGTTGTGGGTTCAGTAAAGGTGGTAGTGGTGGCTGTTGTGATTGTAGCCTCAGAGAAAGTGCCTGCAATTGTTATGGCAGACTATTCAGTTACAGTGCTGGCTGTATTGTAGTGCTTGGTTCAGTAGAGGTGGTAGTGGTGGCTGTGGTCATTGTACTCTCAGTGGAAGGGTCAGCAGTTGTGGCAGACTGTTCAGTTGCAGTGCCAGGTGTTGCTCTACTACTGGACTTGGAAGAGGTGGCAGTGGTGGCTATTGTGGTAGAAGTGTCAGTGGAAGTGCCTGCAGTTCTGGTTGCAGAGTGTTCAGTTGAAGTGATGGCTGTTGTTGCGGTTGTGGGTTAAGTAGAGGTGGCAGTGGTGGTCACTGTAGTTGTAGTCTCAGTGGAAGTGCCTGAAGTTGTGGTGGCAGACTGTTCAGTTACAATGCTGGCTGCTGTTGTGGTTATGAGTTCAGTAGAGGTGGTCGTGGTGACTGTAGTGGTTACAGCCTCAGTGGAAGTGCCTGCAGTTGTGGTGGGACACAGTTCATTTGTAATACTGGAGATTGTAGTGTGGGTTCAGTAGATGTGGCAGTGGTGTCTGTTGCAGTTTTAACTGCAGTGGGAGTACCTCCAGTTGTTGTGGCAGTGGTGTCTGTTGTGGTTGTAGCTCCAGTGGAAGTGCCAGCAGTTGTGGTGGCAGACTGTTCAGTTACAGTGCTGGCTGTTGTTGTGGCTGCAGGTTCAGTAGAGGTGCCAGTGGTGGCTGTTGTGGTTATAGTCTCAGAGGCTGTGGCTGCAGTAGTGGTGGCAGATTGTTCAGTTGCAGTGCTTGCTGTGGTTGATGTTGGGGGTCCAGTAGAAGTGGTATTGGTGGCTGTTGTACATGTAGCCTCAGTGGATGTGCCTGCAGTTGTAGTAGCAGACTATTCAGTTGCAGTGCTGGCTATTGTTGTGGTTGTTCAGTAGAGGTGGAAGTGGTTGGTGTTGTGGTTGTAGCCTCAGTGGAAGTGCCTGAAGTTGTGGTGGCAGACTGTTCAGTTGCAGTACTGGCTGTTGTAGTGATGGGTTCAGTAGACATGGCTGTGGTGTCTGTTGTGGTTGTAACTCCAGTGGAAGTACCTCCAGTTGTGGCAGACTATTCAGTTGTAGTGCTGACTGCTTTTGTAGTTGTGGGTTCATTAGAGGTGGTAGTGGTTGCTGTTGTGGTTGTAGCCACAGTGGAAGTGCCTGCAGTTGCGGTGGCAGACTGTTCAGTTGCAGTGCTTGTGGTGGTTGTCACTGTGGGTTTGCTAGAAGTGGCAGTGGTGTCTGCTGTGGATGTATCCTCAGTGGAAGTGCCTGCAGTTGTGGTGGCAGATTGCTGAGTTACAGTGCTGGCTGTTGTAGTGGTGGGATCAGTAGAGATCACAGTGGTGGCTGTTGTGGTTGTAGTCTCAATGGAAGTGCCTGCAGTTGTAGTGGCAGACTGTTCAGTTGCAGTGCTTGCTGTGGTTGTCATTGTAGGTTCAGTAGATGTGGTAGTGGTGGCTATTGTGGTTATTGTCTCAGTGGAAGTGCCAGCAGTTGTGGTGGCAGACTACTCAGTTGTAGTGCTGGCTGTTGTGGTTGTGGGTTCAGTAGAGGTGGCAGTGGTGGCTGTTGTGGTTGTAGTCTCAATGGAAGTGTCTGCAGTTGTGCTGGCAGACAGTTCAGTTGCAGTGCTGGCTGTTGTTGCGGTTGTGGGTTCAGAAGTTGTAGTGGTGGATTATGGGGTTGTAGTCTCAGTGGAAGTGCCTACAGTTTTGATGGCAGACTATTCAGTTGCAGTGCTGGTTTTGTTGTGGTTGTGGGTTCAGTAGAGGTGGCAGTGGTGGCTATTGTGGTTGTAGTCTCAATAGAAGTGTCTGTAGTTGTGGTGGCAGACTGTTCACTTGCAGTGCTGGCTGTTGTTGTGGTTGTGGGTTCAGTAGATGTGGTAGTGGTGGATGATGGTGTTTTAGTCTCAGTGGAAGTGCCTACAGTTGTGATGGCAGACTGTTCAGATGCAGTGATTTCTGTGGTTGTCATTGTAGGTTCAGTAGATGTGGTAGTGGTGGCTTTTGTGGTTATTGTATCAGTGGAAGTGCCAGGAGTTGTGGTGGAAGACTGTTCAGTTGCAGTATTGGCTGTTGTTGTGGTTGTGGGTTCAGTAGAGGTGGCAGTGGTGGCTGTTGTGTTTGTATTCTCAATGGAAGTGTCTGCAGTTGTGGTGGCAGACTGTTAAGTTGGAGTGCTGGCTGTTGTTGTGGTTGTCAGTTCAGTAGAGGTGGCAGTGGTGGTTGTTGTGGTTGTAGTCTCAATAGAAGTACCTGCAGATGTGGTGGCAGACTGTTCAGTTGCAGTGCTGGCTGTTGTTGTGGTTGAGGGTTCAGTAGAAGTGGTAGTGGTGGAAGATGGGGTTGTAGTCTCAGTGGCAGTGCCTACAGTTGTGGTGGTCAACTGTTCAGTTGCAGTGTTGGCTGTTGTTGTGGTTGTGGATTCACTAAAGGTGGCGGTGGTGGCCATTTTGGTTGTAGTCTCAATGGAAGTGTCTGCAGTTGTGGTGGCAAACTGTTCAGTTGCAGTGCTTGCGGTGGTTGTCACTGTAGGTTTGGTAGAGGTGACAGTGGTGTCTGCTGTGGATGTATTCTCAGTGGAAGTGCCTGCAGTTGTGGTGGCAGACAGCTCAGTTGCAGTGCTGGCTGTTGTGGTGGTGGGATCAGTAGAGGTGGTAGTGTTGGCTGTTGCTGTTGTAGTCTAAATGGAAGCAAGTTTACACAGAAACAGTGTAACTCTGTGAGATAAAGTCACACATCACAAAGCAGTTTCTCAGAAAGCTTTCTTTCTAGTTTTTATATGAGGATATTTCCTTTTTCACTATTTCCATTGTCAGTGTAGGCTTCAATGCGATCTAAAATATCCCATCTCCGATTCCCCAAAAATAGTGCTAACAAACTGCTCCTTGATAGGAAAGTGCATCTCTGGGATGTGAATTCACACATCACAAAGCAGTTCCTCAGAAGTCTTCCTTTTGGTTTTTATCTGATGATATTTCCTTTCCCCTAAGGCTTCAATGCACTCCCAAACATCCTAATACAGTTTCCACGAAAGCAGTGTTAGCAGACTGCTGTATGAAAAGAACGGTGTAGCTCTGTGAGATGAAGTCACACATTACAAAGTAGTTTCTCAGAAAGCTGCTTTCTAGTTTTTATCTGAGGATATTTCCTTTTTCACTATACGCCTCAAAGTGCTGCCAAATATCCCCTGGCAGAGACCACGAAAACTGTGTTAACAAACTACTCAATGAAAAGAACAGTTTAACTCTGTGAGATGCACTCACATAACACAACGCAGTTTCGCAGGTAGCTTCTTTCTAGTTTTTATCAGAGAATATTTTCTTTCTCACTCTAGACCTCATAATACTGACAAATGTGGCTTTGCAGATTACAGGAAAACAGTGTCAGCAAACTGCTCCATGAAAAGAAAGGTGTAACTCTCTGAGATGAATTCACACAGCACAAAGAACTTTGTCAGAAAGCTTCTATCCAGTTTTTATCTGAGAATATTTCCTGTGTCACCAGAGGCTTCACTGAGCTAAGAAACATTCCATTGCAGATTCCACAAAAACAGTGTTAGCAAACAGCTTCATGCAGGTAAAGGTGTAGCTCTGTTAGATGAATTCACACATCACAAAGAACTTTCTCAGAAAGCTTCTTTCTAGTTTTTGTCTGAGGATATTTCCTTTTTCATGATAAGGCTCAAATGTCTTCCAAGTATTCCCTGGTATATTGCACGAAAAGAGTGTTAGCAAACTGCTCCATGAAACGCAGAGTGTAACAATGTGAGATGGATTTGCACATCCCAATGCAGTTTCTCAGATAGCTTCTTTCTAGTGTTTATCTGAGTATTTGTATTTTTCACCATAGGCCTCAACAAGCTCCAATATATCCCATTGGAGTTTTCATGAAAAGAGTGTTAGCAGACAGCTTCATGAAGAGAAATCTGCAACTCTGTGTCTTGAATTCACACATCACAAAGAAGTTTCTCTGAAAGCTTCTTTCTGTTTTTTATCTGAGGATATTTCCTTTTTCACTACAGGCCTCAAAGGGCTGCCAAATATCCCTTGGCAGAGTCCACGAAAGTGGTGTTAACAAACTGCTTAATGAAAAGAGCAGTTTAACTCCGTGAGATGCACTCTCATAACACAATGCAGTTTCTCAGTTTCTCAGATAGTTTCTTTCTAGTTTCTATGAGAGGATATTTCCTTTTTTGTTCTAGGCCTCATAGTGCTGACAGATATCCCTTTGCAGATTACAGGAAAACAATTACAGATTGTTTTCTTGGATTCTGCAATGAGATATTATGGATCACATTGAAGAGTACAGTGACAAAGGAATTATCCTCATATAAAAACTAGAAGGAAGGATTCTGACAAACTGCTTTGTAATATGTTAATTCATCTCACAGCGTTGCATAATTCTTTTCATGAGTCAGTCTGTTAGCATTGATTTGGGGAATTTAGGAAAGAATATTTTTTATCCATTTGAAGCGTATGGTGACAAAGGAAGTATCCTCAGATAAAAACGAGAAAGAATCTTTCTGAGAAAGTTCTTTGTGATGTCTGAATTCATCTCATAGTGTCACACCTTCCTTTTCATGGAGCAGTTTGCTAACACTATTTTCATGGAATTTGCAAAGGGATATTTGGGAGCACATTGCTTCCTATAGTGAAAAAATAATTATCCTCAGATAAAAACTAGAAAGAAGCTTTCTGAGAAATTTCTTTGTGATGTGTGAATTTATCTCACAGAATTACACTGTTTTTTTCATTGAGCAGTTTGCTAATACTATTTTCTTGGAATCTGCAATGGGATATTTCATAGCACATTGAAGCTTATGGTGACAAAGGAAATACATCAGACAAAAACTGGAAAGAAGCTTTCTGAGAAACTGCTTTGTGATTCAGGAATTCACCTCACAGAGTTACACGATTCTTTTCAAAGAGCAGTTTGGTAGCACTGTTTTTGGGGAATCTGAGAAGGAATATTTTGGATCACATTGAAACCTGTGGTGACAAAGGAAATATACTCTGATAAAAATTATGAGGAAGTTTTCTGAGAAGTTACTTTGTGATGTGGGAATTCATCTCGCAGTGTTGCACCTTTCTTTCCATGGAACAGTTTGCTAACACTCTTTCTGTGAAATCTGCAAAGGGATATTTGTGAGCACATTGAGGCCTATGGTGAATAAGGAAATATTCTTAGAAAAACACTGGAAAGAACCTTCCTGAGAAACTGCTTTGTAATATGTGAATTCATCTCACAGAGTTATAATGTTCTTTTCATTTAGCAGTCTGTTAAAACTGTTTTCTTGGAATCTGCAATGAAATATTTCACAGCGAATTGAAGCTTAACATGACTAAGGAAATATCTTCATATAAAAATTAGAAAGAAGCATTCTGAGAAACTGCTTGGTGATGTGTTAATTCATCTCACGGAGTTACACGATTCTTTTAATGGATCAGATTTGTAGCAATGTTTCAGAGCAAACTGAGAAGCTATGTTGTGTATCACATTGAAGCCTATGTTGACAAAGGAAATACACTCAGACAAAAACCAGAAAGAGGCATTCTGAGAAAGTTTTTTGTGATGTGTGAATTCATCTCACAGAGTTACACTGTTCTTTTCATTGAGCAGTTTGCTAAAACTGTTTTTTGTGGAATCTGCAATGATATATTTGGGAGCACATTGAAGCCAATGGTGACAAAGAAAGTGTAATCAGAGAGAAACCAAAAAGAAGGTTTCTGATAAACTGCTTTGTGACATGTGAACTCATCTCACAGATTTACACTGAATTTTTGATTGAGCAGTTATCTCACACCGTTTCCTTGGAATCTGCAATGGGATATGTCAGAGTGCATAGAAGCTTATGGTGACAAAAGAAATATCCTCAGGAAGAAGCTAGAAAGAAGATTTTTGAGAAACCGCTTTGGGATGTGTGAATCCATCTCACAAAGATACACAATACTTGTCATGCAGCAGTTTGGTTGCACTGTTTTTGGGGAATTAGAGAAGGGATATTTTGGATTGCCTTAAAGCCTATGGTGTCAAATGAAATATCCTCAGATTAAAACTAGAAAGAAACTTTCTGAGAAACTTCTTGGTGATGTGTGAGTTCAT
>NW_012111808.1:1781879-1788119 GCF_000951035.1 Colobus angolensis palliatus | reverse complement strand
TCACAGAGTTACACATTTCTTTTCATGGAGCAGTTCGCTAACACTGTTTTCGTGTAATCTGCAAAGGGATATTTATGAGTACATTGAGTCCCATGGTGAAAAAGGAATTGTCCTCAGATAAAAACTAGAAAGAAGCTTTGTGAGAAACTGCTTTGTGATGTGTGAATTCATATCACAGGGTTACACTATTCTTTTCAGTGAGCAGTTTCCTAACACTGCTTCCTTGGAATCTGCAATGGGATACTTCGGAGTGCATTGAAGCTTAGGGTGACAAACAAAATATCATCATATAAAAATTAGAAAGATTAGAAAATTAATTCATCTCACAGAGTTACACAATTCTTTCTATGGAGTAGTTTGGTACCACTGTTTTTGGGGAATCTGAGAAGGGATATTTTGGATTGCACTGAAGCCTATGGTGACAAAGGAAATATCCTCACATAAAAGTTGAAAGAAGCTTTCTGAGAAGCCCCTTTGTGCTGTATATATTCATCTCACAGAGTAACACATTTCTTTTCATGGGGCAGTTTGCTAACACTGTTTTCATGGAATCTGCATAGGGACATTTGTGAGCGCTTTGAGGCATATAGTGAAAAAGGAAGTATCCTCAGATAAAAATTAGAAAGAAACTTTCTGAGAAACTGCTTTTTGATGTGTGAATTCATCTCACAGAGTTACACTGTTATTTACATGGAGCAGTTTGATTACACTGTTTTCTTGGAATATGCAATAGGATATTTGGGAGTGCATTGAAGTCTGTTGTAACAAAGGAAATATCCTCAAATCAAAACCAAAAAGAAGCTTTCTGTGACTGCTTTGTGATGTGTCAATTCACCTCACAGAGTCACATCATTTCTTTCATTGAGAAGATTGCTAACTGTTTTTTCCTGGAATCTGCATTGGGATATTCTGGAGCTCATCAAGAAATATGGTGAAAAAGGAAAAATCCTCAGATAAAAGCTGAAAAGAAGCTTTATGAGAAACTGCTTTGTTCTGTGTCAGTTCGTCTTGCAGAGTTACACCACTCTTTTCATGGAGCAGTTTGGTAGCACTGTTTTTGGGGAGTCTGAGAAGGAATATTTTCAATCACATCAAAGCCTATGGTTACAAAAAGAGTGATGCCAAAGTGCTGCCTCAACAGAAACGTTTAACTCTATGATATGAATGCACACTTCACAAAGGAGTTTCTCAGAAATCTTCTCTCAAGTTTTTACCTGAAGGTATTTCCTTTTTCACCTTTGGACTCTAAGTGATCCTGAATATCCCTTTGCAGGTTCCATAAAAACAGTGTTACTAAACTGCTCAAAGAAAAGAAAGGTGTAACTCTGTGAGTTGAATTCACTCATCACAAAGCAGTTTCTCAGGAAGCTTCTTTCTAGTATTTTTCTGAGGATATTTCCTTTGTCATCATAAGTTTCAATACACTCCAAATTATCTGATTGCAGATTCCAAGAAAACAGTGTTAGCAAACTGGTCAATGAAAAGACCTTTGTTTTCATGGAGCAGTTCGGTAGCAATGCTTTTGGGGAACCTGAGAAGAGATATTTTGGATGACATTGAAGCCTATATTGACAAAGGAAATGTTCTCACATAAAACCTAGAAAGAAGGTTTCTGAAAAACTTCTTCATGATGTGTAAATTCAACTCACAGAGTTACAGCTTTGTTTTCAAGGAGCAGTTTGCTAACACTGTTTTTGTGGAATCTGCAAAGGGATATTTGGGAGCACATTGAAGTCTATGGTGACAAAGGAAATATTCTCAGATAAAAACCAAAAATAAGTTTTCTAAGAGACTGCTTTGTGATGTGTGAATTGAACTCACAGAGGTACACTATTCTTTTCATTGAGCAGTTTGCTAGCACTGTTTTCTTGGAATCTGCAATGAGATATTTCAGAGCACATTGAAGCTTAGGGTGACAAAGGAAATATCCTCAGGCAAAAACTAGAAAGAAGCTTTCCAAAAAACGTCTTTGTGATTTGTGAATTTATCTCACAGAGTTACAGGATTCTGTTCATGGAACAGTTCGGTAGCACTGTTTTTTTGGAATCTGAGAAGGATATTTTGGATTGCATTAAAGCCAAGAGTGACAAAGGAAATATCCTCAGGTAAAAACTAGAAAGAAGCCTTCTGAGTAACTTCTTTGTGATGTGTGAATTCATCTCACAGAGTTACACTGCTCTTTTCATTGAGCAGTTTCCTAACACTCCTTTTGTAGAATCTGTAAAGGGATATTTTGGAGCGAATTGAGGCCTATGTTGGAAAAGGAATTATCTTCAGATAAAACCTAGAAAGAAGCTCTCTGAGAAACTGCTTTGTGACGTGTGAATTCATCTCATGGAGTTACACTGTACTTTTCACTCAGCAGTTTGCTAACACTGCTGATTCTTGGAATCTGCAGTGGGATATATCGGAGCGCATTGAAGATTATGGTGACGAAGGAATTATCTTCAGATAAAAACCAAAAATAAGCTTTCTGAGAAACTGGTTTTCTTTTCATTGAGAAGTTTGATAACAATTTTCTCATTTAATCTGCAAAGTGATATTCAGCACACATTCAGGAATATAGTGAAAAAAGGAAATATCCTCACATAAAAACTACAAAGAAGCTTTCTGAGAAAGTTGTTTGTGATGTGTGAATTCATCTCACAGAGCTACAGCTTTCCTTACATGGAGCTATTTGCTAACACTTTTTTTGTGGAATCTCCAAAGGGATATTTGTGACAGCATTGAGGCCTATCTTGAAAAAGGAAGTATCCACAGATACAAAGTAGAAAGAAGCTTTCTGAGAAACTGATTTGTGGTGTGTGAATTCATCTCACAGAGTTTAACCATTCATTTAATTGAGTAGCTTGTTAACACCGCTTTTGTAGAATCTGCAAACGGATATTTAGGAACAAATTGAAGCCTATGTTGAAAAAGGAAATATCCTTGATAAAAACCAAAACGAAGCTTTCTGAGAAACTGCTTTGTGATGTGTGAATTCATCTCACAGAGTTACACATTCTTTTAATTGAGCAGTTTACTAACACTGTTTTTATGGAATCTGCGAAGGGATAATTCAGAGCACATTGAAGCATATGGTGACAAAGGAAATATCCTCAGACAAAGACTAGAAAGATTCTTTCTGAGACACTGCTTTCTGATTTGTGAATTCATCTCACAGAGTTATGCAATTCTTTTTCTGGAGCAGTTTGGTAGCACTGTTTTTGGGGAATCTGAGAAAGGATATTTTGAATTGCATTGAAGCCTATGGTGACAAAGGAAATATCCTCAGACAAAAATTAGAAAGAAGCTTTCTGAGAAAGTTCTTTGTGATGTGTGAATTCATCTCATAGAGTTACACCATTCTTTTCATGGAGCACTTTGTTAACACAGTTTTTGTGGAATCTGCAAAGGGATAATGCAGATGAGCAATGAGGCCTATTGTGAAAAAGGAAATATCCTCGGATAAAAACGAGAAAGAAGGTTTCTGAGAAACTGCTTTGTGATATTTGAATTCAACTCACTGAGTTACACTGTTCTTTTCATTGAGCAGTTTGCTAACACGGTTTTCTTGGAATCTGCAATGGGATATGTGAGAGTGCATAGAAGCTTATGGTGACAAAGGAAATATCCTCAGACAAAAACCTGAAAGAAGCTTTCTGAGAAATTGCTTAGTGATGTGTTAATTCACCTCACAGAGTTACACGATCCTTTTCATGGATTAGTTTGGGAGCACTGTTTTCGGGGAATCTGAGAAGTGATATTTTGGATCACATTGAAGCCTATGGTGACAAAGAAAATATCCTCAGATAAAAAGGAGAAAGAAGCTTTCTGAAAATCTACTTTGTCATGTAACTACTCTCAGAAGCTTTCTGAGAAACTACTTTGTCATGTGATTTCATCTCACAGAGCTACACCTTTCTTTCCATGGAGCAGTTTGCTAATACTGTTTTCGTGCAATCGGCAAAGGGATATTTGGGAGTGCACTGAGGCCTATGTTGGAAAAGAAAATATCCTCAGATAAAAACTAGAAAGAAGATTTCTGAGAAACTGCTTTGTGATGTGTGAATTCATCTCACAGAGTTACACCATTCTTTTTGTTGAGCAGTATGCTAACACTGTTTTCATGAAATATGCAAATGGATAATTTGGAGCACATTGAAGCTTATGGTGACAAAGTAAATATCCTCAGACAAAGATTAGAAAGAATCTTTCTGAGACCTGCTCTCTGATTTGTGAATTCATCTCACAGAGTTACACAATTATTTTTATGGCACAGTGTGGTAGCACTGTTTGCTAACATTGCTGATTATTGGAATCTGCAGTGGGATACATCAGAGCACATTGCAGATATGGTGACAAAGGAAATATTCTCCTATAAAAACCAAGACTAAACTTTCTGAGAAACTGCTTTGTGATGTGTGAATTCATATCACAGAGTTACACCATTCTTTTCATTGAGAAGCTTGATAACACTTTTCTCATTTAATCAGCAATCTGATATTCGGGTGCACATTCAGGAATATAGTGACAAAGGAAATATATCAGATAAGTCTAGAAAGAAGCTTTCTGAGAAAGTTCCTTGTGATGTGTGAATTCATCTCATAGAGTTACACCATTCTTTTCGTGGAGCACTTTGCTAATACAGTTTTCATGGAATCTGCAAAGGGATATTTGGGAGAGCATTGAGGACTATTGTGAAAAAGGAAATATTCTCAGATAAAAATGAGAAAGAAGGTTTCTGAGAAACTGCTTTGTGATGTGTGATTTCATTTCATTGAGTTACACTATTCTTTTCATTGAGCAGTTTGCTAACACTGTTTTCTTGGAACCTGCAGTGGGATATTTCAGAACACATAGAAGCTTATTTTGACAAAGGAAATATCATCAGGCAAAAACTAGGAAGAAGCTTTGTGTGAAACAGCTTTGTGGTGTGTTAATACGTCTCACAGAGTTACACAATTCTTTTCATGGATCAGTTTGGTAACACTGTTTTTGAGGAATCTGAGAAGGGATACGTGGGATCACATTGAAGCCTATGATGACAAAGGAAATATCCTCACACAAAAACTAAAGAGAAGTTTCTGAGAAACCTCTTTGTGATGTGTGAATTCCTCACACAGAGTTACACCCTTCTTTCATGGAGCAGTTTGCTATCACTGTTTTTGTGGAATCTGCAAAGGGATATTTTGGATCACATTGAGGCCTATGTTACACCATTCTTTTCATTGAGAAGTTTGCGAACACCATTTTGTTTAATCTGCAATGGGATATTTGCTGGTGCATTGAGGACTATAGCCAAAAAAGGATCTATCTTCAGATAAAAACTAGAAAGTATCTCCCTCAGAAACTGCTTTCTGATGTGTGAATTCATCTTAGAGGCATGCACGGTTTTTTCCTTGAGCAGACTGATAACACTGTTTTCCTGGAATCTGCATAGGGATATGTGGGTAGGCATTCAGGCCTATGCTGAAAAAGGAAATACCCTCAGATAAAAACGAGAAAGAAGCTTTCTGAGGAGGTTCTTTGTGATATGTGATTTCATCTCACAGTGTTATACCATTTTTTCATGCAGCAGTTTGCTAAAACTGTTTTCGTGGAATCTGCAAAGTGATATTTGGGAGAACCTTGAGCCCTACACTGAAAAAGCAAATATCCTCAGAAACGACTAGAAAGAATTCTACCAAGAAACTTCTTTGTGGTGTGTGAATTCATCTCAAAGAGTTACACTGTTCTTTCCTTGAGCAGTCTCATAACAATGGTTTAATGGAATCTGGAAAAGGATATTTTGGAGTGCATTGAAGCATATGGTGACAAAGGAAATATCCTCAGATAAAAACCAAAAGGAAGGTTTCTGAGTATCTTCTTTGTGATGTGCGAATTCATCTCACAGAGTTTCACCATTCTTTTCACTGGGAAGTTTCATAACACTTTTTTTGTTTAATCTGCAATGGGATATTCAGGCACTTATTGAGGAATATGGTGAAAAAGGAAATATCCTCAGATAAAAATTAGAAAGAAAGTTTCTGAGAAACATCTTTCTTTTTATTATTATACTTTAAGTTCCAGGGTACATGTGCATAACGTGCAGGTTTGTTACATATGTATAATTGTGCCATGTTGGTGTGCTGCAACCATCAACTCGTCAGCACCCATCAATTCATCATTTATATCACGTATAACTCCCCAATGCAATCCCTCCTCCCCCCCCATGATAGGCCCCAGTGTGTGATGTTCCCCTTCCCGAGTCCAAGTGAT
>NW_012111808.1:1761438-1777294 GCF_000951035.1 Colobus angolensis palliatus | reverse complement strand
TGTTGGGAGATCCACTGCTCTCTTCAAAGTTGTCAGACAGAGTCGTTCGCGCCTGCACAGGTCTCTGCTGCTTCCCCTGTTATTTTTTTAACTGAACCCTGTCCCCAGAGGCGGAGTCTACAGAGACAGGCAGGTTTCCTTGAGCTGCTGTGAGCTCCACCCATTTGGAGCTTCCCAGCCGCTTTGTTTACCTACTTAAGCCTCAGCAATCACGGGCGCCCCTCTCCAAGCCTCCCTGCTGCCCTGTGGTTAGATTGCCGCAGACTGCTGTGTTAGCAAGGAGGAAGGCTCCGGGGGCGTGGGACCCTCCTGGCCAGGCGTGGGGTATATTCTCCTGGTGTGCCCATTAGCCTACAGCGCAGTATTGGGGTGGGAGTTACCCGATTTTCCAGGTGTTGTGTGTCTCAGTTCCCCTGGTTAGAAAATGGGATTCCCTTCCCCCTTGTGCTTCCCAGGTGAGGCAATGCCTCACTCTGCTTCAGCTCTCGCTGTTCGGGCTGCTACAGCTGACCAGCACCGATTGTCCGGCACTCACTAGTGAGATGACCCCAGTACCTCAGTTGAAAATGCAGAAATCACCCTGAGAAACACCTTTTAATGTGTGAATTCATCTCACAGAATTACAACACTGTTTTCATGGAGCAGTTTGGTAGCACTCTTTTTGGGGTATGTGGGAAGGGATATTTTGATTCACATTGAAGCTTAAGGTGACAAAGGACGTATCCTCAGATAAAACCTGGAAAGAAACTTTCTGAGAAAATTCTTTGTGATGTGTGAATTCATCTCAGAAAGTTATACCTTTCTTTTCATGGGGCAGTTTGCTAACACTGTTTTCATGGAATCTGCAATGGGATATTTGGTAGTGCATTGAGGTCTATAGTGAAAAAGTAAATATCCCCATGTAAAACTAGAAGGAAATTTTCTGAGAAACAGCTTTGTGGTGTGTGAATTCATCTTACAGAGTTACACCATTCTTTTCAATGAGCAAATTGATAAGTCTGTTGTCATGGAATCTGCTATAGGGTATTCAGGAGTGCATTGAAGCCTATATTGACAAAGGATATACCCTCAGATAAAAACCTAAAAGAAGCTTTTGGTGCAACTGCGTTTTGATATGTGAATTCATCTCACCAAGTAACACCATTATTTTCATTGAGATGTTTGCTAACACTTTTTTTGTTTAATCTGCAATGGATATTTGGGAGCACATTGAGGAATGTGATGAGAAAGGAAATATCCTCAGATAAAACTAGAAAGAAACTTTCTGAGTAACTGCTTTGTGATGGGTGAATTCATCTCACAGAGTTACACTGTTCTTTGCCTTGAGCAGTTTGCTTACATTGTTTTCTTGGAATCTGCAATCTGATATTTCTGAGCTCATTGAAGTGTATGGTGATAAAGTAAATGTCTTCATATAAAAACCAGAAAGAAGCTTTCTGAGAAGATGCATTTTGATGGGTTAATTCATCTCACAAGTTTACATGATTCTTTCAATAGAGCAGTTTGGTAGCACTGTTTTTGGTGCATCAGAGAAGGGATATTTTGGATCGCATTGAAACCTATGGTGACAAAGGAAATATCCTAAGATAAAAACTAGAAAGACGCTTTCAGGGAAAGTCCTTTGTGATGTGTGAATTCATCTCACAGAGCTACACCTTTCTTTTCATGGAGCAGTTTGCAAACACTGTTTTCGTGGAATCAGCAAAGGGGTATTTCTGAGCACTCTGAGGCCTATGGTGAATAAGGAAATATCCTCAGATAAAAACTAGAAAGAAGCTTTCTGAGAAACTGCTTTGTGATGTGTGAATTCATCTCACAGAGGTTCACTGTTCTTTTCATTTTCCAGTTTGCTAGCACTCTTTTCTTGGATTCTGCAATGGGATATTTCCGAGTGTATTGAAGCTTATGGTGACAAAGGAAATATTCTCATATAAAAACTAGAAAGAAGCATACTGAGAAACCGCTTTTGGATGGGTTAATTAAGCTCACCGTGTTACACAATTTCTTTCATGGATCAGTTTGGTAGCACTGTTTTTGGGGAATCTCAGAAGGGATATTTTTGATTGCATTGAAGCCTAGGGTGACAAAGGAAACATCCTCAGATAAAAATTAGAAAGAAGCTTTGTGAGAAAGTTTTTTGTGATGTGTGAGTTCATCTCACAGAATTACACCGTTCTTTTCATGGAGGAGTTTGCTAATACTGTTTTCGTGGAATCTGCAAAGGGACATTTGGGAGTGCATTGAGGCCTAGGAAATATTCTCACATAAAAACTAGAAAGAAGCTTTCTGAGAAAGGTTATTGTGAATGCATCTTACGTAGTTACACTGTTGTTTTCATTGATCAGTTTGATAACACTATTTTTGTTGACTCTGCAATAAGATACTTGGGAGTGAATTGAAGCCTATGGTGACAAACTAAATATGCTCAGACTAAAACCAAAAGGAAGCTTTCTGAGTGATTTGTTTTATGCGACCACCAGAGCAGGCACCAGAGAAAAGGCAAGTAGGCAAGGTGAAAAAGGAAACTTTATTAGCTAGCCAATGTGAAGGAAGAAAGGGTGAAGTTCACCGGTCTCCAGCGGCGGAGGCCGAGGAAGTCGCTCCGGCATTCTCGGGTGAGGTTCCTGGGTCCGCGTAGGAGGAGGGGCCGAGGAAGGTCACTCTGGTGTTCTCGGGCGAGGTTCCTGGGTCCCCATAATAGAAGGGGGCTGAGGAAGTTCGTGCCGTGTGCCTGCTGGGAGTGGCTTTTCTGGAAGTGGGAGGGCAATAGGCGGGACACAGGCATGTCGGGGGGCATTCTGTAGGTGCAGCCAGGTAAATCTCAGTCTCTTTGGATTGACGTCACCTAGCGCATGCCCAGTTGATCTGCACCTTCTTGGGCACCAGCTACATTTTCGTGTGCATGGGAAAAGTTGGTGATGAAGAACCCGGAAGTGCACCATCTTAGTCACCTTTCTTCTTTGTATCCCTCTCCCTCCATCCAGACACTGAGAATCTGCTTTGTGATGTGAGAAATCATCTCACAGATTTACACATTTCTTTTCATGGAACAGTTTACTAACACTATTTTCGTGGAATCTGCAAAGGGCTGTTCACAGGTGCATTTAGGCAAATGATGAAAAAGAAAATATCCTCAGAAAAAATCTATAAACAAGCTTTCTGAGATGTTTATTTGTGATTTGTGAATTCATCTCACAGAGTTACATGATTCTTTTCATGGAACAGTTTGGTAGCACTGTTTTTGGGGAAACTGAGAAGGAATATTTTGGATCACATTGAAGCCTGGGGTGACAAAGGAACTATCTTCAGATAAAATCTAGAAAGAAACTTTCTGTGAAACTTCTTTGTGATGTGTGAATTCATCTCACAGAGTTACACCATTTTGTTCATTGAGAAGTTGGCTAACACTTTTTTCTTGGAATCTGGGATGTGATATTCTAGAGCACATTGAGGAATATGGTGAATAAGGAAATATCTTCAGATAAAAACTAGAGAGAAGCTTTCTCAGAAACAACTTTGTGACGTGTGAATTCATCTCACAGAGTTGCACCTTTCTTTTCATGGAGCAGTTTAGTAGCACTGTTTTTGGGGAATCTCAGAAAGGATATTGTGGACCACATTGAAGCCTAAGGTGAGAAAGGAAATACCCTCAGATCAAAACCAAAAAGAAACTTTCTGTGAAACTGTTTTGTGACATGTGAATTTGACTCTTCGAGTAACACTGTTCTTTTCTTTGAGAAGATTACTAACACTTTTTTCATTTACTCTGCGATGGGATATTCGGGAGTGCATTGAGGAATATGGTGGAAAAGGAAATACCCTCAGATAAAAATGAGAAAGAAGCTTTAGGAGAAACTCCTTTGTGATGAGTGCATTCATCTCATAGAGGTAAAAGTTTCTGTTGAGGAAGCAGTTTGACAACACTTTTTTCTTGGAATCTGCGATGGGATATTTTGGAGCACATTGAAACTTATGGTGACAAAGGAAATATCCTCAGATAAAAATGAGAAAGAAGCTTTAGGAGAAACTCCTTTGTGATGTGTGCATTCATCTCATAGAGGTAAAAGTTTCTGTTGAGGGAACACTTTTGCATCACTGTATCTGTGGTGTCTGAGAAGGGAAATCTGAGAGCATATTGAAGCCTATGGTGGCAAGGGAAATATCCTCAGGCAAAAACCAAAAAGAGTCTTTCTGAGAAACTGCTTTCTGATATTTGAATTCATCTCACAGATTTACACCTTGCTTTTCATAGAGCAGTTTTCCTAACACTGTTTTCATGGAATCTACAAAGGGATATTCAGAGGCACATTGAGGCAAATGGTGAAAAAGGAAATATTAACATACAAAAACTAAAGAGAAGCTTTATGACACACTGCTTTCTGATTTGTGAATACATCTCACAGAGTTACATGATTCTTTTCATGGAGCAGTTTGGTAGCACTGCTTTTGGGGAATCTAAGAAGGGATAATTTGATTTGCATTGAAGCCAACAGTGACAAAGGAAATATCCTCAGATGAAATATAGAAATAATCTTCCTGAGAAACTTCTTTGTGATGTGGGAATTCATCTCACAGAGTTACACCACTCTTTTCATTCAGATGATGGGTAACACTTTTTTTGTGGAATCTGCGATGGGATATTCCGGAGTGCATTGAGGCCTATGTTGAAAAAGGAAATATCCTCAGATAAAAACTAGAAAGAAGTTTTCTGAGAAACAGCTGTGTGATGTGTGAATTCATCTCACAGAGTTACACCATTCTTTTCTTGGAGCAGTTTGGTAGCACTGTTTTTGGGGAATCTCAGAAGGAATATTTTGGATCACATTGGAGTCAATGGTGACAAAGGTAATATCCCCAGACAAAAGCCAAATAGAATCTTTCTGAGAAACTTCTTTGTGATGTGGGAATTCATCTCACACATTTACACCTTTCTTTTTATTGAACAGTTTGCTAACACTGTTTTCTTGGAATCTGCAAAGGGATATTCACGAGTGCATTGAGGCCTTTGGAGAAAAAGGAAACAATCTCAGACAAAAACTAGAAAGAAAATTTCTGAGAAACTGCTTTGTGATTTGTGAATTCATCTCACAGAGTTACATTATTCTTTTCATGGAGCAGTTTGGTAACACTGTTTTTGTGCAATCTGAGAAGGGATATTTTGGATCGCATTGAAGCCTATTCTGACAAAGGAAATATCCTCAAATAAAACCTAGGAAGAACCTGTCTGAGAATCTGCTTTGTGATGTTCGAATTCATCTCATAGACTTATACTTTTCCTTTCATGGAGTCGTTTGCTAACACTGTTTTTGTGGAATATGCAAGGGGATATTTGGCAGTGCTTTGAGACCTATGGTGACACGGGAAATATCCTCAGATTAAAACTAGAAAGAAGTTTTCTGAGAACCTGCTTTGTGATGTGTGAATTCATCTCACAGAGGTACACTGTTCTTTTCATTGAGCAGTTTGCTAACATTGTTTTCTTGGAATCTACAATGAGATATTTTGGAACACATTCAAGTTTAGGGTGAAAAAGAAAATATCCTCAGCCAAAAACCAGAAAGAAGCATTCTGAAAAACTGCTTTGTGATTTGTGAATTCATCTCCCAAAGTTACACGATTATTTATATGGAGCAGTTTGGTAGCACTGTTTTTATGGAATCTGCAAAGGGATATTCTGGAGCTCCTAGAGGCCTAAGGTGAAAAAGAAAATAACTTCAGATAAAAACTGGAGAGAAGCTTTTCAAGAAACGGTTTTTGATGTGTATATTCATCTCATAGATTTTAACCTTTCTGTTGATTGAGCAGTTCAGCATCACTGTTTCTGTGGTATCTGAGAGGAGACATTTGGGAACACATTGAAGCCTATGGTGAAAAAGGAAATATCGTCAGATTTAAACTAGAAAGAAACTTTCTGAGAAACTGCTTTGTGAAGGGTGAATTCATCTCAGGCAATTACACCTTTCTTTTCATGGAGCTGTTTGCTAACACTGTATTCATGTAATCTGCAAAGGGATCTTTGGGAGTGCAATGAGGCCTATGGTGAAAAAGGAAATATCCTCAGATAAAAACTGGAAAGAAACTTTCTGTGAAACTGCATTGTGATGTGTGAATTCATTTCACAGAGTTAGATCATTCTTCTCATTGAGCAGTTTGATAACTCTGTTTCCATGTATTCTGCAATAGGATATTTGGGAGCGCTTTGAAGCCTATTGTGACAAAGAAAATATAATCATAATAATCAAAAATAAGTTTTCTGAGAAACTGCTTTGTGATGTGTTAATTCACCTCACAGAGTTTCATGATTCTTTTCAAGGATCGGTGCTGTAGCACTGTTTTTGGGAATCTTAGAAGGGATATTTTGGATTGCATTGAAGTCTATGATGACTAAGGAAATATCCTCAGAAAAAAACTAGAAAGAAGCTTTCTGAGGGAGTTCTTTGTGATGTGTGAATTCATCTAACAGAGATACAACTTTCTTTTTGTGGAGCAGTTTGGTAACACTGTTTTCGTTGAAACCACAATGGGATATTTGGGAGCACATGGAGGCCTATAGTGAAAAAAGAAATATCCTCAGATAAAAATTAGAAAGAAGCATTCTGAGAAACTGCTTTGTGATGTGTGAATTCATCTCAAACAGTTACATCATTCTTTTCATTGAACAGTTTGATAACACAGTTTTCATGATATCTGCAATAGGATATTTGGGAGAGCATTGAAGCCTATTCAGACAAAGGAAATATCCTCAAATAAAAACCAAGAAGAAGTTTTCTGAGAAACTGCTTTGTAATATGCGAAATCATCTCACAGAGTTACACTGTTCTTTTCATTGAGCAGTTCACTAACACTGTTTTCTTGGAATTTGCAATGGGATATATCAGAGTGCTTTGAAGCTTATGGTGACAAAGAAAATATCCTCATATAGAAACTGGAAAGGAACCTTCTGAGAAACCACTTTGTGATTTGTTAATTCATCTCACACTGTTACATGACTCTTTTTATAGATCAGTTTGGTAGCATGGTTTTTTGGGACTCTGAGAAGGGATATTTTGGATTGCATTGAACCCTGCGGTGACTAAGGAAAAGCCCTCAGATAAAAACTGGAAAGAAGCTTTCTGAGAAACTTCTTTGTGATGTGTGAATGAATCTCTCAGAGTTACACCTTTCTTTTTATGGGTCAGTTTGCTAACACTTTTCTCGTGGAATCTGCAATAGGACATTTGGGAACGCATTGAAGCCTGTGGTGACAAAGTAAATATCCTCAGATAAAAACCAAAAAAAGCTTTCTGAGAAACCATGTTGTGTTGTGTGAATTCATCTCAAAGAGTCACACTGTTCTTTCCACTGAGCAGTTTGCTAATCCAGGTTTCTTGGAATTGGCAATGGGATATTTTGGAGTGCATTGAAGTTTATGGTGACAAATGAAATATCATCATATACAAACTAGAAATAAGCTTTCTGAGAAACAACTTTATGATGTGTTAATTTATCTCATGGAGTTACATGATTCTTTTCATGGATAAGTTTGGTAGCACGGTTTTTGGGGAATCTGAGAAGGAATATTTTGGATCGCATTGAAGCCAATGGTGACTAAGGAAATATCCTCAGAAAAAAACTAGAAGGAAGTTTTCTGAGAAAGTTCTTTGTGATGTGTGAATTCATCTCACAGAGTTACACCTGTCTTTTCATAGAGTAGTTGCTAACACAGTTTTAGTGGAATCTGCAAAAGGATATTTATGAGCACTTTGAGGCCTATGGTGAAAAAGGAAATATCATCATACAAAAAGGAGAAAGAATCTTTCTGAGAAACTCTTTTGTGATGTGTGAATTCAATTCACAGAATTACACTGTTCTTTTCATTAAGCAGTTTGCTAACACTGTTTTCTTGGAATCTACAATGGCATATTTCAGAGCGCATTGAAGTCTACTGTCAAAAATTAAATATCCTCAGATAAAAACTAGAAAGAAACTTTCTGAGAAACTCCTTTGTGATCTGTGAATTCATCTCACAGAGTTACACGATGCTTTCAATGGATGCTTTCAGTTTTATTGCACCATTTTAGGAGAATCTGAGAAGGGATATTTTGGATTGCTTTGAAGCCTATGGTGTCAAAGGAAATATCCTCAATTAAAAGAAACTTCTTTGTGATGTGTGAATTCATCTCACAGAATTACACCTTTCTTTTCATGGACCAGCTTGCTGACACTGTTTTTGTGGAATCTGCAAAGGGATATTTGGGAGTGCACTGAGGCCTATGGTGAAAAAGGAAATATCCTCAGACTAAAACTAGAAAGAAGCTTTTTGAGAAACTGTTTTGTGATGAGTGTATTCCTTTCACAGAGTTACACTGTTGTTTTCTTTGAGCAGTTTGCTAACACTGTTTTCTAGGAATCTTCAATGGGATATTTCGGAGCTTATTGAAGCTTACATTGACAAAGGAAATACTTTCATATAAAAACTAGAAAGAAGCTTTCTGAAAAACTGCTTTGTGATGTGTTAATTCATCTCACAGAGTTACATGATTCTTTTCATGGGTCAAATTTTTAGCACTGTTTTTTGGGTATCTGAATAAGGATATTTTGGATAGCATTGAAGCCTAGGGTGACAAAGAAATTATCCTCAGATAACAACTAGAAGGAAACTTTCTGAGAAAGGCTTTTGGGATGTGTGAATTCACCTCACAGAGTCACACCTTTGTTTTCATGGAGCAGTGTGTAAAAACTGTTTTTGCAGAATCTGCAAAGTGATATCCGGGAGCACATTGAGGCCTATTGTGAAAAAGGAAATATGCTCAGATAAAAACTAGAAAGAAGCTTTCTGAGAAACTGATATCTGATGTGTGAATTCATCTCACAGAGTTACACTTTCGTTTCACGGAGCAGTGTGTTACCACTGTTTTTGGGGAATCTCAGAAGGGATATTTTGGATCTTATTGAAGCCTACACTGATAAAGGAAATATTCTCAAACAAAACTAGAAAGAAGCTTTCTGAGAAGGTTTTGTGAGGTGTGAATCCATCTCACAGAGTTACATCTTTCTCCTCAAGAAGCAGTTTCTAACACTGCTTTAGTGGAATGTGCAAAGTGATATTTGGGAGGGCATTGAGGCCTATGGTGAAAAAGAAAATATCCTCAGATAAAAAATTGGAAGACTCATTCGGAGAAACTGCTTTCTGATGTGTGAATTCATCTCACAGACTTACACTTTCGTTTCATGGAGCAGTCTGTTGCCACTGTTTTTCTGGATTTGGAGAAGGGATACTTTGGATAGCATTGAAGCCTATGCTGACAAAGAAAATTTCCTCAAATAAAAACTAGAATAAAGTTTTCTGAGAAACTTCTCTCTGATATGTGAATTCATCTCACAGAGTTACACCTTTCTGTTCATGAAGCAGTTTGCTAACACTGTTTTTGTAGAATCTGCAATGTGATATTTGGGAGCATATTGAGGACCATAGTGAAACAGGAAATATCCTCAGATGAAAACTAGAAATAAGCTTTCTGAGAAACTGCATTTTGATGTGTGAATTCATCTCACAAAGTTACATTTTCATTGCATGGAACAATCTGTTACCTTTCTCTTAGGGGAATCTGATAAGGGCTATTTTGGATCACATTGAAGTCGACTCAGAGGAAGGAAATATCCTCAGATAAAAATTAGAAAGAAGACCTCTGAGAAACTGCTTTGTGATTGGTGAATTCATCTCACAGAATTACACTTTTGTTTCATGGAGCAATCTATTACCACTGTATTTGGAGAATCTGAAAAGGGATACTTTGGATCACGTTAAGGCCTACGCTGATAAAGGAAATGTACTCAATTAAAACCGTGAAAGAAGCTTTCTGAGAAACTTATTTGCGATATGTGAATTCACCTCAGAGAGGTACAACTTAGTCTTCATGAAGCAGTATGCTAACACTGTTTTCGTGGGATCTGCAAAGTGATATTTGGGAGAGCATAGAGGCCTACAGTGAAAAAGGAAGTATCCTCAGATAATAACTAGAAAGAAGATTTCTGAGAAATTACTTTCCAATGTGTGAATTCATCTCACAGAGTTACACTCTCTTTTCATGCAGCAGTCTATTACCACTGTCTTTGGGGAATCAGAGAAGGGATACTTTGGATCGCATTGAAGCCTATGCTGACAAAGGAAATATCCTCAAATAAAAACGAGCAAGAAGCTCTCTGAGAAACTTCTTTGCAATGTGTGAACTCATCACACAGAGATTCACCTTCCCCTTCTTGTAACACTTTGCTAACACTGTTTTCCTGGAATCTGCAAAGTGATATTTGGGAGTGCTTTGAGCCCTGTGGTGAAAAAGGAAATATCCACAGATAAAAACTGGCAAGAAGCGTTCTGAGAAACTGCACTGTGATGTGTGAATGCAACTCACAGTGTTACACCATTCTCTTCAGGAAGCAGTTTGTGAACACAGTTTTCGTGGAATCTGCAAAGTGATCTTTAGGAGCGCATTGAGGCCTATGGTGAAAAAGGACATATCCACAGATAAAACTACAACGAAGCTTTCTGAGAAACTGCTTTGTGAAGTGTGAATTCATTTCACAATGTTACACCTTTCTTTCATGGAGGAGCTTGATAGCACTGATTTTTTGGAATCTCAGAAGTGATATCTTGGATATCATATCCCATGGTGAATAAGGAAATATCCTCAGACAGAACCTGCCGAGAAGACTACTCAGAAACTACTCTAATGTGGGTGAATTCAGCTCACAGAGCTACAACACTGTTTCCATTGAGAAGCTTGCTAACAGTGTTTTCGCAGAATCTCCAATGGGACACACGGGGGCACTTTGAGATCACAAATACTTTCAGCTCAAAAAAGAAAGAAGCTTTCTTAGAAACTGCTTTGTGATGTGAATTCAACTCATTGAGTTACACCTGTATTTCATGGAGCCATTTGCTAGCCCTGCTTTTGTGGAATCTGAGAACTGATATTTCAGATCGCTTTGAAGACTGTGCAGCCAAAGGAAATATCCTCAGATAAAAACGAGAAACAGGCTTTCTGAGAAACTTCTTTCTGATGTGTGAATTCATCTCACAGAGTTATAAATTTCTCTTCATGAAGGCGTTTGCTAAGACAGTTCTCGTAGAATATACAAAGTGATTATTTGGAAATGCATTGAGTGCTATGGTGAAAGAGAAAATATCCTCGGATAAAAACTGGAAAGAAGTGTTCTGAGAAACTGCATTGTGACATATGAAAGCAACTCACAGAGTTACAGTTTTCATTGATCAGTGTGCTAACACAGTTTTATTAAAACCTGCAATGGGATACGTCATAGCACAATGAAGCTTGCAGTGATAAAGGAAATATCCTCAGATAAAAACTAGAAGGAAGCTTTCTGAGAAATTGCTTTCTGATATGTGACTTCATATCACAGAGTTACACCACTATTTCATGGAGCCGTTTCCTGGCACTGTTTTTGTGGATTCTGAGAACTGATATTTCGGATGGGTTTGAAGAGTATATGGACAAAGGAAATATCCTCAGAGGAAAACTGGAATGAAGCTTTTTGAGAAACTTCTTTGTGATTTGTGAATTCATCTCACAGAGTTACACCTTTCACGTCATGAGGCCGTTTGCTAACACTGTTCTTGTGGAATCTACAAAGTGATATTTGGGAGTGCATTGAGGGCTATGGTGACAAGGGAAATATCCTCAGATAAAAACTGGGAAGAAGTGTTCTGAGAAACTGCATTGTGACATGTGAACGTAACTCATAGAGTTATACTTTTCTTTTTGCTGAGCAGGTTGCCAACATTGTTTTCTTGAAATCTGCAGTGGGATATTTCTTAGCAAAATGAAGCTTACGGTGACAAAGGAAATATATTCAGATTAAAACTAGAAAGAAGCTTTCTGAGAAACTGCTTTGTTAGGCGTGAATTCGTCTTAAAGAATTACGCTTTTTTTCATGGAGCAATCTATTACCACAGTCTTTAGGGAATCTGAGAAGGGATACTTTGGACCGCATTCCGGCCTACACTGATAAAAGAAAAACTTCAAGTAAAAACGTGAAAGAGGCTTTCTCAGAAACTTCTTTGTGATACCTGAATTCATCTCACAGAGTTACAACTTAGACTTCATGAAGCAGTTTGCTAAAACTGTTTTAGTGGAATCTGCAAAGTGATATTTGGGAGCACATTGAGGCCCACGGTGAAAAAGGAAGTAACCTCAGATAATAATGGGAAAGAAGCATTCAGAGAAATTGCTTTCTAATATGTGAATTCATCACACAGAGATTCACCTATCCCTTCTTGTAGCAGTTTGCTAACATTATTTTCATGGAATCTGCAAACTGACAATTGGGAGTGCATTGAGGGCTATGCTGAAAAAGGAAATATCCTCAGATAAAAACTGGCAAGAAGCATTCTAAGAAACTGCATTGTGTCGTGAGAATGCAACTCACAGCGTTACAATTTTCTTTTCATTGATCCGTTTTCCAACACTGTTTTCTTGAAATCTGCAATGGGATATTTCACAGCATAATGAAGCTAACGGTGAAAAAGGAAATATCCCCAGATAAAAACTAGAGACAAGCTTTCTGAGACACTGCTATGTGATGTGTGAATTCATCTCACAGAGTTACCCATTCGTTTCATGGAGCAGTCTATTAGCACTGTCTTTGAGGAATCTGAGAAGGGATACTTTGTATCGTACTGAGGTCTATGCTGATAAAGGAAATATCCTCAATTTAAAAAGTGAAAGAAGCTTTCTGAGAAATGGATTTCTGATATGTGACTTCATCTCACAGAGTTACACCACTATTTCATGGAACCATTTGCTAGCACTATTTTTGTGGTTTCTGAGAACTGATATTTCAGGTGGTTTTGAAGAGTATAAAGACAAAGGAAATACCCTCAGAGAAAACTGGAATGAAGCGTTCTGAGAAATTACTTTGTGATGTGTGAATTCATTTCACAGTGTTGCACCACTCTTTCATGGAGGAGTTTGCTAGCAATGATTTTGTGGAATCTCAGAAGTGATATCTTGGACATCGTTGAATCCCATGGTAAATAACGAAATATCCTCAGACAAAAACTGCAGAGAAGTCTTCTCAGAAACTGCATTGTCGTGGGTGAATTCAGCTCACAGAGCTACATCATTGTTTCCATTGAGAAGCTTGCTAACAGTGTTTTCACAGGATCTGCAATGGGACACACGGGGGTGTTTGAGACCACAAATATACTAGCTCAAAACAGAAAGAAAACAAAACAGTTTATTTTCTGATAAACTGTTTTGTGGTGTGTGAAATCAACTCACTGAGTTACGCCTGTATTTCGTGGAGCCGTTTGCTAACCCTGTCTTTGAGAATCTGAGAACTGATATTTTGGATCGTCTTGAAGACAACACGGCCAAAGGCAATATCGTCAGATAAAAACGAGAAAGAAGCTTTCTGAGAAACTTCTTTGTGATGTGTGAATTCATCTCAAAGAGTTACACCTTTCTCTTCATGAAGCCATTGGCTAATACCGTTCTTGTGGCATCTACAATGTGATATATGGGAACACATTGAGGGCTCTGGTGTAAAAGGAAACATCCTCGAATAAAAACGGGAAAGAAGTGTTCTGAGAAACTGCATTGTGACATGTGAGTGCAACTCACAGAATTACAGTTTTCATTGATTAGTTTGCTAACACAGTTTTCTTGAAACGTGCAGTGGGATTTGTCTTAGCTCAATGAAGCTTACGGTGGCAAAGGAAATATCCTCAGATAAAAACTAGAAGGAAGATTTCTGAGAAATTGCTTACTAATATGTGACTTCATATCACAGAGTTACACCACTATTTCGTGGATCCGTTTGCTAGCATTGTTCTTGTGGATTCAGAGAACTGATATTTCAGATGGATTTGAAGAGTATAAGGACAAAGGAAATATCCTCAGAGAAAAACTATATGAAGCTTTTTGAGAAACTTCTTTGTGATGTGTGAATTCATCACAAAGAGTTACACCTTTCCCTCATGAAGCCGTTTGCTAACACTGTTCTCGTGGAATCTGCAAAGTGATATTTAGGAGTGCATTGAAGGCTATGGTGAGAAAGGAAATATCCTCAGATAAAAACTGGAAAGAAGCATTCTGAAAAACTACATTGTGATGGGTGAATGCAACTGAGAGTTACACATTTCTTTTCATTGAGCAGTTTTTCTAACACTGTTTTCTTGAAATCTGCAATGGGATATATCTTAGCACCATGAAGATTACAGTGACAAAGGAAATATCCTCAGATAAAAACTAGAAAAAAGCTTTCTGAGAGACTGCTTTGTGATGTGTGAATTCATCTCATATAGTTACGCTTTTGTTTAATGGAGCAGTCTATTACAACTGTCTTTGGGAAATCTGAGAAGGAATACTTTGGACTGCATTCCGGCCTACTCTGATAAAGGAAATATCCTCAATGAAAAATGTGAAAGAAGCTTTCTAAGAAACTTCTATGTGATATGTGAATTCATCTCACAGAGTTCCAACTTAGTCTTCATGAATCAGTATGCTAACACTGTTTTCGTGGAATCTGCAAAGTGATATTTGGGAGCACATTGAGGTCTATGTTGGAAAAGGATGTATGCTCAGATAACAACTTGAAAGAAGCTTTCTGAGAAATTGCTTTTTGATGTGTGAATTGATCACAGAGAGATTTATCTTTACCTTCTCTTAGCAGCTTGCTAACACTGTTTTCGTGGAATCTGCAAAGTGATATTTGGGAACACTTTGAGACTTATGGTGAAAAAGGAAATATGCACAGATCAAAACTGGAAAGAAGCATTCTGAGAAACTGCATTCTGTTGAGTGAATGCAACTCACAGAGTTAAACTATTCTCCTCATTGATCAGTTTGCTAACACTGTTTTCTTGAAACCTGCAAAGGGATGTTTCAGAGCGCAATGAAGCTTACGGTGACAAAGGAAATATCCCCAGATAAATACTACAAAGAAGCTTCCTGAGAAACAGCTTTGTGATGTGTGAATTCACCTCACAGACTTACATTTTCTGTTCATGGAGCAGTCCATTACCACTGTCTTTGGGGAATCTGAGAAGGGATACTTTGGATTGTATTGAGGTCTACGTTGATAACAGAAATATTCTCAATTAAAAACGTGAAGGAAGCTTTCTGAGAAATGGCTTTCTGATATCTGATTTCACCTCACAGAGTTACACCACTATTTCATGGAGTCGTTTGCTAGCACTGTTTGTGTGGATTATGAGAAGTGATAATTCAGATGGGTTTAAAGAGTATAAGGAGAAAGGAAATATCCTCAGAGAAAAACCGAATGAAGCTTTCTGAGACACTGCTTTGTGATGTGTGAATTCATTTCACAGTGTTACACCACTCTCTTATTTTTATTATTATACTTTAATTTCTAGGGTACATGTTGATAAAGTGCAGGTTTGTTACATATGTATACTTGTGCAGTGTTGGTGTGCTGCACCCATCAACTCGTCCTCATCCATCAATTCGTCATTTATATCAGGTATAACTACCAATGCAATCCCTCACCCCTCCCCCCTCACCGTGATAGGCCCCGGTGTGTGATGTTCCCCTTCCCGAGTCCAAGTGATCTCATTGTTCTGTTCCCACCTGTGAGTGAGAACATGCAGTGTTTGGTTTTCTGTTCTTGTGATAGTTTGCTAAGAATGATGGTTTTCAGCTGCACCCATGTCCCTACAAGGGACACAAACTCATCCATTTTTATGGCTGCATAGTATTCCATAATGTATATGTGCCACATTTTCTTAATCCAGTCTGTCACAGATGGACATTTAGGTTGATTCCAAGTCTTTGCTATTGTGAATAGTGCTGCAATAAACATACGTGTGCAAGTATCTTTATAGCAGCACGATTTA
>NW_012111808.1:1759414-1759695 GCF_000951035.1 Colobus angolensis palliatus | reverse complement strand
GATGATGTTGGCCTCATAAAATGAGTTAGGGAGGATTCCCTCTTTTGCCATTTATTGGAATAGTTACAGAAAGAATGGTATCAGCTCCTCCTTGTACCTCTGGTAGAACTCAGCTGTGAATCCAACTGGTCCTGGACTTTTTTTGGTTGGTAGGCTATTAATTATTGCCTCAATTTCAGAGCCTGCTTTTGGTCTATTCAGGGATTCAGCTTCTTCCTGGTTTAGTCTTGGGAGAGTGTAAGTGTCCAGGAAATTATCCATTTCTTCTAGATTTTCTAGTT
>NW_012111808.1:1759054-1759364 GCF_000951035.1 Colobus angolensis palliatus | reverse complement strand
GCTGTGGGTTTGTCATAAATAGCTCTTATTATTTTGAGATACATTCCATAATACCGAGTTTATTGAGCGTTTTTAGCATGAAGGGCTGTTGAATTTGTCAAAGGCCTTTTCTGCATCTATTGAAATAATCATGTGGTTTTTGTCTATGGTTCTGTTTATATGCTGGATTACGTTTATTGATTTGCGTCTGTTGAACCAGCCTTGCATCCTAGGGATGAAGCACACTTGATCAGGGTGGATAAGCTTTTTGATATGCTGCTGGATCTGGTTTGCCAGTATTTTATTGAGGATTTTGGCATCGATGTTCATC
>NW_012111808.1:1758692-1759004 GCF_000951035.1 Colobus angolensis palliatus | reverse complement strand
TATCCCCTTTATCATTTTTTATTGCATCTATTTGATTCCTCTCTCTTTTCTTCTTTATTAGTCTTGATAGCGGTCTGTCAATTTTGTTGATCTTCTCAAAAAACTAACTACTGGATTCATTGATTTTTTGGATGATTTTTTGTGTCTCTATCTCCTTCAGTTCTGCTCTGATCTTAGTTATTTCTTCCCTTCTGCTAGCTTTTGAAAGTATTTGCTCTTGCTTCTCTAGTTCTTTTAATTGTGATGTTGGGATGGCCATTTTAGATCTTTCCAGCTTTCTCTTGTGGGCATTTAGTGCTATAAATTTCCCTC
>NW_012111808.1:1747789-1755162 GCF_000951035.1 Colobus angolensis palliatus | reverse complement strand
GGCACTCACTAGTGAGATGACCCCAGTACCTCAGTTGAAAATGCAGAAATAACCGGTCTTCTGTGTCCTTCACGCTGGGAGTTGCAGACTGGAGGTGTTCCTATTCGGCCATCTTCGAGAGTTACACTTTCGTTTCACGGAGCAGTCTATTACCACTCTCTTTGAGGAATCTGAGAAGGGGTACTTCAGATCGCTTTGAGACCAATGCTGAGAGAGGAAATATCCTCAATTAAAAACGTGAAAGAAGTTTCGAGAAACTTATTTGTGATATGTGAATTCCTCTCACGGAGTTGCTACTTAGTCTTCATGATGCAGGTTGCTAACATTCTTTTCATGGAATTCGCAAAGTGATATTTGTGAGCCCATTGAGGCCTAGGGTGAAAAAGGCAGTATACTCAGATAATAACGAGAAAAAAGCTATCAGAGAAATTGGTATCTGATATTCACCACACAGAGATTCCCCTATGGATTCTTGTAGGAGTTTGCTACCATTGTTTTTGTGAAATCTACAAAGTGATATTTTGAAGCACATTGAAGGCTACGGTGAAAAAGGAAATATCCTCATATAAAAACTGGCAAGAAGCATACTGAGAAACGCATTGTGAAGTGTGAATGCAATTCACTGGTTACTCCTTCCTTTTCATTGATCAGTTTGCTAACACTATTTTGAAAAAATCTGCAATGTGATATTTTATAGCGCAATAAAACTTATGGTGACAAACGAAATATTCTCATGTAAAAAATAGAAAGAAGTTTTCAGAGAAACTGCTTTGTGATGTGTGAATTATTCTCACAGAGTTACACTTTCATTTCATGGAACAGTCTATTACCACTGTCTTTGGGGAATCTGAAAGGGATAATTTGGATCGCATTGAGGCCTACGCTGATAAACGAAATATCCTCAATTAAAAACGTGAAATAAGCTTTCTGAGAAATGACTTTCTGATATGTGACTTCATCTCCCAGAGTTACACCACTATTTCATGGAGCCGTTTGCTAGCCCTGTTTTTGTGGATTCTGAGAACTGATATTTCGGATGGGTTTGAAGAGTATAAGGACAAAGAAAATATCCTCAGAGAAAAACCAGAATGAAGCTCTCCGAGACACTGCTTTGTGATGTGTGAATTCATTTCACAGTGTTACACCACTCTTTTAAGTAGGAGTTGCTAACACTGATTTTATGGAATCTCAGAAGTCATGTCTTGGATGTCATTGAATCCCATGGTGAATAATGAAATATCCTCAGACAAAAACTGTGGAGAAGCCTTCTCAGAAAGTACTATGATGTGGGTGAATTCAGCTCACAGAGCTACATCATTGTTTCCATTGAGAAGCTTCCTAACACTGTTTTCGCAGAATCTGCAATGGGACACACTGGGGCGCTTTGAGACCAGCAAGATCCTCAGCTCAGAAAAGAAAGAAGCTTTCAGAGAAACTGCTTTGTGATGTGTGAATTTAACTCACTGAGTTACATGTTTCTCTTCATGAAGCCATTTGCTAACACTGTTCTTGTGGAATATGTAAAGTGATATTTGGGAGCACATTGAGGGCTATGGTGAAAAAGGAAATATCCTCAAATAAAAACTGTAAAGAAGGCTTCTGAGAAACTGCATTGTGATGCCTGAATGCAACTCACAGAGTTTTACTTTTCTTTTCATTGTGCAGTTTACTATCAGAGTATTCTTGAAATCTGCAATGGGATATTTCTTAGTGCAATGAAGCTTAAGGTGACAAAGGAAATATCCTCAGATAAAAACTAGAAAGAAGCTTTCTGAGAAACTGCCTTGTGAAGTGTGAGTTGATCTCACAGAGGTATTCTTTCGTTTCATGGAGCAATCTATACCACCGTCTTTGGGGAATCTGAGAAGGGATACTTTGGATCGCATTCCGGCCTATGCTGTTAAAGAAATTATCCTCATTGAAAACATGAAAGAAGCTTTCTGAGAAACTTCTTTGTGATATGTGAATTCAACTCACAGGGATACAACTTAGTCTTCATGAATCAGTTAGCTAACATTGTTCTCGTGGAATCTGCAAAGTGATATTTGGGAGTGCAATGATGCCTATGGTGGAAAGGGATGTATCCTCAGATAATAACTTGAAAGAAGCTATCTGAGAAATTGCTTTCTAATGCAGGTAGAGGAAATATCCTCAATTGAGGAGTAGGCCTCAGTGGGATCCAATATATCCCTTCTCAGATTCCCCAAAGACAGTGGTAGTAGACTGCTCCATGAAACAAAAGCGTAACCCAGTGAGAGGAATGCACACAACACAAAGCAGTCTGTCAGAAATCTTCTTTCTAGTTTTTAGCTGAGGATATTTCCTTTGTCAACGTAAGCTTCATTACGCTAATATCCATTTGCAGATTTCAAGAAAACAGTGTTTGCAAATGGATCAATGAAAAGGAAAGTATAACTCTGTGAGTTGCATTCACTCGTCACAATGCAGTTTCTCAAATTGCTTCTATCCAGTTTTTATCTGAGGATATTTTCTTTTTCACCATAGCCCTCAATGCTATCCCAAATATCACTTTGCAGATTCCACGAGAACAGTGTTAGCAAATGGCTTCATGAAGAGAAAGGTGTAACTCTGTGAGATGAATTCACACATCACAAAGAAGTTTCTCAAAAAGCTTCATACCGGTTTTCTCTGAGGATATTTCCTTTGTCCTTATACTCTTTAAACCCATCCGAATTATCAGTTCTCAGAATCCACAAGAACAATGCTAGCTAAAGGCATCACGAAATAGTGGTGTAACTTTGTGATATGAAGTCGCATATCAGAAAGCAATTTCTCAGAAAGCTTCCTTCTAGTTATTATCTGAGGATATTTCCTTTGTCGCTGTAAGCTTCATTGCGCTAAGACGTATCCCATTGCAGGTTTCAAGAAAACTGTTAGCAAAGTGATCAGTGGAGAGAAAAGTGTAACTCTGTGAGTTGCATTTACATATCACAATGCAGTTTCTCAGAACGCTTCTTCCCAGTTTTTATCTGAGGATATTTTCTTTTTCACCAAAACACTCAATGCGTTCCCAAATATCACATTGCAGATTCCACGAGAACCGTCTTAGCAAATGGCTTCAGGAAGAGAAAGGTGTAACTCTTTGAGATGAATTCACACATCACAAAGAAGTTTCTCAGAAAGTTTCTTTCTCATTTTTCTCTGAGGATATTTCTTTTGGCTGTAGAGTCTTCAAAGCGATCCGAAATATCACTTCTCAGTTTCCACAAAAACAGCGCTAGCAAACGGCTCCATGAAATACAGGTGTAACTCAGTGAGTTGAATACACACATCATAAAGCAGTTTCCCAGAAAGCTTCCTTCTTGCTTGAGCTGAGGATATTTGTGGTCTCAAAACGCCCCCATGTGTCCCATTGCAGGTTCTGCAAAAACACTGTTAGCAAGCTTCTCAATGGAAACAATGATGTGGCTCTGTGAGCTGAATTCACCCACATCAAAGCAGTTTCTGAGAAGGCTTCTCTGCAGTTTTTGTCTGAGGATATTTCATTATTCACCATGGGATTCAACAATGCCCAAGACATCACTTCTGAGATTCCACAAAATCAGTGCTAGCAAACTTTTCCATGAAAGAGTGGTGTAACACTGTGAAATGCATTCACACATCACAAAGCAGTTTCTCAGAACGCTTCATTCCGGTTTTTCTCTGAGGATATTTTCTTTGTCCTTGTATTCTTCAAACCTATCCGAAATATCAGTTCTCAGAATCCACATAAACAGGGCTAGGAAACGACTCCATGAAATAGTGGTGTAACTCTGTAAGATGAAGTCACATATCAGAAAGCCATTTCTCAGAAAGATTCTTTCACGTTTTTAATTGAGGATATATCCTTTATAAGTGAAGGCCTCAATGGAATCCAAAGGATCCCTTCTCAGATTCCCCAAAGACAGTGGTAATAGACTGCTTCATGAAATGAAAGTGTAACTCTATGAGATGAATTCACACATCACAAAGCAGTTTCTCAGAAAGCTTCTTTCTGGTTTTTATCTGCGGATACAAAAAAAAGTATAATTCTGGAGTTGCAGTCACATATCACAATGCAGTTTCTTAGAACGTTTCTTTCCAATTTATATCTGTGGATATTTCCTTTTTCACCATAGGCCTCAAAGTGCTCCTAAATATCACTTTGCACATTCCACGAAAACAGTGTTAGAAAAAGGCTTTATGATGACTACGTTGTAACTCTGTGAGATGAGTTCACATATAACAGTGAAGTTTCTCAGAAAGCTTCTTTCACGTTTTTAATTGAGGATATTTCATTTATCAGCCTAGGCCAGAATGCGGTCCAAAGTAGCCCTTCTCAGATTCCCCAAAGACAGTGGTAATAGACTGCTCCATGAAACGAAAGTGTAACTCTGTGAGAGGAATGCACACATCACAAAGCAGTCTGTCAGAAACCTTCTTTCTAGTTTTTAACTGAGGATATTTCCTTTGTTACTGGAAGCTTCCTGGCACTAAGAAATATCCCAGTACAGATTTCAAGAGAACACTGTTAGCAAACGGACGAATGAAAAGTGTAACCCTGTGAGTTGCATTCACATGTCACAATGTAGTTTCGCAGAATGCTTCTTTCCAGTTTTTATCTGAAGATATTTCCTTTTTCACCATAGCCCTCCAGGGGCTCCCAAATATCACTTTGCAAATTCCATGAGAAGAGTCTTAGCATACAGTTTCATGAGAAGAAAAGTGTAACTCTGTGAGATGAGTTCACAGATCACGAAGGAGTTTCTCAGAAAGCTTCTTTCTCATTTTTATCGGAGGATATTTTCTATGACCCTATAGTCTTCAAAGGGATCCTAAATAGCAGTTCTCAGATTCCACAAAAACAGGGCTAGCCAACGGCTCCTAGAAATACAGGTGTAAGTCAGTGAGTTGAATTGACACATCACAAAACAGTTTCTCAGAAAGCTTCTTTCCTTTTGAGATGAGGTTAGTTGTGCTCTCAGAGCGCCACCGTGTGTCTCATTGGAGATTCTGTGAAAACACTGTTAACAAGCTTCTCAATGAAAAGAATGACATAACTCTGTGAGCTGAATTCATCCACAACAAAGAAGTTTCTGAGAAGGCTTCTCTGCAGATTTGTCTGAAGATATTTCATTATCCACCATGGGATTCAACGATATCCAAGACATCACTTCTCGGATTCCACAAAATCAGTGCTAGCAAACTCCTCCATGAAAGGGTGGTATAACACTGTGAAATGAATTCACACATCACAAAGCTGTTTCTCAGAAAGCTTCATTCTGGTTTTTCTCGGAGGATATTTACTTTGCCTTTATACTCTTCAAACCCATCCGAGCTATCACTTCTCAGAATCCACAAAAACAGTGCTAGGAAACGGCTCGAAGAAATAGTGATGTAACTCTGAGACATGAATTCACACATCATGAAGAAGTTTCTAAGAAACCTTTATTAACTTGTTTATCTGAGGATATTTCCTTTGTCACCATAAGCGTCATTGGGCTAAGAAGTATCCTATTGCAGATTTCAAGAAAACTGTGTTAGCAAACTGATCACCGAAGAGAAAACTGTAACTCAGTGAGTTGCATTCACATGTCACAATGCAGTTTCTCAGAACGCTTCTTCCCAGTTTTTATCTGATGATATTTCCTTTTTCACCTTAGACATCAATGAGAGCCCAAAAACCTCTTTGTAGAATCCAGGAAAACGATGTTAGAAAACTGTTACAAGAAGGGAAAGGTGAATCTCTGTGTGATGAATTCACAAATAAGAAAGCAATTTCTCAGAAAGATTCTTTCTAGTTATTATCGGAGGATATTTCCATTTTCCCCATGGGCCTCAATGCGCTAACAAATATCACTTGGCAGATTTCACAAAAACAATGTTAGCAAACTGCTTCATAAAGACAAATTTGTAACTCGGTGAGGTGAATTCACATAACATAAAGAAGTTTCTCAGAACAGAACTTTCTAGTTTTTATTTGAGGATGTTTCCTTTGTCACCGGAAGCTTCATTGCACTAAGAAATATCCCAACGCAGATTTCAAGAAAACAGTGTTAGCAAACGAAACAATGAGAAGGAAAGTGTAACTCTGTGAGTTGCATTCACAAGTCACAATGCAGTTTCTCAGAACGCTTCTTTCCAGTTATTGTCTGAGGATATTTCCTTTTACACCATAGCCCTCCAAGGCCTCCCAAATATCACTTTTCAGGTTCCACGAGAACAGTCTTAGCGAACGGCTTCATGAGGTGAAAGGTATAACTGTGTGAGATGAATTCAGATCACAGAGAAGTTTCTCAGAAAGCTTCTATCTCATTTTTATAGGAAGATATTTCCTTTGGACCTACAGTCTTCAAAGGGATCCGAATTATCAGTTCTCAGACGCCACAAAAACAGGGCTAGGCAAAGGCTCCATGAAATACAGCTGTAACTCAGTGAGTTGAATTCTCACATCACAAAGCAGTTTCTCAGAAACCATCTTTCCTTTTGAGAGGAGGTTATTTGTGATCTTGGAGCGCCACCGTGTGTCTCATTGGAGAATCTGCACAAACACTGTTAGCAAGCTTCTCAATGAAAACAATGATGTAACTCTGTGAGCTGAATTCACCCACAACAAAGAAATCTCTGAGAATGTTTTTCTGCAGATTTGTCTGAGGATATTTCATTATTCACCACAGGATTCAACGATATCCAAGTCATCACTTCTGAGATTCAACAAAATCAGTGCAACAAACTCCTCCGTGAAAGAGTGGTGTAACACTGAAATGAATTCACACATCACAAAGCAGTTTCTCAGAAAGCTTCATTCCGGTTTTTCTCGGAGCATATTTCCTTTGTCCTTATACTCCTCAAATCCATCAGAGGTATCACTTCTAAGAATCCACAAAAAGAGTGCTAGGAAATGGCTCTAAGAAATAGTGGTGTAGAGATGAAGTCACATATCAGAAAGCAATATCTCAGGAAGCTTCTTTCACTTTTTTATCTGAGGCTAGGACCCTTGTCACCGTCAGCTGCATAGCACTAAGAAGTTTCCCATTGCAGTTTTCAGTAAAACTGTGTTAGCACACTGATCACTGAAGAGAAAAGTGTAACTCTGTCAATTGCATGCAAACATGGCAATGCAGTTTCTCAGAACGCTTCTTTCCCGTTTTTATCTGAGGATACTTCCTTTTTCATCATAGCCCTCAATGAGCTCCCAAATATCACTTTGCAGAATCCACGAAAACAGTGTTAGCAAACTGCTACAAGAAGGGAAGGGTGAAACTCTGTGTGATGAATTCACACATAAGAAAGCAATTTCCGGCCGGGCGCAGTGGCTCAAGCCTGTAATCCCAGCACTTTGGGAGGCAGAGATGGGCGGATCTCGAGGTCAGGAGATCGAGACCATCCTGGCT
>NW_012111808.1:1741910-1747739 GCF_000951035.1 Colobus angolensis palliatus | reverse complement strand
CCAGTTATTGTCTGAGGATATTTCCTTTTACACCTTAGCCCTGCAAGGGCTCCCAAATATCATTTTGCAAATTCCATGAGAACAGTTTTCACAAACGGTTCTATGAGGAGAAAGACGTAACTTTGTGAGATGAATTCACAGATCACAAAGAAGTTTCTCAGAAAGCTTTTTTCTCATTTTTATCAGAGGATATTTCCTTTGGCCCTATAGTCTTCAAAGGGATCTGAAATATCAGTTCTCAGATTCCACAAGAACAGGGCTAGCCAACGGCTCCAGGAAACATAGCTGTAACTCAGTGAGTTGAATTCACATATCACAAAGCCGTTTCTCACAAAGTTTCTTTCTTTTTGAGATGAGGTTGTTTGTGGTCTTGGAGCGCTGCCGCGTGTCTCATTGGAGATTCTGCGAAAACACTGTTAGCAAGATTCTCAATGAAAACAATGACGTAACCCTCTGAGCTGAATTCACCCACAACAAACAAGTTTTTGAGGAGGCTTCGCTGCAGATTTGTCTGAGGATATTCCATCATTCACCATGGGATTCAACAACATCCAAGACATCCCTTCTGAGATTCCACAAAATCAGTGCTACCAAACTCTTCTGTGAAAGAGTGGTGTAACACTGTGAAATGAAATCACATATCACAAAGCAGTTTCTCAGAAAGCTTCATTTCAGTTTTTCTTGGAGGATATTTCCTTTGCCCTTATACTCTTCAAACCCATCCGAAATATCACTTCTGAGAATGCACAAAAACAGAGCTAGGAAACAGCTCCAAGAAATAGTGGTGCAACTCTGTGAGATGAAGTCACATATCAGAAAGCAATTTCTCAGGAAACTTCTTTCACTTTTTTATCTGAGGATATTTCCTTTGTCACCATCAGCTGCATAACGCTAAGAAGTATCCCATTGCAAATTTCAGGAAAACTGTGTTAGAAAACTGATCACTGAAGACAATAGTTTAACTCTGTGAGTGGCATTCACACATTGTAATGCAGTTTCTCAGAATGCTTCTTTCCAGTTTTGATCTTAGGCTATTTCCTTTTTCACCATAACCCTCAATGAGCTCCTAAATATCACTTTGAAGAATCCACGACAACAGTGTTAGCAAACTCTTACAAGAAGGGAAGGGTGAAACTCTGTGTGATGAATTCACACATCAGGGAGCAATTTCTCAGAAAGCTTCTTTCTAGTTATTATCTGATGATATTTCCTATTTCACCATGGACCTCAATTCACTGCCAAATATCACTCTGCAGATTGCATGAAAACAATGTTAGCAAACTGCTTCATGAAAAGAAAGGTGTAACTATGTGAGATGAATTCACCCATCACAAAGAACTTTCTCAGAAAGCTTCTTTCTAGTTATTATCTGATGATATTTCCTATTTCACCATGGACCTCAATTCACTGCCAAATATCACTCTGCAGATTGCATGAAAACAATGTTAGCAAACAGTTTCATGAAGAGTAAATTTTACCCCCGTGAGATGAATTCACATATTACAAAGAAGTTTCTCACAGAGCTTCTTTCACGTTTTTAATTGAGGATATTTCCTGTATCAGCTTAGGCCTCAATGCGATCCAAAGTAGCCCTTCTCCGGTTGCTCAAAGACAGTGTTAATCGACTGCTTCATGAAACGTAAGTGTAACTCTATGAGATGAATTGACACATCACAAAGAAGTTTCTAAGAAAGTTTCTTTCTAGTTTTTATCTGAGGATATTTCCTTTGTCACCGTAAGCTTCATCAGGATAAGAGGCATCCCATTGCAGATTTCAAGAAAACTGTGTTAGCAAACTGATCACTGAAGAGAAAAGTGTAACACTGTGAGTTGCATTCACATATCACAATGCAGTTTCTCAGAACGCTTCTTTTCAGTGTTTATCTGAAGATATTTCCTTTTACACCATAACCCTCAATGAGCTCCCAAATATCACTTTGCAGAATCCATGACAACCGTGTTAGCAAATTGCTATAAGAAGGGAAGGGAAAAATTCTGTGTGATGAATTCACACATCAGAAAGCAATTTCTCAGAAAGCTCCTATCTAGTTATGATCGGAGGATATTTCCTATTTCGCCTTGGGCCCCAATTCGCTGCCAAATGTCACTTTGCAGATTCCACGAAAACAGTGTTAGCAAACTGCTTCATGAAGACTAAGTTGTAACTCTGGAGATTAATTCACAGATCACCAAGAAGTTTCTCACAGAGCTGCTTTCACGTTTTTAATTGAGAATATTTCCTTTATCAGCGCAGGCCTCAATGCAATCCAAAGTAGCCCTTCTCAGGTTCCTCAAAGACAGTGTTAACGGACTATTCCATGAAACGTAAGTGTAATTCTGTGAGATGAATTCACACATCACAAATAAGTTTCTAGGAAAGCTTGTTTCTAGTTTTTATCTGAGGATATTTCCTTTGACACTGTAAGCGTCATTGCACTAAGAAGTATCCCATTGCAGATTTCAAGAAAACTGTGTTAGCAAACTGATCACTGAAGAGAAAAGTGGAACACTGTGAGTTGCATTCACATGTCACAATGCAGTTTCTCAAAACGCTTCTTTCCAGTTTTTATCTGAGGATATTTCCTTTTTCACCATAGCCCTCAATGAGCTTCCAAATATCACTTTGCAGAATCCACGAAAACAGTCTTAGCAAACTGCTACAAGAAGGATAAGGTGAAACTCTGTGTGATGAATTCACACATCAGAAAGTAATTTCTCAGAAAGCTTCTTTCTCGTTATTATCTGAAGATTTTTCCGTTTTCCCATTGGGCCTCAATGCACTCCCTAATATCACTTTGCAGATTCCACGAAAACAATGTTAGCAAACTGCTTCATGAAGACAAAGTTGTAACTCGGTGAGGTGAATTCACATATCATAAGGAAGTTTCTCAGAACGCTACTTTCCAGTTTTTATTGGAGGATATTTCCTTTGTCACCGTAGACTTCATTGAGCTAAGAAATATCTCAATGCAGATTTCAAGGAAACAGTGTTAGCAAACGATTCAATGAAAAGGAACCTGTAACTCTGTGAGTTGCATTTACATGTCACAATGCAGTTTCTCAGAATGCTTCTTTCCAGTTTTGATCTGAGGATATTTCCATTTTCACCATAGCCCTCCAAGGGCTCCCAAATATCACTTTGCAAATTCCATGAGAACAGGCTTAGCGAACGGCTCCATGAGGAGAAAGGCGTAACTCTGTGAGGTGAATTCACAGATCATGAACACGTTTCTCAGAAAAATTTTTTCTCATTTTAATCGGAGGATAATTCCTTTGGCCCTACAGTCTTCAAAGGGATCTGAATTATCAGTTCTCAGATGCCACAAAATCAGGGCTAGCCAACGGCTCCACGAAATACAGCTGGAACTCAGTGAGTTGAATTCACACATCACAAAGCAGTTTCTCAGAAAGTTTCTTTCGTTTTGGGATGAAGTTATTTGTGGTCTCGGATCGCCACCATGTGTCTCATAGGAGGTTCTGCGAAAACACTGTTTGCAAGCTTCTCAAGGAAAACACTGATGTAACTCTCTGATCCGAATTCACCCACAACAAAGAAGTTTCTGAGAAGGTTTCTTTGCAGATTTCTCTGAGGATATGTCATTATTCACCAGGGGATTCAACGATATCCAATACATCAATTCTGAGATTCCACAAAATCAGTGCTAGCAAACTCTTCCATGAAGAGTGGTGTAACACTGTTAAATAAATTAACACATCACAAAGCAGTTTCCCAGACAGCTTCATTCGGTTTTTCTCAGAGGATGTTTCCTTTGTCCTTATAGTCTTCAAACCCATCCAAACTATCACTTCTCAGAATCCACAAAAACAGAGCTGGGAAACGGCTCCAAGAAATAGTGGTGTAACTCTGTGAGATGAAGTCACATATCAGAAAGCAAATTCTCAGGAAGCTTCTTTCATTTTTTTATCTGAGGATATTTCCTTTGTCACCATCACCTGCATAGCGCTAAGAAGTATTCCATTGCAGAATTCAAGAAAACTGTGTTAGCAAACTGATCACTGAAGAGAAAAGTAAAACTCTATGAGTTACATTCACACATCGCAATGCAGTTTCTCAGAACGCTTCTTTCCAGTTTTGAACCGAGGATATTTCGGATATTTCATTTTTCATCATAGTTCTCAACGAGCTCACTAATATCATTTTCTACAATCCAAGACAACAGTGTTAGCAAGCAGTTACAAGAAGAGAAGGGTGAAATTCTGTGTGATGAATTCACACATCAGAAAGCAATTTCTCAGACACCTTCTTTCTGGTTATCATCTGAGGATATTTCCTTTTTCACCATGGGCCTCAACTGGATCTCAAATATCAGTTTGGAGATTCCACGAAAACAGTGTTATCAAACTGCTTCATGAAGACTATTTTGTAACTCTGTGAGATGAAATCACAGATCACAAAGAAGTTTCTCACAAAGCTTCTTTCACGTTTTCAATTGAGGATATTTCCTTTATCAGCGTAGGCCTCAATGTGATCCAAAGTAGCCCTTCTCAGGTTCCTCGAAGACAGTGTTAACAGACTGCTCCATGAAATGTAAGTGTAATTCTGTGAGATGAATTCACCCATCACAAGCAAGTTTCTAAGAAAGCTTCTTTCTAGTTCTTCTCTGAGGATATTTCCTTTGTCACTGTTAGCTTCATTGCGCTAAGGATCCCAATGCAGATTTCAAGAAAACTGTGTTAACAAACTAATCACTGAACAGAAATGTGTAACTCTCTGAGTTGCATTCACACATCGCAATGCAGTTTCTCAGAACGCTTCTTTCCAGTTTCGATCTGAGGATATTTCCTTTTCCACAATAGCCCACGATGAGCTCCCTATTATCACTTTGCAGAATCCATGATAACACTGTGAGCAAACTGTTAAAGAAGGGAAGGGTGAAACTCTGTGTCATGAATTCACACATAAGAAAGCAATTTATCTGAAAGGTTCTTTCTAGTTATTATCTGAGGATATTTCCTTTTTCACCATGGTCCTCAATTGGCTCCCAAATATCACTTTGGAGAATCCACGAAAACGGTGTTAGCAAACTGCTTCAGGAAGGCTAAGTTGCAACTCTGTGAGCTGAATTCACAGATCACAAAGAAGTTTCTCACAAAGCTTCTTTCATGTTTTTAATTGAGGATAATTTCTTTACCAGCATAGGCTTCAATGCGATCCAAAGTGGCCCTTTTCAGGTTCCTCAAAGACAGTGTTAACAGACTGCTCCATGACACGTTAGTGTAACTCTCTGAGATGAATTCACACATCACAAAGAAGTTTGTAAGAAGCTTCTTTCTAGTTTTTCTCTGAGGACATTTCCTCTGTCACCGTTAGCTTCATTGAGATAAGAAGTATCCCATTACAGATTTAAAGAAAACTGTGTTAGCAAACTGATCACTGAAGAGAAACACGTAACTCTGTGAGTTGAATTCACATATCGCAATGCAGTTTCTCAGACGGATTCCTTCCAGCTTTGATCTGAGGATATTTCCTTTTCCACCATAGCCCTCAAAGAGCTCCCTAATATCACTTTGCAGAATCCACGACAACAGTGTTAGCAAACTGTTATAAGAAGGGAAGGGTGAAATTCTTTGTGACAAATTCATGAATCAGAAAGCAATTTCTCAGAAAGCTTCTTTCTAGTTATAATCGGAGGATATTTCCTTTTTCACCATGGGCCTCAATTGGCTCCCAAATATCACTTTGCAGATTCCACGAAAACAGTGATATCAAAGTGCTTCACGAAGAATAAGTTGCAACTCTGTGAGCTGAAATCACAGATCACAAAGAAGTTTCTCACAAAGTGTCTTTCAGGTTTTTTTTTTTTTTTT
>NW_012111808.1:1702645-1735570 GCF_000951035.1 Colobus angolensis palliatus | reverse complement strand
GCGCTGGGAGTTGGAGACTGGAGCTGTTCCTATTCGGCCATCTTGCTCCGCCTCCTCACGTTTTTAATTGACGTTTTTTCCTTTATCAGTGAAAGCCTCAAGGCGATCCAAAGTAGCCCTTCTCAGGATCCTCAAATACAGTGTTAATGGCCTACTCCATGAAACATAAGTGTAACTCTGCGAGATGAATTCACACATCAAAAAGAAGTTTCTAAGAAAGCTTCTTTCTAGTCTTTCTCTGAGGATATTTCCTTTGTCACCATTCGCTTCATTACGCTAAGAAGTATCCCATTGCAGATTTCAAGAAAACTGTGTTAGCAAACTGACCACTGAAGAGAAACGTGTAACTCTGGGAGTTGCATTCTCACATCGCAATGCAGTTTCTCAGAATGCTTCTTTCCAGTTTTGATCTGAGGATATTTCCTTTTTCACCATAACCCTCAATGAGCTCCCTAATATCACTTTGCAGAATGCAAGACAACAGTGTTAGCAAACTGTTACAAGAAGGGAAGGGTGAATCTCTGTGTGATGAATTCACACATCAGAAAGCAATTTCTCTGAAAGCTCCTTTCTAGTTACTATTTGATGATATTTCCTTTTTCACCATGGGCCTCAATTGGCTCCCAAATATCACTTTGCAGAATCCATGGCAACAGTGTTAGCAAACTATTACAAGAAGAGAAGGGTGAAATTCTGTGTCATGATTCACACGTCAGAAAGCAATTTCTCTGAAAGCTTCTTTCTAGTTATTATCTGAGGATATTTCCTTTTTCACCATGGGCCTCAGTTGGCTCCCAAACATCACTTTGCAGATTCCACGAAAACAGTGATAGCAAACTGCTTCATGAAGACTAAGTTGCAACTCTCTGAGCTGAATTCACAGATCACAAAGAAGTTTCTCACGAAGCTTCTTTCACATTTTTAATTGAGGATATTTCCTTTTTCAACGTAGGCCTCAATGCAATCAAAAATAGCCTTTCTCAGGTTCCTCAAAAACATTGTTAATGGACTGCTCCATGAAAAGTAAGTGTAACTCTGTGTGATGAATTTCCACATCACAAAGAAGTTTCTAAGAAAGCTTCTTTCTAGTTTTACTCTGAGGATATTCACTTTCTCGCCTTTAGCTTCATTGCACTAAGAAGTATCCCATTGCAGATTTCAAGAAAATGGTGTTAGCATACTGATCACTGAGGAGAAACGTGTATCTCTGTGAGTTGCATTCACACGTCACAATACAGTTTCTCAGAACGCTTCTTTCCAGTTTTCATCTGAGGATATTTCCTTTTTCACCATAGCCCTCCATGGGTTCCCAAATATTACTTTACCAATTCCACAGGAGCAGTCTTAGTGAGCGGCTTCATGAGGAGAAAGGTGTAACTCTGAAATGAATTCACAGATCACAAAGAAGTTCTCAGAAAGCTTCTTTCTCATTTTGATCGGAGGATGTTTCCTTTGGCCCTACAGTCTTCAAAGGCATTCTAAATATCAGTTCTCAGATTCCACAAAAACAGGGCTAGCCAACGGCCCCATGAAATACAGGTGTAACTCAGGGGGTTGAACACACACATCACCCAGCGGTTACTCAGAAACCTTCTTTTGTTTTCCAGATGAGATTATTTGTGGTCTCAGATTGCCACCGTGTGTTTTATTGCAGATTCTGTGAAAACTCTGTAAACAAGCTTCTCAATGAAAACAATGATGTAATTCTGTGGGCTGAATTCACCCACAGTGAAGACATTTCTGAGAAGGCTTCTCTGCTGATTTGTCTGAGGATATTTCATTATTCACCATGGGATTCAACGATATCCAAGACATCACTTCTGAGATTCCACAAAATCAGTGCTAGCTAACTTCTCCATGAAGGGGTGGTGTAACACTGTGAAATGAATTCACACATTGCAAAGCAGTTTCACAGAAAGTTTCATTCCGGGTTTTCTCAGAGGATAATTCCTTTGTCACCATCCGCTGCATAGTGCTAAGAAGAATCCCATTGCAGATATCAAGAAAACTGTGTTAAGAAACTGATCACTCAATAGAAAAGTATAACTCTGTGAGTTACATTCACACATCTCAATGCAGCTTATCAGCACGCTTCTCTCCAGGTTTGATCTGAGGATATTTCCTTTTTCACCAATGGGTGAATAGGCCTCAATGAGCTCCCTAATATCACTTTGCAGAATCCACGAAAACAGTGTTAGCAACTTGTTACAAGAAGGGAAGGATGAATCTCTGTGTGATGCATTCACATATCAGAAAGCAATTTCTCAGAAAGCTACTTTGTAGTTATTATCTGAGGATATTTCCTTTTTCACCATGGACCTCAATGGGATCCCAAATATCACTTTGCAGATTCCATGAAAACAGTGATAGCAAACTGCTTCATGAAGACTAAGTTGCAAGTCTGTGAGCTGAATTCACAGATCACAAAGAAGTTTCTCACAAAGCATCTTTCATGTTTTTAATTAAGGATATTTCCTTTATCAGCTTAGGCCTCAATGCTTTCCAAACTAGCCCTTTTCAGGTCCCTCAAAAACAGTGTTAATGGACTGCTCCATGAAACGTAAGTGTAACACTCTGAGATGAATTCACACATCACAAAGAAGTTTCTACGAAAGCTTCTTTGTACTTTTTCTCTGGGGATATTTCCTTTTTCACCTTTAGCTTCATTGCGCTAAGAAGTATCCCATTGCAGATTTCAAGAAAACTGTGTTAGCTAACTTAAAACTGAGGAGAAACGTGTAGCTCTATGAGTTGCATTCACACGTCACAATACAGTTTCTCAAAACGCTTCTTTCCAGTATTGATCTGAGGATATTTCCTTTTTCACTATAGCCCTCCATGGGCTCCTTAATATCACTTTGCAGAATCCACGACAACAGTGTTAGCAAACTATTACAAGAAGAGAAGGGTGAAATTCTGCGTCATGATTCACACATCAGAAAGCAATTTCTCTGAAAGCTCATTTCTAGTTATTATCTGAGGATATTTCCTTTTTCACCATGGGCCTCAATTGGCTCCCAAATATCACTTTGCAGATTCCACAAAAACAGTGAGAGCAAACTGCTTAATGAAGACAAAGTTGCGATTCTGTGAGTGGAATTCACAGATCACAAAGAAGTTTCTCACAAAGTTTCTTTCACGTTTTTAATTGAGGATATTTCCTTTATCAGCGTAGGCCTCAATGCGATCCAAAATAGCCTTTCTCAGGTTCCTCAAAAACAGTGTTAACGGACTGCTCCATGAAATGTAAGTGTAACTCTGTGAGATGAATTCACATATCACAAAGAAGTTTCTAACAGAGCTTCTTTCTAGTTTTTCTCTGAGGATATTTCCTTTGTCACCGTTAGCTTCATTGCACTAAGAAGTATCCCATTGCAGATTTCAAGAAAACTGTTAGCAAACTGACAACTGAATAAAAACGTGTAACTCTGTGAGTTGCATTCACACATCGCAATGCAGTTCCTCAAAACGCTTCTTTCCAGTTTTGGTCTGAGGTATTTGCTTTTCCACCATAGCCCTCAATGAGCTACATAATATCACTTTGCAGAATCCACGACAACAGTGTTAGCAAACTGTTACAAGAAGGGAAGGATGAAAATCTGTGTGATGAATTCATACATCAGAAAGCCATTTCTCAGAAAGCCTTTTTCTAGTTATTATCTCAGGATATGTCCTTTTCACCATGGGCCTCAATTGGCTCCAAAATATCACTTTGCGGATTCCACAAAAACAGTGATAGCAAACTGCTTCATGAAGACTAACTTGCAACTCTGAGAGGTGAATTCACAGATCACAAAGAAGTTTCTCACAAAGCTTCTTTCACGTTTTTAATTAAGGATATTTCCTTTATCAGCGTGGGCCTCAATGTGATCCAAAGTAGCCTTTCTCAGGTTCCTCAAAAACAGTGTTAACGGACTGCTCCATGAAACGTACGTTTAACTTAGAGAGATGAATTCACACATCACAATGAAGTTTCTAAGAAAGCATCTTTCTAGTTTTTCTCTGAGAATATTTTCTTTATCAGCGTAGGCCTCAAGGCGATCCAATGTAGCCCTTCTCAAGTTCCTCAAAGACAGTGTTAACGGACTGATCCATGAAACGTAAGTGTAACTCTGTGAGATGAATTGACACACCACACAGAAGTTTCTGAGAAAGCTTCTTTCTAGTTTTTCTCTGAGGATATTTCCTTTGTCACCGTTAGCTTCATTGTGCTAAGAAGTATGCCATTGCAGATTTCAAGAAAACTGTGTTAGCAAACTGACCACTGAAGAGAAACGTGTAACTCTGTGAGTTGCATTCACACATCGCAATGCAGTTTCTCAGAATGCTTCTTTCCAGTTTTGATCTGAGGATATTTCCTTTGTCAGCATGGGCCTCAATTGGCTCCCAAATATCACTTTGGAGAACCCACAAAAACAGTCTTAGCAAACTGCTACAAGAAGGGAAAGGTGAAACTCTGTGTGATGAATTCACACATCAGAAATCCATTTCTCAGAAAGCTTCTTTCTACTTATTATCTGAGAATATTTCTGCTTTCACCTTGGGCCTCAATGCACTCCCAAATATCACTTTGCAGATTGCATGCTAACAATGATAGCAAACTGCTTCGGGAGGACAAAGTTGTATCTCAGTGAGATGAATTCACATATCATAAAGAAGTTTCTCAGAACCCTACTTTCTACTTTTTATTGGAGGATATATCCTTTGTCACAGAAAACTTCCTGGCGCTAAGAAATATCCCAATGCAGGTTTCAAGAAAACAGTGTCAGCAAACAGATCAATGAAAAGGAAAGTGTAGCTCTGTGAGTTGCATTCACATGTCACAATGCAGTTTCTCAGAACGCTTCTTTCCAGTTTTGATCTGAGGATATTTCCTTTTTCACCATAGCCCTCCATGGGCTCCCAAATATCACTTTGCCAATTCCACGGGAACAGTCTCAGTGAGCAGCTTCATGAAGAGAAAGGTGTAACTCTGTGAGATGAATTCACAGATCAGAAATAAGTTTCTCAGAAAGCTTCTTTCTCATTTTGATTGGAGGATATTTCCTTTGGCCTTATAGTCTTCAAAGGGATCAGAAATATCAGTTCTCAGATTCCACAAAAACAGGGTTAACCAACGGCCCCACGAAATACAGGTGTAACTCAGGGGGTTGAACACACACATCACCAAGGGGTTATTCAGAAAGCTTCTTTTTTTTTTCAGATGAGGTTATTTGTGGTCTCGAAGCGCCACCTTGTGTCTTTTTGCAGATTCTGCGAAAACTCTGTTAGCAAGCTTCTCAATGAAAAGAATGATGTAGCCCTGTGGACTGAATTCACCCACAACAAAGACGTTTCTGGGAAGGCTTCTCTGCAGATTTCTCTGAGGATATTTTATTATTCACCATGAAATTCAACGATATCCAAGACATCACTTCTGAGTTCCACAAAATCAGTGCTAGCAAACTCCTCCATGAAAGGGTGGTGTAACACTGTGAAATGAATTCACACATCACTAAGCAGTTTCTCAGAAAGTTTCATTCTGGGTTTTCTCGGAGGATATTTCCTTTGTCACCGTCAGCTGCATAGTGCTAAGGAGTATCCCATTGCAGATTTCAAGAAAACTGTGTTATCAAACTGATCACTGAAAAGTAAAACTCTGTGAGTTACATTCACACATCGCAATGCAGTTTCTCAGAACCCTTCTTTCCAGTTTTGATCTGAGGATATTTCCTTTTTCACCAGAGCCCTATATGAGCTCCCAAATATCACTTTGAAGAATCTACGACAACAGTCTTAGCAAACTGTTACGAGAAGGGAATGGTGAAACTCAGTGTGTTGAATTCACACATCAGAAAGGAATTTCTCAGAAAGCTTCTTTCTAGTTATTATCTGAGGATATTTCCTTTTTCACCATGGGCCTCAACTGGCTCCCAAATATCACTTTGCAAATCAATGAAAACAGTGATAGCAAACTGCTTCATGAAGACTAACTTGCAACTCTGTGAGCTGAATTAACACATCACAAAAAAGTTTCTCACAAAGCATCTTTCACGTTTTTAATTGAGAATTTCTTTTTATCAGAGTAGGCTTCAATGCGATCCAAAGTAGCCCTTCTCAGGTTCCTCAAAGACAGTGTTAACGCACTGCTCCATGAAACGTAAGTGTAATTCTGTGAGATGAATTCACACATCACATAGAAGTTTCTAAGAAAGTTTCTTTCTATTATTTGTCTGAGGATATTTCCTTTGTCACCGTAACCTTCATTGCACTAAGAAGTATCCCATTGCAAATTTCAAGACAACTGTGCGGGCAAACTGATCACTGAAGAGAAACGGGTACTTCTGTGAGTTGCATTCACACATCGCAATGCAGTTTCTCAGAACGCTTTTTTCCCATTTTGATCTGAGGATATTTCCTTTTTCACCAGAGCCCTCAATGAGCTCCCTAATATCACTTTGCAGAATCCACAACAACAGTGTTAGCAAACTGTTACAAGAAGGGAAGAGTGAAAATCTGTGTGATGAGTTCACACATCAGAAAGGAATTTCTCAGAAAGCTTCTTTCTAGTTATTATCTGAGGACACTTCCTTTTTCACCATGGGCCTCAATTGGCTCCCAAATGTCACTGTGCAAAATCTACGAAAACAGTCTTAGCGATCTGCTACAAGAAGGGAAAGGTGAAACTCTGTGTGATGAAATCACACATCAGAAAGCAATTTCTCAGAAAGCTATTTTCTAGTTATTATTTGAGGATATTTCCTTTTTCAACATGGGCCTTAATTGGCTCCCAAGTATCATTTTGCAGATTCAATGGAGACAGTGATAGCAAACTGCTTCATGAAGACTAAGTTGCAACTCTGTGAGCTGAATTCACAGATCATGAAGAAGTTTCTCACAAAGCTTCTTTCATGTTTTTAATTGAGGATATTTCCTTTATCAGCATAGGCCTCAATGCGATTCAAAGTAGCCCTTCTCAGTTTCCTCAAAGACAGTGTTAACCGAATACTCCATGAAACGTAAGTGTAACTCTGTGAGATGAATTCACACATCACAAAGAAGTTTCTAAGAAAGTTTCTTACTAGTTTTTATCTGAGGATATTCTCTTTGTCATCGTAAGCTTCATTGCATTAAGAAGTATCCCATTGCAGATTTCAAGAAAACTGTGTTTGCAAACTGATCGTTGAAGAGTAACGTGTAACTCTATGAGTTGCATTCGGCATTGCAATGCAGTTTCTCAGAATGCTTCTTTCCAGTTTTGAACTGAGGATATTTCCTTTTTCACCATAGCCCTCAATGAGCTCCCTAATATCACTTTGCAGAATCCACGACAACAGTGTTAGCAAACTGTTACAAGAAGGGAAGGGTGAAACTCTGTGTGATGAATTCAAACATCAGAAAGCAATTTCTCAGAAAGCTTCTTTATAGTTATTGTTGGAGGATATTTCCTTTTTCACCGTGGGCCTCAATTGGCTCCCAAATATCTCTTTGCAGAATCCTCGAAAACAGTTTTAGCAAACTGCTACCAGAAGGAAAGGGTGAAACTCTGTATGATGAATTCACACAGCAGAAAGCAATTTCTCAGAAATCCTCTTTCTAGTTATTATGTGAGGATATTTCTGCTTTCACCGTGGGCCTCAATGCGCTCCCAAATATCACTTTGCAGATTCCACACTAACAATGATAGCAAACTGCTTCGTGAAGACAAAGTTGTATCTCGGTGAGATGAATTCACATATCATAAAGAAGTTTCTCAGAACGCTACTTTCTAGTTTTTATTGGAGGATATTTCCTTTGTCACCGGGAGCATCCGAGCACTAAGAAATATCCCATTCCAGATTTCAAGAAAACACTGTAAGCAAACGGATCAATGAAAAGGAAAGTGTAGCTCTGTGAGTTGCATTCACATGTCACAATGCGGTTTCTCAGAACACTTCTTTCCAGTTTTGATCTGACGATATTTCCTTTTTCACCATAGCCCTCCATGGGCTCCCAAATATGACTTTGACAATTCCACGGGAATAGTCTTAGCAAGCGGCTTCATGAGGAGGAAGGTGTAACTCTGTGAGATGAATTCACAGATCAGAAATAAGTTTCTCAGAAAGCTTCTTTCTCATTTTGATCAGAGGATGTTTCCTTTGGCCTTATAGTCTTCAAAGGGATCAGAAATATCAGTTCTCAGATTCCAAAAAAACAGGTCTAGCCAACGTCCCCATGAAATACAGGTGTAACTCAGGGGGTTGAACACACACATCACCAAGCGGTTTCTCAGAGAGCCTCTTTTGTTTTTTGTCCCAGATGACGTTATTTGTGGTCTCAGAGCGCCTAATTGCAGATTCTGAGAAAACTCTGTTAGCAAGCTTCTCAAGGAAAACAAAGATGTAACTCTGTGGGCTGAATTCACCCACAACCAAGAAGTTTCTGATAAGGCTTCTCTGCAGATTTGTCAGAGGATATTTCATTATTCACCATGGGATTCAATGATATCCAAGACATCACTTCTGAGATTCCACAAAAGCAGTGCTAGCAAACACCTTCATGAAAGGGTGGTGTAACACTGTGAAATGAATTCACGCATCACAAAGCAGTTTCTCAGAAAGTTTCATTCCGGGTTTTCTCGGAGGATATTTCCTTTGTCACCGTCAGCTGCATAGCGCTAAGAAGTATCCCATTGCAGATTTCAAAAAAACTGTGTTAGCAAACTGATCACTGAAGAGCAAAGTATAACTCTGTGAGTTACATTGACACATCACAATGCAGTTTCTCAGAACCCTTCTTTCCAGTTTTGATCTGAGGATATTTATTTTTTCACCATAGCCCGCAATGAGATCCCAAATATCACTTTGCAGAATCCACGACAACAGTGTTAGCAAACTATTACAAGAAGGGAAAGGTGAAACTCTGTGAGATGAATTCACACATTACAAGGAAGTTTATAAGAAAATTTCTGTCTAGTATTTCTCTGAGGATATTTCCTTTATCAGCATAGGCATCAATGCGATCAAAACTAGCCCTTCTCAGGTTCCTCAAGGACAGTGTTAATGGACTACTCCATTAAAGTTAAGTGTAACTCTGTGATATCAATTCAGACATCATAGAGAAGTTTCTAAGAAAGTGTCTTTCTAGTTTTTCTCTGAAGATATTTCCTTTATCAGTGTAGGCCTCAATGCGATCCAATGTAGCCCTTCTCACGTTTCTCAAAGACAGTGTTAACGGACTGATCCATGGAACGTAAGTGTAATTCTGTGAGATGAATTCACACATCACACCGACGTTTCTAAGAAAGCTTCTTTCTAGTTTTTATATGAGGATATTTCCTTTGTCACCGTTAGCTTCATTGCGCTAAGAAGTATGCCTTTGCAACTTTTTAGAAAACTGTGTTATCAAACTGATGGCTGAAGAGAAACGTGTAACTCTGTGAGTTGCATTAACACATCACAATGCAGTTTCTCAGAATGCTTCTTTCCAGTTTTGATCTGAGGATATTTCATTTTTCACCATAGCCCTCAATGAGCTCCCAAATATCAATTTGCAGAATCCACGACAACAGTGTTAGCAAACTGTTACAAGAAGGGAAGGGTGAAACTCTGTGTGATGAATTCACACATCAGAAAGCAATTTCTCTGAAAGCTTCTTTCTAGTTATTACCTGAGGATATTTCCTTTTTCACCATGGGCCTCAATTGGCTCCAAAATATCTCTTTGCAGAATCCACGAAAACAGTCTTATCAAACTGTTACAAGAAGGGAAAGGTGAAATTCTGTATGATGAATTCACACCTCAGAAACTAATTTCTCAGAAATCTTCTTTCTAGTTATTATGTGAGGCTATTTCTGCTCTCATCATGGGCCTCAATGCCCTCCCAAATATCACTTTGCAGATTCCACTCTAACAATGATAACAAACTGCTTCATGAAGATTAAGTTGTATCTCGGTGAGATGAATTCATATATCATAAATACGTTTCTCAGAACGGTACTTTCTAGTTTATATTTGAGGATATTTCCTTTGTCACTGGAAGCTTCCTGACACTAAGAAATAGCCTAGTGCAAATTTCAAGAAAACACTGTTAGCAAACTTATCACTGAAGAGAAACGTGTAATTCTGTGAGTTGCATTCAAACATCGCAATGCAGTTTCTCAGAATGCTTCTTTACAGTTTTGATCTGAGGATATTTCCTTTTCCACCATAGTCCTCAATGAGCTCCCTAATATCAGTTTGCAGAATCCACGAAAAGAGTGTTAGCCAACTATTACAAGAAGGGAAGGGTGAAATTCTATGTCATGATTCACACATCAGAAAGCAATTTCCTGCTCAAATTTTTATCTGAATTTATCTCCTATTTCCCCACAGGCTTAAATATGCTCCCATGTCCCTTCAGAAATCCATCATTGATGCAGTTGCAAATCTGCATAATAGAAGCAAAGTTTTATCTATGCAATTTCCTACTCAATTCAATATCCCTTAATATCCCTTAATATCGCCACTAAATATCCCTTCCCAGTTTCCTCAAAGACAGAGTTTCCAAACTGGGCAATGCAGTTTAAGCTGTAACTCTCTGAAATGAATGCACACGTCAGAGAACAGCTTCTTGGAATGTTTCTTTCTGGGAGTTATTTCTGGATATTTCACTTTTCGCCATAGTCTTCAATGCATTGCAATATATCACTTTTTTAGTTTTATCGGAACAGTGCTCAAACACTGACTTATGAGAAAAGAGGTATAATTTCCTGATTGGAATGCACACATCACAAAGCATTTTCTCAGAAAGCTTATCTCCAGTTTTTCTCTGAAGATATCTCCTATTTCCCCACAGGACTGGATGCGCTCCCGAATGCCCCTTCGCGAATCTGTCCGTGACGTGGTCTCAAACCTGCATTATAGAAAAAAACTTTTATCTCTGTGAGATGAATGGACATATCTATCACAAAGCAATTTCACAGAAAGATTCTTTCCGGTTTTTGTCTGAGGATACTTCCTTTTTCGTCATAGCTGTATATATACTCCTGAATGTTTCCTGGTAGCTTTTTCTCCACACGGGATTCCCCAATCTTCTATGAGAAAAATAGAATAAGTCTGTGATTGGAATGCACACGTCACAAAGAAGCTCCTCCGAAATCTTCTCTGCAGTATCTATCTGAAGATATTTCTGTTTTCAGCATAAGCCTCAAAGCACGCCCCAGTGTCCCTTAGCTGACTAACCTAAAACGGCATTACAATACTGCTCAATGTAAACAGAAGTTTAACTGTGCAAGGGGACTTCACGTAACCTAGAGCAGTTTCAGAGAAAGTTTTCTTCTGGTTTTTATCGGAGGGTATCTCTTTGTCAGCGTATTCATAAGAGCGTTCCCAATTGTCTTTCTCAGTTTCCACAGAAACTGTGATTTCATACTGCTCAATTCAAAGAATGATTTAACTCTATGAGATGAATACACAGAACACAAAGCAGTGGCTCCAAAAGCTTCTCTCCAGATTTCATCAGAAGACGTTTCCTTTCTCACCACAAGCCTCGGGTACCACTTAATATCCTTTCACAGATTCCTTAAAGACAGAGTTTCCAAACTGGGCAACGTAGTTGTTTGGACGAACGGAGGCAAGTGGTGCAATTCCAGCTTCTTCATCACCAACTTTTCCCGTGCACACGAAAATGCAGCCAGCGTCCAGGAAGGTCCAGATCAACCGGGCATGCCCCAGATGACGTCAATCCCAAGAGACCAAGATTTACCTGACTGCACCTACAGAACGCCCCCTGACACGCCCATGCCCCGCCTATTGCCCTCCCACACCCAGAAAAGCCACTCGCAGTGAGCACGCCGTGCGAACTTCCTCAGCCCCCCCTCCTGTCGGGACTGCATCAGGAACTCCGCCGAGAGTTCCACCAGGCTACTCTCTCGGCCTCCTCTGCCGGAGGCTGGCAGACCTCACCCTCCACACCTTCTTCCCTGAAGCTAGGTGACCAAAAAATAAATTTGCAGTTTTGCTCCTAGCCTTGCCTACTCGCTGGTTCTTTTGTGCCCACTCTGGTGGTCTTAGAAAAACAAATCAGATGGTGCCGAAAACCCGTGAGGAGGCCGCTCCTCAGGCCTCTAAGGATTGAGGAACTTCCTTCTGCTCCCATGCCGCAGATGGACAAGGACCAGAGACCCACTTCCCTCACTCTCACGGCCTCTCTGGGGTAAGTGCCCTTGTCTCTTCTTTATCTCCCTGGGCGAAAAATCCTGCGCAGGTCTGAGGCCCACTTTTGAGCTCCCAAGTGGCTCGGGAGCCACCACGTGGCTTGGGAGACCCACTCAGGATGGAGACGTCTGCCTGAAGGTAATCTCCACCTTGGCTTCAATACCCTCCAGTCTGTCTCTGATGGTACCAAAGGACGCTTTGAAGCCAGGCAGAGATCCACTTCCATTTCCATTGTGTCCGTTGTGTAAGTAAAAAGGAAACAAATGGGAAATTCCCAGTCAAAATTTCCAAAGAGCACCCCCTTAGGGTGCCTCCTAGCTAATTTAAAAACCTTACAGCTCGACAAGTCCTTAGGAGGAAGTGGTTAATTTTACTTTCCACTGTGGCATGGCCCCAATAAAAACTAGACAACAAGTGGTCCAAAATTAATTGCATACAAGGGATTTGGGGCTTACGCTCTCATCCCAAACTGTGTAGTCACTGCTCCATGGCCCAAGTCATGCTAGCCAAAGATGCCAGCTCACAGAAACCTGAAAAAGAGGAGTCTACTTTCCTTTCAGTTCAGCTGGAGGACCTAGGGTTTCCTTTGGCCTCTGCACCCTCACTCCCGCCCTACACTCCTCCTCCTCCCCCCGTCCAGACTCCTCCTTCCTCGTTCTTATCTACTAGCAATTAACTCAGTCCTGTACCTCCTTTGGGGCCTCCAATTGGCTGTATTGAGTCCCCTATCTCTGCCTACACCCACTCTAAGTGCCCTGCTGATGCCCCCACTCCTGCCCCACACCCTCCTAGAGTGTTAGCGCCTTTGCGAGAGGTAGCTGGGGCAGAGAGGGTAGTCAGAGTACATGTCCCTTGTTCACTGGCCAATCTTTCCAAAATTCAGAAGCGTTTAGGTGATTTCTCAGCTAATCCTACCATATACATAAAGGAATTTAGATACCTTTGTCAGGCCTATGACTTAACTTGGCATGACCTCCAGGTAATCCTAAACTCTACCCTAAACCCTGAGGAGCAACAAGGCATCCTAGCGGCCGCCAGGCAGCATGCCAACCAACTACATTTAACTGATGCTGCCATTCCACTAGGGGAGCAACCAGTCCCCTCGGCAAACCCAGAATGGGACTACCAAGTTGGACAGCCTGGGTGCCATAGGCGAGACGTAATGGTCCAGTATTTGTTGGCTGGTATGCAAGCAGTCTCAAACAAAACTGTAAATTTTAACAAATTAAAAGAAATTATTTAAAATCTGGAAGAAAATGCAGCCACATTCTTAAATAGGCTGACTGAGGTTATAACCCAATATACCCAGTTAGATCTGGCTTCCCCCACAGGGGCCACCATTTTGGCGTCTTATTTCATTTCTCAACCAGCTCCTGACATTCGTAAAAACTTCAAAAGGTAGAGGAAGGTCCTCAGAAACCAATAGAAGACCTAGTTAACTTAGCCTTTAAGGTCTATAACTCCAGAGAGGAGACAGCTTATGCACAGTGGCAGGCTCACCTCAAACAGAAGGCAGAGCTCCTAGCAGTGGCTTTACAGCCCAGTCATAACCCCAGACCAGAGAGCACACACCCCGCAGACTCCAACGCTACAAAAGGAGCGTGCTATAAGTGCAGCAAGGCAGGACACTGTGCCAACAGGTGTCCACAAGGTCCCCGAGCCCCAACGCAGCCTTGCTATAAGTGCAAGGCGTCAGGTCATTGGGCCAGTGAATGTCCTAACCCTCATCCACCAGCAAACCCTTGCCCTGCTTGCCAACAGGAAGGACACTGGAGATCTGATTGCCCCACCCTGAGAACAGGTGGCACGTCTCAACGTGACTCCCTTTCCCAGGATCCCGGGAGCTCCTTCCAGCTCCCACATCTGGACGACGACAACTGAAGGTGCCGAGAGTCGGGGACCCCCATCACCCTTGCCGAGCCACGGATAACTCCCCTGGTAGTGGGTAAGACAATTAATTTTTTAATCAACAGCGGGGCTACCTATTCTGTTTTGCCGTCCTTCACTGGACAGAGCCTTCCATCCAATATCTCTGTAGTAGGAGTGGACGGAAAGCCATCCACTCCACGAAAAGCTCCACTGCGTACTTGCTGCCTGGTAAACAACTACTTTGCGCACTCGTTCCTCATTATACCCTCTTATTAGGCCGAGACATCCTGAGCACCTTAAGGGCCTCCATATACATTCCCACCAACCCATCCGCTCCCCTTCAATCCCCTCATGACCTGTTGCTCATGCTTTGTGCAGGCGCACACGCTCCTCCTATGTCACCCCCACCCCCCATATTCCCTATTTCTGTACAACCTCAAGTGTGGGACACTTCCACCCTGGTCATACCGGCCCACCACCCACCAGTTCTTGTCAAGCTCAAAGATCCCACTCATTTCCCAAATGGCCCCCACTTCACTCTCTCTCCGACACATCTACAAGGTTTAAAGCCAATTATCATGCAACTACTTAGCCAACATATTCTTGTCCGCACACGTTCCCCCTGTAACACTTCAATACTTCCAGTCAACAAGGTAGATGGAACGTATAGGTTCGTACAGGATCTTCAGCTAGTCAATGAGGCTATCCGTCCAACGCACCCTGTATTTCCCAACCCTTACACACTTCTGTCCCATATTCCCACCAATTCTACTTATTTTACTGTGCTAGACCTTAAGGATGCTTTCTTTACCATACCCCTACACACAGACTGCCAGTTCCTTTTTGCTTTCACATGGGAAGACCCAGACACACATACCTCCACTCAACTGACATGGACAGTCCTCCCACAGGGGTTCCATGACAGCCCCCATTTCTTCGGTCAGGCCTTAGCATAAGACCTTGCCTCCTTCCCCCTCACTCATAGCAAAGTTCTGCAGTATGTAGATGATCTCCTAATCTGTAGCCCTACCAAACAAGACTCTCTTATAGACACTGCAACTCTACTCAACTATTTAGGCTCACTAGGTTATAGAGTATCTAAACACAAGGCCCAAATTTCTTGCCAAACCGTCATATACTTAGGAATTGAAATCACCCCAACAACCCAGTCACTAACTACTGACCGTATGGCCCTAATACGAAACCATCTTCCCCCTCAAGATGCCAAAGAAGTTCAATCTTTCCTAGGTCTAATAGGTTTCTTCAGACATTGGATCCCCAATTTTGGAATTCTAGCCAAACCTTTATACGCCACAGTTAAAGAAACCCCACACCGGCCTTTGTCCAACCCCAAGTTAATCTCAACTCATTTCACCCTCCTAAAAGCTTGCCTTCTCTCACAACCCACTCTCCACTGGCTGATTTCCAGCGTCCCTTCCAACTCTTAACAGATGAAAGGCAGAAACTGGCAGTTGGTCTTTTAGCCCAGCCTGTCGGCAGCACCCACCACCCCGTGGCCTATCTATCCAAACAACTAGACCCAACTGTACAAGGCTGGCAACCCTGTCTGCGTGCGTTAGCAGCGGCAACCTGCCTGACCCAGGAAGCAAAAAAGCTCCTTGAAGTCAGTAACCTAACAGTTCTCTCCACACAACGTCTTCAGGATCTCATCTCTCATAAAAGTATTAGCCACTTAACTCCATCCCGGCTCCAACTTTTCCATCTCTTATTCATAGAAGACCCCACTGTTACTTTAGAAGTTTGCTCCTCTTTAAATCCAGCCACTTTACTGCCAGACCCTCTTAAACCACCCCATACTAAACATTCTTGTCCTGAGGTCCTGCAGGCTCAACCCCCCAGCCACCTACACTTGCATGATCAGCCCCTTCATAATGCACAACTAACCCTATTTGTGGATGGCAGCTCCTTTATCAAGCCTCAAGGAAACAGACAGGCAGGATATGCAGTAGTTACCTCCTCCACAGTTTTAGAGGCAAAACTCCTACCATAAGGGACCGCATCACAGCAGGCAGAACTCACTGCACTAACCAAGGCACTCCTCCTATCAAAAGGAAAAACAGTAAACATATACACAGATTCTAAATATGCTTTTCTAATTGCACACACACATTCCGTCATCTGGAAAAAGAGAGGGTTTTTAACCAGTGGTGGTACCCCTATTATTAACAAAAACCAAATACTCAAACTACGAGATGCACAGTCAGCACCTTCCAAGGTAGCCATTATACATTGTAAAGGTCACCAAACTTCATCTAACCCGGTAGCAGCTGGCAACAATTTCGCTGATGTCACTGCCAAGTCAGCTGCCGGATTTTCCACCCCCAAGCCTCCTTCTGTCTGTTTTGTCTCCCCCAGTATGCCCTTAATTACACTCAGGAAGAAAAGGTTAAGCTATTACAAAATACAACAGCAAACTAACTACAGATGGCTGGATATATATTAATAACAAATTAGTTATTCTTGAAACACAACTCCATACCATTCTAACAGACATACATAATTCTTTACATATAGGGACCAAAGCCTTATACAATTTTCTAAATCCCCTGCTCCACGGTCCAACACTACAAAAACACTTATTTACAATCAACCAGCAGTGCTCTACCTGACTAAAGCAAATCCTCAAGGTGCATTGTGTAATGCCCATCCCAGCCACCAACTCAGAGGACACCAACCAGGCGAAGATTGGCAAATTGATTTCACACATATGCCAAGACATAAACAATTCAAATACCTCTTAACCCTCGTGGACACCTTTTCAGGTTGGATAGAGGCCTATCCCACCACAGGAGAAACCACTAACATTGTTGCCTCAATACTCACTGAACATATTATCCCTAGGCTTGGCCTCCCATCATCCTTCAATCTGACAATGGTCCAGCATTCATCTCCAAGGTAGTCCAACAGGTGGCAGCCCTCCTACACATCACCTGGAAACTCCACATCCCTTAGAGACCTCACTCTTCTGGTAAGGTGGAAAAGGCTAACAGACTCATCAAACAACAGCTCACCAAACTCTCAATTGAAACCCGGCAGTCGTGGGTAACTCTCCTTCCCTTAGCCCTGACCCAGCTGCGGGCAGCACCTCAAAGCCCAAAAGGCTTCAGTCCATTCGAATTAGTCTATGGACGGCCCCTAACCCTCCAGCAAATACCTTCCCTGCACGCCCCTTTGGCGAAGTACCTCCCATGTCTCACTCTTCTCAGACAACTCCTAAGACAACACGCTGAGTTAGCACACCCTCCTCCAACAGACGCCTACAACTCACATCTCTCCCTCAGTCCCGGAGACCAAGTATACATAAAAGATATCCAAGCAAAAGACTTACAGCCCAGGTGGTAAGGCCCATACACTGTCCTCCTGTCTACACATACAGCAGCAAAGCTCCTAGGACACACACATTGGATTCATATTTCCCAGCTTAAAAGGGCCCCCTCCGAGAACAATCAGTGGACATCAGTTCAACTTTCCCCCACTCGCCTCAAACTTACAAAACTTTCTTAACTATCTCATCCTCCCCGACCCCTGGCACTTAGCTTGCTTTCTCACCATCCTCTACATAAACCTATCAGACTTTCAATACATAACCCCAGACCCATACCTGCCTCCAGACAATAGTCCAGAGCATTGGTTTTCCTGCCTCCCAACCCTCATCGAACATCTTCAGTGGCAGGGGACACTCTGTGACCACACTGAAAATGAAGTCTCATTTTGTACTTATATTGTTGTCTTACTGATACACTCAGACCTTTGCTACTATAGCAATTTTTCATCACTGAAACTTGGTCACAAGGCAGCCAAACACACTCAGTAGTACATAGTTCTGCCAGTTGTCCTCCTCAAGGCTGTCAAACTTCTCTCAGCCTATATTTTATCCTAAGTAGCAGTCAGAGCAACAAAGACAGTGGATCCCTTCGCTTCCTCTGTGGGTCTTTAGAAGTCCCCCCCTTAGTGGCAGTCCCCCTGTCCATGGCCTTCAACACAACTGGTCAAACATCCCACAATTCACTCACACTCCAGGCGCCACTGTACCAATATCCAAATAGCCCACTCCTCCCTTTTTGTTATTCAACCTCAAATTCATTCTGGTGTCATCCTACTCAGGCACCCAAAGGAGGCCAAACAGCCCCCATTGGAGCCTATTCCTGATGCAAGGGTTCCCTTTCTAAAACCTTTAACCAAACTGTCACAACTCAATCTCAATCTCTCTGTGTCTCAGTATCCTTAGTGCCCAGCTTCACCCTGTACAGCAAGGCTGAAGTAGCCAAACTGACACTACAGCTACACCCTCCTGCCAATCGCTTACAAAAACAGGCTGTTTTCCTCCCTCTAGTTATAAGAATCTCCCTAGCCTCCTCTCTGGTAGCGTCTGGTCTTAGAACCAGAGCCCTTGCTTATTCACTCCATTCAGACAAAGCTACATAAGCTCGAATACAGAAAGCCATAGAAGCTTCAGCTGAAAGCCTTGCCTCCCTGCAGTGCCACATTACCTCAATAACCCAAGTAGCTGCCCAAAACAGGCAAGCCCTAGACTTGCTTACAGCTGAAAAAGGAGGCACTTGTCTCTTCCTTGGAGAAGAGTGCTGCTATTATGTTAACGAGTCAGGCCTAGTGGACACTAACATTCAAACCTTCAATAAAATAAAAACTGAAATACAGAACCTTAATACCCCAACCTTGCCAGGATCATCCTTCTGGGTTTTGCCCTTATTCCAACAAATGCTTCCATTCCTCATTCCTATACTAATACTGTGCCTTATTTTACGTTTCACCCCCATTTTGATCAAGTTTCTCCGTGCCAAGTTTCAAGAAATCACTCGTGTCACCTTCAACCAAATGCTTCTTCATCCATACGTCCAAATACCAATCATAGGTCCCGACCTTAATGACGCCCTTTAGCAGCAGTAAGTAGCCAGACAGATCATGTTGCCCCTTATCACTATTATCAATAAAAGGTTGGACTGTTGGGATGAACGGAGGCCGGATGGCGCATTTCTGGGTTCTTCATCACCAACTTTTCCCGAGCGCGCGAAAATGCTGCTGGTGCCTGGGAAGGTGCAGATCAACCGGGCATGCGCCAGGTGACGTCAATCTGAAGAGACCAAGATTTACCTGGTTGCACCTGCAGAACGCCCCCCGACATGCCCGTGCCCCGCCTATTGCCCTCCCACTCCCAGAAAAGCCACTCGCAGTGAGCACACCACGTGGACTTCCTCAGCCCCCCTCCTGTCGGGACTGCATCAGGAACTCCGCCCAAGAGATCCACCGGATGACTCTCTCGGCCTCCTTTGCCATAGGCTGACAGATCTCACACTCCACACCTTCTTCCCTGAAGCTTGGTAACCAAAATATAAATTTGTAGTTTTGCTCCTAGCCTTGCCTACTCGCTGGTTCTTTTGTGCCCACTCTGGTGGTCTTAGAAAAACAAATCAGTAGTGTGAGCTTTAACTCTGTGAAATCAATGCACACTTTTCTTTCTGGGTTTTATTTCCGGATATTTCACTTTTTGCCATAGTCTTCAATGCACTGAAAAGTATCACTTTTTTACTTTTACCGGAACGCTGTTCAAACGCTGCCTTATGATAAAACAGGTATAATGTCCTGAGTGGAATGCACACACCATAAAGCAGTTTCTCAGAAAATTTCTCTCCAGTTTTTATATGAAGATATCTCCTATTTCCTCACAGGCCTGAAGGTGCTCCCGAATGTCTCTGCGTGAATCCGTCCATGATGCAGTTTCAAAACTGCGTAATAGAAGGAAAATTTTATCGATGTGAGATGAATAGAGGTATCTATCACAAAGCGGTTTCACCAAAAGTTTCTTTCCAGTTTTTGTCTGAGGATATTTACTTTTTACCCATTGCAGTCCATATTCCACTGAATGTCCCCTGGTCACTTTTTCTCCAAATGGTATTCCCCAATCCTCTATGAGAAGAAAAGTATAACTCTGTGAGTGGTATGCACACGTCACAAAGAAGCCACTCGGTAATCTTCTCCCCAGTATCTATCTGAAGATATTTCCATTTTCACTGTAAGCCTTATAGTGCTTCTGAATATCCCTTAGCTGAGTAACCTAAAACAGTATCAGAATACTGCTCAATGAAAACCGAAGCTTAAGTGTGCAAGTGGACTTCAAGTGACCTACAGTAGTTTCACAGAAAGTTTCCTACTGGTTTTTATCAGAAGTTAACCCTTTTTCAGCATATTAGTAGGACCATTTCCAAATGTCCTTTCTCAGGTTCCACAGAAACTGCTTTCAAACTGCTCAATCCAAGGAATGATTTACCTCTGTGAAATGAATACACATATCACAAAGCTGTTGCTCCAAAAGCTTCTATCCAGTTTTCATTGGAAGATGTTTCCTTCTCACCTCAAGCCTCCGGGCACCACTTAATATCTCTTCACAGATTCCTCAAAGACAGAGTTTCCAAACTCGTCAATGTAGTGAAAGCTTTAACTCGCTGAAATGAATGCAAAGGTCAGAGAGCAGTTTCTTGGAATGCTTCTTTCTGAATTTCTTTTCAGGATATTTCAGTGTTTGCCACAGTATTCAATGTGCAGCGAAATATCACTTTTTCAGTTTTACAGGATCAGGGTTCACACACTACCTTATGAGATAGGAGGTAAAGTGCCCTGAATGGAACACACACATCACAAAGCAGTTTTTCAGAAAACTTTTCTTCAATTTTTATTGAAAGATATTTTCTATTTCCCAACAGGCCTGAATGAAATATCCTTTCATGAATCCATCCATGACGCAGTTTCAAAACTGTGTATTAGAAAGAAAGTTTTATCTTTGTGAGACGAGTAGACATATCTATCACAAAGCAGTTTCACAGAAAGCTTCTTTCCAATTTTTTTCTGAGGATACTTCCTTTGTCACCATAGCCATTAATATATTTGTGAATGTCTCCATGTAGACTTTTCTCCAAACTAGATTCCCCAAACCTCCCTGAGAAGAAAAGCATAACTCTGTGAATAGAATGCATACATCACAAAGCAGCTCCTCGGAAATCTTTTCTGCATTTTTTATCTGACAATATTGACTTTCTCACCTCAAACCTCAAAGCGCTCCTGAATATCACTTCGCAAACTGAACAAAAACAGTGTTATAATGCTGCTCAATGAAAACAGCAGCTTAACTGTGTGAGTGGACTTCTTGTGACCTAGAGAAGATTCACAGGAAGTTTCCTTCTGGGTTTTCTGGGAGGGTATTTCTTTTTCAGCATATTCTTAAGAGCTTTCAGAAATGTCCATTCTCAGGTTCCACAGAAACAGTGATTTCAAACTCCTCACTACAAACAATGATATAACTCTATGAGATGAATACAAACATCACAAAACAGTTTCTCCAAAAGCTTCTGTCCAATTTTTATCGGAAGACTTTTACTTTCTCACTTCAAGCATTCAGACGCCACTGTAATTTCCCTTGACAGATTCCTCAAAGATAGAGTTTCCAAACTGGAAAATGTAGGGAAAGCTTTAATTCTCTGAAATGAATGCAAACGTCCAAAGCAGTTTCCTGGAACGCTTCTTTTTGGGTTTTATTTCAGGATATTTCACTTTTCGCCATACTCTTCAATGCATTGCACAATATCACTTTTTCAGTTTTACACGAACAGTGTTCAAACACTGCCTTATGAGAAAAGTGGTAGAACTCCCTGAGTGGAATACACACATCACAAAGCAGTTTCTCAGAAAGCTTCACTCCAGTTTTTATCTGATGATATTTACTATTTCCCCACAGGCCTGAATGTGCTTCCGAAAGTCCCTTAGTGAATGCGTCGGTGATGTAGTTTCAAAATTGCATAATAGAGAGAAGTTTTTATGTATGCAAGATTAACAGACATATCGATCACAAAGCCATTTCACAGAAAGCTTCTTTCCAGTTTTTGTCTGAGGTTATTTTCTTTTTCATCATACCAGTACATATACTGCTGAATGTCACCTGGTAGCTTTTTCTACAAACGGAATTCCCCAATCATCTTAGAGAAGAAAAGTGTAACTCAGTGAGTGGAATGCACACCTCACAAAGTAGCTCCTCAGAAATCTTCTCTCCAGTATCTACCTGAAGATATTTCCGTTTCACCATAAGCCTCAAAGGGCTCACTAGGATCCCTTAGCTGACAAAGCTAAAAGAGTTTTTGGATACTGCCCAATGAAAAAAGAAGTTTAACTGTGTGCATGGACTTCACGTGACTTAGAGCAGTTTCTCAGAATGTTTCCTTGTCTTTTTGATTGGAGGATATTTCTTTTTCAATTTATTCTTAAGAGCATTTCCAAATGTCCTTTCTCAGGTTCCACAGAAACAGTGATATCAAGCTGCTTGATCCAAAGAATGATTTAACTCTATGAGATAAATACTCACAACAGAAAGCAGTTGCTCTGAAAGCTTGTCTCCAGTGTTCATCGGAATACATTTCCTTTCTCACCGCAAACTTCCATGCGCCACTTAATATCCCTTCACAGATTCCTCAAACACGGAGTTTCCAAACTTGGCAACGTGGTGTAAGCTTTAATTCTCTGAAATCAGTGCACACATCAGAGAGCAATTTGTTGGGACACATATTTCGGGGTTTTATTACAGGATATTTCACTTTTCGCCATAGTCTTCAAGGCACTGCAAAATATGGTTTTTCAATTTCACAGGAACAGTGTTCAAACACTGCCTTATGAAAAAAGCTGGATGACACCCTGAATGGAAGGTACACATCAAAAAGCAGTTTCTCAGAAATCTTCTCTGCAGTTTTTATCAGAAAATATCTCCTCTTTCCCCACAGGCCAGAATGTGCTCCTGAATGCCACTTCGTGAATCCATCATGACGTACTTTCAAAACTCCGTGATAGAAAGAAAGTTTTATCTATGTGAGATGAAGAGGCATATCTATCACAAAGCAGTTTCACAAAAAGCTTCTTTCTAGTTATTTTCTCAGGATATTTCGTTTTTCACCGTATCCATCCATATAATCCTGAATGTCTCCCGGTAGCTTTTTCTCCAAACGGGATTCCCAAATCCTCTTTGAGAAGAAAAGTATATCTCTGTGAGTGGAATGCACACATCGCAAAGCAGCTCCTTGGAAGTTTTCTCTCCAGTATCTATCTGAAGATATTTCCGTTTTCACCTTAAGCCTCAATGCACTACTGAGTATCCATTAGCGGACTAACCTAGAACAGTGTTAGAATGCTGCTCAACGAAAACAGGAGCTCAACTGTGTGAATGCACCTCACGTGACCTAGAGCAGTTTCACAGAAAGTTTCCTTGTTTTTTATTGGAGGGTATTTCTTTTTCAGCATATTCTTAAGAGCATTCCAAAATGTCCTTTCTAAGCTTACACAAAAAAAGTGATTTCAACTGTTCAATCCAAAGAATGATTTAACTCTATGAGATGAATACACACATCACAAAGCAGTTGCTCCAAAAGCGTGTCCCAAGTTTTCATCTGAGGATGCTTCCTTTCTCACCAGAAGCCTTCGGGCAACACTTAATATCCCTTCACAGATTCCTCAAAGACAGAGTTTCCAAACTCGGCAACATAGCATAAGCTTTAACTCTCTGAAATGAATGCACACGTCAGAGAGCAGTTTCCTGGAATGCTTCTTTCTGGGTTTTATTTCAGTACAATTCACTTTTTGCCGTACTTTTCAGTGCGCTGTAATGTATTACTTTTTCAGTTTTATAGGAAGAGTGTTCAAACACTGCCTTATGACAAAAGAGGTGTAAATCCTTGAGTGGAATGCACACATCACAAAGCAGTTTCTCAGTCAGCATCTTTCCCGTTCTTATCTGGTGATATTTCCTATTTCCCCACATTCCAGAATGTGCACAAAATGTCCCTTCGCAAATCCGTCCATAATGCAGTTTCAAAACTGCGTCATAGAGAAAATGTTTTATCTACGTGAGATGAAGAGACATATCTAACACAAAGCAGTTTCACACAAAGCTTCTTTCCAGTTTTTGTCTGCAGATATTTCTTTTTAAATCATAGCCATGCATATACTCCTGAGTGAGCCCTGGTAGCATTTACACCAAAAGGGACTTGCCAATCCTCTATGAAAATGAAATTTTAACTCTGTGAGTGGAATGCACACATCGCAAAGCAGCTCCTCGGAATTCACCTCTCCAGTTTTTATCTGAAGATATTTCCTTTTTCACCATAAGCCTTGAAGCCCTCCTGAATATCCCTTCACAGACAAACCTAAAAGCTTGTTAAAATACTGCTCAACGAAAACCAAAGCTTGACTGTGCGAGTAGAATTCATGTGACCAAGAGCAGTTTCACAGAAAATTTCCATCTGGTTTCTGTCGGAGGGTACTTATTTTTCAGCACATACTTAAGCGCGTTCCCAAATATCCTTTCTCAGGTTCCACAGAAACAGTGATTTCAAACTGCTGAATCCCAAGAATGATTTAACTCTATGAGATGAATACACACATCACAAGGCAGTTGCTCCAAAAGCTTCTCTCCAGTTTTCATCGGAAGATGTTTCTTTTCTCAAGACTAGCCTCTGGGTGCCACTTAATATCCCTTCATACATTCCTCAAAGACTTAGTTTCCAAACTGATGAATGTAGTGTAAGCTTTCACTCTCTGAAATGAGTGCACACGTCAGACAGCAGCTTGTTGGAACGTTTCTTTCTGGGTTTTATTTCAGGATGTTACACTTTTTGCCGTGGTCTTCAATGTGCTGCACAATATCACTTTTTCAGTTTTACACGAACAGTGTTCAAACCCTGCCTTATGAGAAAAGTGGTAGAACTCCCTCAGTGGAATACACACATCACAAAGCAGTTTCTCAGAAAGCTTCACTCCAGTTTTTACCTGAATATATATACTATTACCCCACAGACCTGAATGGGCTCCCAAATGTCAATTCACGAATCCTTCCATGACACAGTTTCAAAACTGCGTAATAGAAAGAAAGCTTTATCTATGTGAGATGAATAGAGGTATCTATCACAAAGTAGATTAACAGAAAGCTTCTTTCCAGTTTTTTTTGAGGAGATTTCCTTTTTTGCCATACTCCTCCATATATTTCTGAATGCAACCTGATACCTTTTTCTCCAAACAGAATTACCCAATGCTATAGGAGAAGAAAAGTATAACTTTGTGAGTGAAATGCACACATCACAAATCAGCTTCTCGGAAACCTTCTATCCAGTATCTATCTGAAGGTATTTCCATTTTCACTGAAAGCCTCAAAACGCTCCTGAGTATCCCTTAGCAGACTAACCTAAAACAGTGTTAGAATTCTGCTCCATGAAAACAGAAGCTTAACTGTGCGACTGTATTTCAAGTAATCTAGAGCAGTTTCACAGAAAGTTTCCTTCTGGTTTATATCGGAGGGTATGTCTTTTTCAGCATATTCTTGAGCGTATTCGCAAATGTCCTCTCTGAGTTTCCACAAAAAGAGTGATTTCAAACTGCTCAATCCAAAAAATGATTTATCTCTATGAGATGTATACATACATCACAAAGAAGCTGCTCTAAAAGCTTCTCTCCAGTTTTCATCGGAAGATGTTTTCTTTCTCACAAGAAGCCTATGGGTGCTACTTAATATTCCTTCACAGACTCCTCAACAACAGAGTTTCCAAATTGGGCAATGTAGTGTACGCTTTAAGTCTCTGAAATGAATGGACACAGCAGAGAGCAGTTTCTTGAAACGCTTCTTTCTGGGTTTTATTTCAGGATATTTCACTTTCCGCTTTAGCCTTCAAAGCACTTCAAGGTATCACCTTTTCAGATTTACAGGAACAGTGTTCAAACACTGCATTAGGAGAAAAGAGGTATAACTCCCTGAGTGGAATGCGCACATCACAAGACAGTTTCTCAGAAAGCTTCTCTCCAGTTTTTATCTGAATTTATCTCCTATTTTCCTGTAAGGAAGCACATTTCCTGTAAGGAAGCACATTTAAGAATGTGCTTCGCGTGCCCCTTCAGGAATCCATCGTTGATGCAGTTTCAAATCTGCATAACAGAAGGAAAGTGTTATCTATGCGAGATGGGTAGACATATCTATCCCAAAGCAGTTTAGAAGAAAGTTTCTTTCCAGATTTTGTCTGAGGATACTTCCTTTTTCACCAGGGCTGTAAATATACTCCTGAATGTCCCCTTTTAGCTTTTTCTCCAAGCGGGAATCCCCAGTCATCTATGAGAAGAAAAGTATAATTTTGTGAATGGAATACACGTGTCACAAAGCAGCTCCTCAGAAATCTTCTCTCCAGTATCTATCTGAAGATATTTCCGTCTTCACCGTAAGCCTCAAAGCGTTCCCGAGTATCCCTCGGCTGACTAACGTAAAATAGTGTTAGTATACTACTTACTGAAAAGAGAAGCTTAACTGTGGGAATGGACTTTCCATGACCTAGAAGAGTTTCACAGAAAGTTTCCTTCTTATTTTTATCGGAGGGTATTTGTTTTTCAGCATATTGTTCAGAGTGTTTCCTAATGTCCTTTCTCAGGTTCCACAGAAACAGTGATTTCAAACTGCTTAATCCAAAGAATGATTAAGTCTTGAGATGAATACACACATCACAAAGCAGTTGCTCCGGAAGCTTGTCTCTAGTTTTCATAGGAAGACATTTCCTTTCTCACAACAAGCCTCCAGGCGCCACTAAATATCCTTTTCAGGATTCCTCAAAGACAGAGTTTCCAAACTTGGCAACGCAGTGTAAGCTGTAAATCTCTGAAATGAATGCAAACGTCAGAGAACAGCTTCTTGGAACTTTTCTTTCTGGGTGTTATTACCGGATATTTCACTTTTCGCCATAGTCTTCAATGCGTTGCAAAATATCACTTTTTCAGTTTGATTGGAACAGTGCTCAAACACTGACTTATGAGAAAAGAGGTATAAGTTCCTGAGTGGAATGCACACATCACAAAGCAGTTTCTCAGAAAACTTCTCTCCAGTTTTTATCCGAAGATATCTCCTATTTCCCCACAGGACTGGATGCGCTCCCGAATGTCCCTTGGTGAATCCGTCCATGATGCGGTCTTGAAACTGTGTAATAGAAAAAAACTTTTATCTCTGTGAGATGAATGGACATCTCTATCACAAAGCAGTTTCACAGAAAGATTCTTTCGGGAATTTGTCTGAGGATATTTCCTTTTTCACCACAGCTGCCCATATACTCCTGAATGTTTTCTGGTAGCTTTTTCTCCAAACGGGATTCCCCAATCTTCTATGAGAAAAAAAGAATAAGTCTGTGATTGGAATGCACACGTCACAAGAAGCTCCTCCGAAATCTTCTCTGCAGTATCTATCTGAAGATATTTCTGTTTTCACCATAAGCCTCATAGCGTGCCACAGTGTCCCTTAGCTGACTATCCTAAAACGGCATTACAATACTGCTCAATGTAAACAGAAGTTTAACTGTGTAAGGGGACTTCACGTGACCTAGAGCAGTTTCAGAGAAAGTTTCCTCCTGGTTTTTATTGGAGGGTATTTCTTTGTCAGCATATTCCTAAGAGCATTCCCAATTTTCTTTCTCAGTTTCCACAGAAACTGTGATTTCACACTATGCAATTCAAAGCATGATTTACCTCTATGAGATGAATACACACAAAACAAAGCAGTGCCTCCAAAAGCTTCTCTCCAGTTTTCATCAGAAGACATTTCCTTTCTTATCACAAGCCTCCGGGTACCACTGGATATCCTTTCAGAGATTCCTTAAAGAGAGGGTTTCCGGCCGGGAGCCGTGGCTCAAGCCTGTAATCCCAGCACTTTGGAAGGCTGAGATGGGCGGATCACGAGGTCAGAAGATTAAGACCATCCTGGCTAACACGTTGAAACCCCGTCTCTACCAAAAAAAATACAAAAAACTAGCTGGGCGAGGTGGTGGGCGCCTGTAGTCCCAGTTATTCGGGAGGCTGAGGCAGGAGAATGGCATAAACCCAGGAGGTGGAGCTTGCAGTGAGCTGAGATCCGGCCACTGCACTCCAGCCTGGGCGACAGAGACAGACTCCATCTCAGAAAAAAAAACAAAAAGACAGACTTTCCAAACTGGGCAATGTTGTTGGACGAACAGAGGCAAGGTGGCGCACTTCCGGGTTCTTCATCACGAAATTTTCCTATGCGCACAAAAACGCAGCCACCGCCGGGGAAGATGCAGATCAACTGGGTACATGCCAGGTGACGTCAATCAGAAGAGACCAAGATTTACCTTGCCGCACCTACGAAACGCTCCCTCAAATGCCCGTGCCCCGCCTATTGCCCTCCCACTACCAAAAAAGCTGCTCCCAGGGAGTGCGCCACATGGATTTCCTCTGCCCCCAGATTGAGGAACCTCCTCCTGCTCCCACGCCACAGATTGACCAGGACTGAGACCCGCTTCCCTCACTCTCACGGTCTCTCTGGGGTAAGTGCCCTTGTCTCCTCTTTACCTCCCTCAGCCAAAAATCCTGCGCAGGTCCGAGGCCCACTTTTGAGACCCCAAGGGGATCGGGAGCCACCACGTGGCTCGGGAGACCCATTCAGGATGGAGATGTCCGCCTGAAGGTAATCTCCACCTTGGCTCAAAGATCCTCCAGTCTGTCTCTGGTGGTACCAAAGGACACTTTGAAGCCAGGCAGAGATCCATTTCCATTTCCATTGTGTCCATTGTGTAAGTAAAGAGGAAACAAATGGGAAACCCCCAGTCCAAATTTCCAAAGAGCACCCCCTTAGGGTGCCTTCTAAACAATTTAAAAATCTTACAGCTCGAACAAGACATTAGGAGGAAGCGGTTAATTTTCCTTTCCACTGTGGCATGGCCCCAATACAAATAGAAAACAAGTGGTCCGAAATTAATTACATACAAGGGTTTGGGGATTACACTCTTCTCCCGACCTGTGTGGTCAGTGCTCTTTGGCCCAAGTTATGCTACCCAAGGACGCTGGCTCACAGAAACCCGAAAAAGAGGAGTCTTTATTCCTTTCTGTTCAGCCGGAGTACCTAGGGATTCCTTTGGCCTCCACACCCTCAGTCCCGCCCTACATTCCTCCTCCTCCCCTCATCCAGACTCCTCCTTCCTCCTCCTTATCTACTAGTAATCCACTTGGTCCTGTGCCTCTCTCGGGCCCACAACTGGCTGTCTTGAGACCCCTATCTCTGCCCACACCCGCTCTAAGTGCCCTGCTGATGCCCCCACTCCTGCCCCACAGCCTCCTACAGTGTTAGCACCTTTGCGAAAGGTAGCTGGGGCAGAGAGGGTAGTCAGATTACATGTCCTTTTCTCACTGGCCAATCTTTTCAAAATTGAGAAGCCTTTAGGTGATTTCTCAGCTAATCCTCCCATATAAATAAAGGAATTTAGATACCTTTGTCAGGCCTATGAGTTAACTTGGCATGACCTCCAGGTTATTCTAACCTTCACCCTAAACCCTGAGGAGCAAGATCACATCCTAGTGGCTGCTAGGCAGCACGCCAACCAACTACATTTAACTGACGCTGCCATTCCACTAGGGGAGCAAGCAGTCCCCTTGGAGACCCAGACTGGGACTACCAAGCAGGGCAGCCTGAGCGCCGTAGGCGAGACATAATGGTCCAGTGTTTGTTGGCTGGTATGCAAGCAGCCTCAAACAAAACAGTAATTTTAACAAATTAAAAGAAATTATTCAAAATCTGGAAGAAAATCCAGCTGCATTCTTAAATAGGCTGATTGAGGTTCTAACCCAATATACCCGGTTAGATCCGGCCTCCCCCACAGGGGCCACAATTTTGGCGTCTTATTTCATTTCTCAATAAGCTCCTGACATTCGTAAAATCTACAAACGTAGAGGATGGTCCTCAGACACCAATACAAGACATAGTTAAATTAGCCTTTAAGGTGTATAACTCCAGAGAGGGGAAGGCTGAGGCACAGCAGCAGGCTCGCCTCAAACAGAAGGCACAGCTCCTAGCAGCGGCTTTACAGCCCAGTCGTAACCGGAGACCAGAGAGCACACACCCCGCAGACTCCAAGGCTACAAAAGGAGCCTGCTATAAGTGCAGAAAGGCAGGACACTGTGCCAAAAGGTGACCAGAAGGTGGCCGAGCCTCAACGCACCCTTGCTATAAGTGCAAGGCATCAGGACATTGGGCCAGTGAATGTCCTAACACTCGCCCACCAGCAACCCCCTGCCCTGCTTGCAAACAGGAAGGACACTGGAGGTCTGATTGCCCCACGCTGAGAAAAGGTGCCACGTCTCAACGTGACCCCCTTTCCCAGGATGCTGGGAGCTCTTTCGAGGTCCTACATCTGGACGACAACAACTGAAGGTGCTGAGAATCGAGGACCCACATCACCCTCGCTGAGCCGTGTGTAATTCTCCTGGTAGCGGGTAAGAAAATTAATTTTTTAATTGACAGCGGGGCTACCTATTCTGTTTTGCCGTCCTTCACTGGACCGAGCCTTCCATCCAATATCTCTGTAGTAGGAGTGGACGGAAAGCCATCCACTCCACGAAAAACTCCACTCCATACTTGCTGCCTGGTTAACAACTACTTTGTGCACTCGTTCCTCATTATACCTTCATTCCATACCCTCTTACCAGGCCGAGACATCCTGAGCATCATAAAGACGTCCATATCCATTCCCACTAACCCATCCACTCCCTTTCAACCCCCTCACGACCTGTTGCTCATGCTTTGTGCAGGTGCACACGCTCCTCCTATGTCGCCCCCACACCCCATCTTCCCTATTTCTGTACACCCTAAAGTGTGGGAAACTTCCATCCCGGTCATAGTGGCCCACAACCCCCCAGTTATTGTCAAGCTCAAACATCCCACTAGTTTCCCAAACCGCCCCCAGTTCTCTCTCTCTCCGACACATCTACAAGGTTTAAAGCCAATTATCATGCAACTACTTAGCCAACATATTCTTGTCTGCTCACATTCACCCTGTAACACTCCAATACTTCCAGTCAAAAACGCAGATGGAACCTATAGGTTCGTACAGGATCTTCGGCTAACCAACGAGGCTATCCGTCCAATGCACCCTGTAGTTCCCAACCCTTACACCCTTCTGTCCCATATCCCCACCAATTCTACTTATTTTACACTGCTAGACGTTAAGGATGCTTTCTTTACCATACCCCTACACACAGACTGCCAGTTCCTTTTTGCTTTCACATGGGAAGACCCAGAGACACATACCTCCACTCAACTGACGTGGACAGTCTTCCCACAAGGGTTCCGGGACAGCCCCCATTTCTTCAGTCAGGCCTTAGCAAAAGACCTTGCCTCCTGCTCCTTCACTAATAGCAAAGTTCTGCAGTATGTAGGTGATCTCCTAATCTGTAGCCCTACCAAACAAGACTCTCTTCTAGACACTGCAACTCTCCTGAACCATTTAGGCTCACTAGGTTATAGAGTATCTAAACACAAGGCCCAAATTTCTTGCCAAACCATCATATACTTAGGAATTGAAATCACCCCAACAACCCGGTAACTAGCTACCGAATGTATGGCCCTAATACGAAAGCTTCTTTGCCTTCAAGATGCCAAAGAAGATCAATCCTTCCTAGGTCTAATAGGCTTCTTCAGACATTGGATCCCCAATTATGGAATCTTAGCCAAACCTTTATACGCTGCAGATAAAGAAACCACACATCGACCTTTCTCCAACCCCAAGTTAATCTCAACTCATTTCACCCTCCTAAAAGCTTGCCTTCTCTCACAACCCACTCTCTCACTGCCTGATTTCCAGCGCCCTTTCCAATTCTTTACAGATGAAAGGCAGAAAGTGGCAGTTGGTCTTTAGCCCAGCCTGTCGGCAGCACCCACTGCCCCGTGGTCTATCTATCCAAACAACTAGACCCAACTGTACAAGGCTGGCAACCCTGTCTGCGTGCATTAGCAGTGGCAGGCTGCCTGACCCAGGAAGCCCAAAAGCTCCTTGGAGTCAGTAACCTAACAGTCCTCTCCACATACCGTCTTCAGGATCTCATCTCTCATAAAAGTATTAGCCACTTCACTCCATCCCAGCTCCAACTTTTCCATATCTTATTCATAGAAGACCCCACTGTTACTTTAGAAGTTTGCCCCTCTCTAAATCCAGCCACTTTACTGCCAGACCCTCTTAAACCACTCCATACTAAACATTCTTGTCCTGAGGTCCTGCAGGCTCAACCCCCCAGCCACCTACACTTACGTGACTGGCCCCTTCAGAATGCACAACTAACCCTATTTGTGGATGGCAGCTCCTTTATCAAGCCTCAAGGAAACAGAAAGGCAGGATATGCAGTAGTTACCTCCTCCACAGTTTTAGAGGTAAAACCCCTACCATAAGAGACCACATCACGGCAGGCAGAACTCACTGCACTAACCAAGGCACTCCTCCTATCAAAAGGAAAAACAGTAAACATATACACAGATTCTAAATATGCTTTTCTAATCGCACACACACATTCAGTCATCTGGAAAGAGAGAGGGTTCTTAACCACCGGTGGTACTCCTATTATTAACAAAAACCAAATACTCAAACGACTAGATGCAAGGTCGGCACCTTCCAAGGTAGCCATTATACATTGTAAAGGTCACCAAACTTCACCTAACCCAGTAGCAGCTGGCAACAGTTTCGCTGACATCACTGCCAAGTCAGACACCAGATTTTCCAAGGCAAGCCTCCTTCTGTCTGTTTTCTCTCCCCCCAGTATGCCCCTAATTACACTCAGGAAGAAAAGGCTAAGCTATTAGAAAATACAACAGCCAAACTAATTACAAATGACTGGATATATATTAATAACAAATTAGTTATTCTTTTTTTTAATTATTTTTTATTTTTTTATTTTTTATGATACTTCAAGTTCTAGGGCACATGTGCATAACGTGCAGGTTTGCTACATATGTATACTTGTGCCATGTTGGTGTGCTGCACCCATCAACTCGTCAGCACCCATCAATTCATCATTTATATCAGGTATA
>NW_012111808.1:1675543-1696675 GCF_000951035.1 Colobus angolensis palliatus | reverse complement strand
GGTCTTCTGTGTCCTTTGCACTGGGAGTTGGAGACTGGAGCTCTTCCTACGAATTAGTTATTCTTGAAAAACAGCTCCATGCCATTCTAACAGACATACATAATTCTTTACTTATAGGACCCAAAGCCTTATACTATTTTCTAAATCCCCTCCTCCACTGTCCAACACTACAAAAACAATTACTTACAATCAACCAGCAGTGCTCTACCTGCCTAAAGCAAAACCTGAAGGTGCATTGCATAATCCCCACCCCAGCCACCAACTCAGAGGACACCAACCAGGCAAAGATTAGCAAATTGATTTCACACATATGCCAAGACATAAACAATTCAAATACCTCTTAACCCTCGTGGACACATTTTCAGGGTGGATAGAGGCCTATCCCACCACAGGAGAAACCACTAACATTGTTGCCTCAATACTCACTGAACATATTATCCCTACGTTTGGCCTCCTGTAATCCTTCAATCCAACAATGGTCCAGCATTCATCTCCATGGTAGTCCACCAGGTGGCAGCCCTCCTACACACCACCTGGAAACTCCACATCCCTTATAGACCTCAGTCTTCTGGTAAGGTGGAAAAGGCTAACGGCCTCATCAAACAACAGCTCACCAAACACCCAATCGACACCCAGCAGTCGTGGGTAACTCTCCTTCCCTTAGCCCTGACCTGCTGCGGGCAGCACCTCGAAGCCCAAAAGGCTTCAGTCCACTCGAATTAGTCTACGAGCGGCCCCTAACCCTCCAGCAAATACCTTCCCTGCCCGCCCCTTTGGCTAACTACCTCCCATGTCTCACTCTTCTCAGACAACTCCTAAGACAACATGCTGAGTTTGCATACCCTCCTCTAATAGACGCCTACAACACACATCTCTCCCTCAGTCCCGGAGACCAACTATACATAAAAGATATCCAAGCCAAAGACTTACAGCCCAGGTGGAAAGGCCCATACAGTGTCCTCCTGTCTACACATACAACAGCAAAACTCCTAGGACACACGCAGTGGATTGATATTTCCCCGTGAAAAACGGCCCCCACCGAGAACAATCAGTGGACATCAGTTCAACTTTCCCCCACTCGCCTCAAACTTACAAAACTTCTTTGACTATCTCATGCTCCCCGACCCCTGGCACTTAGCTCGCTTTCTCACTATCCTCTACATAAACCTATCAGACTTTCAATACATAACCCCGACCCATATCTACCACCAGACAATAGTCCAGATCCGTGTTTCTCCTGTCTCCTAACCTTCATTGAACATCTTCTGTGGCAAGGGACACTCTGTGACTACACTGAAAATGAAGTCTCATTTCATACTTATATTGCTGTCTCACTCATACACTCAGACCTTTGCTAGTCCACCTACTGTATGGCAATTTTTTTTTCATCACTGAAACTTGGTCACAAGACAGCCGAAAACACTCAGTAGTACATAGTTTTGCCAGTTGTCTTCCTTAAGGCTGTCAAACTTCTCTCCAGACAATAGAGACCCCTTCTCATGGCTCACACTTATCCGCCAAGGGCTAAACTTAACCTACATTGTGAATACAACCCATCTCTCCCATTGCTTCCACAGTGAGGCTTTAGAAGGCCCCCCTCCTAGTGGCAGCCCCTTGCCCATGGCCTTCAACACAACTGGTCAAACATCCCACAATTTCCTCCACTCCAGGCGCCAATATACCAAAATCCAAATAGCCCAGTCCTTCCTTTTTGTTATTCAACCCCAAATTCATCCTGGGGTAATCATACTCAGGTGCCCAAAGGTGGCCAAACAGCCCCCATTGGAGGCTATTTCAGGTGCAAGGGGTCCGTTTCTAAAACCTTTAACCAAACTGTCACAACTCAATCTCAATCTCTTTGTGTCCCACTATCCTTAGTGCCCAGCCTCACCCTGTATAGCAAGGCTGAAGTAGCCAAACTGACACTACAGCTACACCCTCCTGCCAATCGCTTACAAAAACGGGCTGTTTTCCTCCCTCTAGTTATTGGAATCAGCTGAAAGCCTGGTCTCCCTGCAGTGCAGATCTACCTCAATAACCCAAGTATCTGTCCAAAACAGGCAAGCCCTAGACTTGTTTACAGCTGAAAAAGGAGGCACTTGTCTCTTCCTTGGAGAAGACTGCTGCTATTATGTTAGCGAGTCAGGCCTAGTAGACACTAACATTCAAACCCTCAATAAAATAAAAAACTGAAATGCAGAACATTAAAACCCCAACCTTGCCGGGACCTTCCTTCTGGGTTTTGCCCATATTCCAACAAAGGCGTCCATTCCTCATTCCTATACTAATACTGTGCCTTATTTTATTCTTCATACGTCCATCCAAACATCAACCATAGGCCTCGACCTTAATGACGCCCCTTGGCAGCAGGTATTAGCTAGACAGATCACAGTGCCCCTTATCACTATTATTGATAAAAGGTTGGACTGTTTGGATAACTGGACGCAAGATGGTGCACTTCTGAGTTCTTCATCACCAACTTTTCCCACGCATGTGAAAAAGCAGCCGGCGCCCGGGAAGTTGCAGACCAACCAGGCATGTGGCAGGTGACGTCAATCCAAAGAGACGAAGATTTACCTGGTTGCACCTATAGAATGCCCACAACACGCCCTTTCCCTGCCTATTCCCCTCCCACTCCTAGAAAAGCCACTCCCGTTGAGCATCTCGCGACGACTTCCCAGTCCCCCACTCCTGTCGGGACTGCATTAGGAACTCCGTCCAATAACTCCATGGGGCGACTCTCTTGGCCTCCTTTGCCAGAGGCCAACAGACCTCTCCCTACCCACCTTCTTCCCTGAAGCTAGGTGACCAAAAATAAATTTACAGTTTTGCTCCTACCCTTGCCTACTCGCTGATTCTTTTGTGCTCACTCTGGTCTTCTTAGAAAAACAAATCAGTAAGGAGAGGCTTAACTAAGTGAGAGAAATTAAGACGACATACAGTAGTTTCAGAGAAAGCTTACTTCTTATTTTTACCAGAAAATATTTCTTTCTCCTTGTTCTAAGGATCGTTCCCAAATGTACTGCCTCAGATTCCAAAAAAAACAGTGATTTACATCTGCTCAATCCAAAGAAGGGTTTAAGTCTATGAGTCGAATACACACATCACAAAGTAGTTGCTCAGAAAGTTACTTGGAAGGTTTCATTGGAAGATGTTTCCTTGCTCACCACAAGCCTCTGGGGGTCCCTAAATATCCCTTCACAGATTCTTCAAAGACACAATTTCGAAACTGGGAAACATATATTAAGCATAAATTCTATGAAGTGAATTCACATATCAGAGAGCAGATTCTTGGAATGCTTCTTTCTCGATTTTATTTCAGTATATTTCACTATTCATCATAGTCCTCAGTGCGCTCCAAAATATAACATTTTCGGGGTCACAAGAACAGTGTTCAAACCCTGACTTGTGAGAAAATAGGTTTAACTCTCTGAGCGGAATGCATACATCACAATGTAGTTTCTCAGAAAGCTTCTTTCCAGTTTTTATCTGATGATATCTCCTCTTTCACCGAAGGTCTGAATGTGTTCCCGAATGTCCCTTCGCAGATTCGTGCATGACTGAGTTTCCAAACTGCGTAATATAAGAAAACTTTGACCTGTGTGAGATGAATAGATATATCTAACACGAAGCAGTTTCACAGAAATCTTCTTTCCAGTTTTTGTTTGAGGATATTTCCTTTTTCACCACAGATATCCCTATGCTCCCGAATGTCTCCTGGTAGCTTTTTCACCAAAAGGGATTCTGGAATCCTCTAGGAGAAGAAAGGTATATTTCTGTGAGTGAAATGCACACGTTACAAAGCAGCTCCTCAGAAAGCTTCTCTCCAGTTTCTATCTGAAGACGTTTCCCTTCTCACCGTAACCCTAAAATCGCCCCTGAATATCCCTTTGCAGTCTAAACAAAAACAGTGTTATTTTACTGCTCAACGAAAGAGCAGCTTAACTTTGTGAGCAGAATTCACGTGACACAGAGCAGTTTCACAGAAAGCTTCCTTCTGGTTTCCCTCTGAGGTTATTTATTTTCAGGGTATTCTAAATTGCGTCTCCAAAGGTCCTTTATGAGATTCCACAGAAACAGTGATTTCAAACTGCTTAATCCAAAGAATGATTTAACTATTTGAGATGAACACAAACATTCCAAAAATGTTGCACAGAAAGCATCTATCTCTCCAATTTTCGATGGGAGACATACCCTTGCTGGGCACAGGTCAGTGGTTGCCGCGTACTATCACTTTGCAGAACCATCAGAGGCCAACTATCAAACTGGGAAATGCAGAGTAAGCTCTAACCCTGTGAAAGAATGGGCATGTCAGAGATCAATTTGTTCGAGTGTTACTTTCTGTCTTTTATTGGACGACATTTCACTTTTTGCCATAGTCTTCAATGTGCTCCAAATATCACTTTCTTGCTTCTACAGGAACAGTGTTCAAAATGTGCCTTATGAGAAAAACATTAACGCTCCCTGAGTGGAATGCACACATCACCAAGCAGTTTCTCAGAAAGCTTCTCTCCAGTTTTTATCTGACTATATTTCCTATTTGACCATAGGCCTGAATGTGATCCCAAATATCCCTTCGTGGAACCATCCATGAGGGAGTTTTCAAGCTGCATAATGTAAGGAAAGCTTCATCTATGTGAGAAGAATAAACATAGAAAAAAGCAGACTCACAGAAAGCTTCTTTCCAGTTTTTATCTGAAGATATTTCCTTTTTCACCGTAGTGTTGCGTGTGCTCCCAAAAGTCCCTTCGTGGATCCGTCCATGACAGTTTCCAAGCTGTGCAATGTAAGGAAACCTTTATCTATGTGAGATGATTACACATATGACAGAGTATTTTTCCTAGAAACCTTCTTTCCAGGTTTTGTCTGAGGCTATTTCCCTTTTCATCATCGGCATCAACATGCTCCCGAATATCACTTGGTACCTGCTTCTCAAAAAGGGTTTCCCCGACGCTGCATGAGAAGAGAGGTATGACACTGTGAGCGGAATGCACACGTCACAAAGCAGTTCCTTGGAAAGCTTCTCTCCACTTTCGATCTGAACATATTTCCTTTTTCACCATAAGCCTCAAACTGCTCCCGAATGTCCCATCACACGCTAAACATACACAGGGTTATAAAACTACTCAATGTAAGTAGAGGCTTAACTAAGCGAGGGGAATTAAAATGACACACAGTAGTTTCACAGAAAGCTTCCTTCTGGATTTTACCTGAGGATATTTCTTTCTCCATGTTCTAAGGATCGTTCCCTAATGCCCTTCCTCAGATTCCACAAAAACAGTGCCATCAATCTGTTCAATCCAAAAAATGGTTTATTTCTAGGATAAAAATACACATATGGCAAAGCATTTGCTCAGAGAGTTACTCTGCAGGTTTCATTGGAAGATGTTTCCTTGCTCACCACAAGCCTCCGGGCATCCCTTCAACAATCTTCAAAGATGGAATTTCAAACCTGGCAATATAGAGTAAGCATAAATTTGTGAAGTGAATGCACATATCAGAGAGCAGATTCTTGGAACGCTTCTTTCTCAATATTATTTCATTATATTTCACTATTTGCCATAGTCCTCAATGCACTCCAAAATATCACTTTTGGGTTACACAGGAGCAGTGTTTAAACACTGCCTTGTGAGAAAAGATGTATAACTCCCTGAGCAGAATGTACATATCACAAATATTTTCTCAGAAAGCTTCTATCCAGTTGTTATCTGAAGATATCTCCTCTTTCACCATAGGTCTGAATGTGCTCCCGAATGTCCTTTCGTGGATTCGTCCATGATGGAGTTTCCTAACTGCATAATTATAATAAAGGGTTGAACTATGCCAGATGCATAGTTATATTTAATACGAAGAAGTTTCACAGAAATCTTCTTTCCAGTTTTGTAAGAGGATATTTCCTTTTTCACCATACCCTTCCCTGTACTCCCGAATGTCTCTTGGTAGCTTTTCCCTCCAAAAGGGATTCCGGAATCCTCTAGGAGAAGAAGGTATATTTCTGTGAGTGGAATGCACACGTCACAAAGCAGCTCCTCAGAAAGCTTCTCCCCAGGTTCTATCTGAAGACGTTTCCTTTCTCCCTGTAACCCTCAAATCGCTCCTGAATATCCCTTCGCAGTCTAAACAAAAACAGTGTTATGATACTGCTCAGTGAAAAGAGAAGCTTAACAGTGTGAGTGCAATTCACGAGACACAGAGCAGTTTCACAGAAAATTTTCTTCCGGTTTCTCTCCGAGGTTATTTCTTTTTTACGATATTCTATAGAGTGTCCCCAAATGTCCTTTGTCAGATTCCACAGAAACAGTGATTTCAACCTGCTCAATCCATAGAATGTTTAACTCTTTGGGACGAACACAAACATCACAAAAGAGTTGCACAGAAAGCCTCTCTCCAATTTTCGATGGGAGCCATTTCCTTGCTAGACACAGGCCTCCGGTTGCCACTACTAACCCTTCGCAGAACCCCAGAGGCAGAATTTCAAACTGGGAAATGTTGAGTAAGCTTTAACCCTGTGAAAAGAATGGGCATGTCCGAGAGCAGTTTTTTCGAGTTCTTCTTTCAGTTTATTATTGGACGACATTTCACTTTTTGCCATAGTCTTCAATGTGCTCCGAATATCACTCTTTTGGTTTTACAGGAACAGTGTTAAAACTGTGCTTTAGGATAAGAACATTAAAACTACCTGAGAGGAATACACATATCAGCAAGCAGTTTCTCAGAAAGCTTCTCTCCAGTTTTTATCTGACTCTATTTCCTATTTGACCATAGGCCCGAATGTGATGCCATATATCCCTTCGTGGATCCATCCACGAGGGAGTTTCCAAGCTGCAAAATGTAAAGAAAGCTTCATCTACGTGAGAAGAAAAAACATAGACAAAAGCAGATTTACAGAAAGCTTCTTTCAACTTTTTATCTGAAGATATTTCCTTTCTTACCCTAGTCCTGCATGTGCTCCTGAAAGCCCCTTCATGGATCTGTCCACGACAAGTTTCAAGCAGTGTAAAGTAAGGAAACTTTTATCTCTTTGAGATGATTACATATATCACAGAGTAGTTTCCTAGAAAACTTATTTCCAGGTTTTGTCAGAGGCTATTTTTCTTTTCATCATCAGCATCAACATGATCCCGAATATCACTTGGTACGTGTTTCCCAAAAGGGTTTCTCTGACGCTGTATGAGAAGAGAGGTATAACAATTTGAGCAGAATGCACACCTCACAAAGCAGGTCGTCGGAAAGCTTCTCTCCAGTGTCGGTCTGAACATATTTTCTTTTTCACAGTAAGCCTCAAGGTGCTCCCGAAAGTCTCATCACATGCTAAACATACACAGGGTTAAAAAATTACTCAATGTAAGGAGAGGCTTAACTGAGTGAGAGGAATTATGACAATAAAGAGCAGTTTCACAGAAAGCTTCCTTCTGGATTTACCTAAGGATATTTCTTCCTCCATGTTCTAAGGATCATTCCCAAATGTCCTTCCTCAGATTCCACAAAAACAGTGCTTTCAATCTGCTCAATCCAAAGAATGGTTTAAATCTAAGAGACGAATACACACATCGCAAAGCAGTTGCTCAGAATGTTACTCTGCAGGTTTCATTGGAAGATGTTTCCTTGCTCACCACAAGCCTCTACAGAGGCAAGGTCTCTTGCTAAGGTATAACTCCCTGAGAGGAATGCATAGATCACAAGTTGTTTCCCAGAAAGCTTCTATCCAGTTTTTATCTGAAGATAGCTCCTCTTTTACCATAGGCCTGAATGTGCTGCCGAATGTACCTTCGTGGATTCATGCAGGACAGAGTTTCCAAACTGCGTAATATAAGTATGGTTTGAACTATGCGAGATGAATAGATATATCTAACATGAAGCAGTTTCACAGAAATCTTCTTTCCAGTTTTGTCTGAGGATATTTCCTTTTTCACCATAGCTGTCCCTATACTCCCAAATGTCTCTTGGTAGCTTTTTCTCCAAAAGGGATTCCGGAATCCTCTAGGAGAAGAAAGGTATATTTCTGTGAGTCGAATTCACACGTCACAAAGCAGCTCCTCAGAAAGCTTCTCTCTAGTTTCTATCTGAAGACGTTTCCTTTCTCACCATAATCCTCAAGTCACTCCTGAATATCCCTTCACAGTCTAAACAAAAACAGTTTTATGATACTGCTCAATGAAAAGAGAAGCTTAACTGTGTGAGCGTATTCACGTGACACAGAAGAGGTTCACAGAAAGCTTCCTTCTGGTTTCTATCTGAGGTTATTTCTTTGTCAGTGTATTCTAAAGAGCGTCGCCAAATATCCTTTCTCAGATTCCACAGAAACAGTGATTTCAAACTGCTCAATCCAAAGAATTATGTAACTCTTTGAGATGAATACAAACATCACAAAAGAGTTGTGCAGAAAGCTTCTCTCCATTTTTCGAAGGAAGATATTTCTTTGTTTGACATAGGCCTCTGGTTGCCACTTACTATCCCTTCGCAGAACTCTCAGAGGCCGACTTTCAAACTTGGAAATGTAGAGGAAGATTTAGCCCTGTGAAAATAATGAGCATGTCACAGTGCAGTTTCTTCGAGTGATTCCTTCTGTTTTTTATAGGACGACATCTCACTTTTTGCCATTGTCTTCAATGTGCTCTGAATATCACTCTTTTGGTTTCACAGGAACAGTGTTCAAACTGTGCCTTATGAGAAGAACATTAAAACTCCCTGAGTGGAATGGACACATCACCAAGCAGGTTCTCAGAAAGCTTCTCTCCAGTTTTTATCTGACTGTATTTCCTATTTGACCATAGGCCCAAATGTGATCCCAAATATCCCTTCGCGGATCCATCCACTAGGGAGTTTCCAAGGTGCGTAAAGTAAAGAAAGCTTCATCTATGTGAGAAGAATAAACATAGAAAAAAGCTGATTCACAGAAAGCTTCTTTCCCGTTTTTATCTGAAGATATTTTGTTTTTCACCATAGTCCTGAGTGTGCTCCCGAAAGTCCCATCATGGATCCGTTCATGACAATTTTGAATCTGTGTAATGTAAGAAAACCTTTATTTCTGTGAGATGATTACACATATCACAGAGTAGTTTCCTAGAAAGCTTCTTTCCAAGTTTTGTCTGAGGCTATTTCCCTTTTCATCATCAGCATCAACATGCTCCCGAATATCACTTGGTACCTGTTTCTCCTAAACAGTTTCCCCGACACTGTATGAGAAGTGAGGTATAACACTGTGAGTGGAATACACACGTCACAAAGCATTTCCTCGGAAAGCTTCTCTCCAGTTTCAGTCTGAACATATTTCCTTTTTCACCGTAAGCCTCATTGTGCTTCCGAATGGCCTATCACATGCTAATGATACACAGGGTTATAAAACTACTCAACGTAAGGAGAGGCTTAACTAAGTGAGAGGAATTAAGTAATCTGTGGAGTGATATTCGGGAGCACTTCGAGGCTTATGGTGAAAAAGGAAATATCTTCAGATAAAAACTGGAGAGTAGAAATCCGAGGAGCTACTTTGTGACGTCTGCTTTCCAGTCACAGAATTACAATTTTATTTTCGTAGAGTTTTGGCCAGTCCCATTTGTTGTAAACGCTACCACAGCATATTCGGGAGTATAGGCATGGCTATGGTTTAAAAGGAAATATCTTCAGACATAAACCGGAAAAAGTCTTTCTGTGAAACTTCTTTGTGTTAGATATGTCTCTTCATTTCAGATAGATAAAACTTTTTCTCTATGATACAGTTTTGAAACTGTATTATGGACGTATTTGCTAAGGGACATTTTGTGCACATTCCAGCCCATGGGGAAATAGGAACTAAAGCCGGATAAGAACGGGAGAGAAGTTGTCTGAGAAAGTGCTTTGTGATGTGTGCATTCCACTCAGGGATTTATACCTCTTTTGTCATATGGCAGTGTTTGAAAACTGTTCCTGTAAAACTGAAAAGGTAATAACTTGCAGTGCACTGAAGACTATGGTGAAAAGTGAATTATCCCCTGGTAGCTTTTTCTACAAACGGAATTCCCCAATCACCTTGGAGAAGAAAAGTGTAACTCAGTGAGTGGAATGCACATTTCACAAAGCAGCTCTTCAGAAATCTTCTCTCCAGTACCTACCTGAAGATATTTCCGTTTCACCATAATCTTCGAAGGGCTCCCTAGGATCCCTTAGCTGACCAAGCTAAAAGAGTGTTTGAATACTGCTCAATGAAAACAGAAGTTTAACTTTGCGCATGGACGTCATGTGACTTAGAGCAGTTTCACAGAGGGTTTCCTTGTGTTTTTGATTGGAGGGTATTTCTTTTTCAATATATTCTTAAGAGTATTTCCAACTGTCCTTCCTCAGTTTCCACAGAAACAGTGATATCAAACTGCTCAATCCAAAGAATGATTTAACACAATGGAATGATTACACACATCACAAAGCAGTTGCCCCAAAAGCCTCTCTCCAGATTTCATTGGAAGACATTTCCTTTCTCACCACAAGCTCAGGGGAACCACGTATTATCCCTTCACAAATTCCTCGAAGACAGACTTTCCAAACTGGACAATGCAGTGTAAACTTTAACTCACTGAAATGAATGCCCGTGCCAGAGAGGAGTTTCTTGGAACTTTTCTTTCCTGGTTTTTATTTCAGGATGTACTCAGTCCATATACTCCTGAATGTCTCCTCACGAATCCATCCATGATGTGGTCTCAAACCTGTGTAATAGAAAAAAACTTTTATCTCTGTGAGATGAATGGACATATCTATCACAAAGCAGTTTCACAGAAAGATTCTTTCCAGGTTTTGTCTGAGGATATTTCCTTTTTCTCCATAGCTGTCCATATTCTCCTGAATGTTTCCTGGTAGCTTTTTCTCCAAAAGGGTTTTCCCAATCTTCTATGAGAAAAAAAGAATAAGTTTGTGAGTGGAATGCACACGTCACAAAGAAGCTCCTCCAAAATCTTCTCTGCAGTATCTATCTGAGGATATTTCTGTTTTCACCATAAGCCTCAAAGTGTGCCCCAGTATCCCTTAGCTGACTGACCTACAATGGCATTACAATACTGCTCAATGTAAACAGAAGTTTAACTGTGCAAGGGGACTTCACGTGACCTGGAGAAGTTTCAGAGAATGTTTCCTTCTGGTTTTTACCGGAGGGTATTTCTTTGTCAGCGTATTCATAAGAGTGTTCCCAATTGTCTTTCTCAGTTTCCACAGGAACTGTGATTTCACACTGCTCAATTGAAAAACTGAAATAACTCTAGGAGGTGAATACACACAACACAAAGCAGTGGCTCCAAAAGCTTCTCTCCAGTTTGCCTCAGAAGACGTTTCCTTTCTCATCATAAGCCTCGGGTACCACTTAATATCCTTTCACAGATTCCTTAAAGACAGAGTTTCCAAATTGAGCAACATAGTTGTTTAAACGAACGGAGCCAAGATGGTGCAATTCCGGGTTCTTCATCACCAACTTTTGTCGTGCGCGTGAAAATGCAGCCAGCACCCGGGAGGGTGCACATCAACTGGGCATGCACCAGGTGATGTCAATCCAAAGAGACCAAGATTTACCTGTCCACACCTACAGAATGCCCCCCGACAAGCCCATGCCCCGCCTATTGCCCTCCCACTCCCAGAAAATCCCCTCCCGGTGAGTGCGCTGCGCGGACTTCCTCAGCACCCCCCTCCTGTCGGGACTGCATCAGAAACTCCGCTCGAGAGCTCAACCAGGTGACTCTCTCGGCCTCCTCTGACAGAGGGTGACAGACCTCACCCTCCACACCTTCTTCCCTGAAGCTAGGTGACCAAAAAATCAATTTGCAGTTTTGCTCCTAGCCTTGTTTACTCACCGGTTCTTTTGTGCCCACTCTGGTGGTCTTAGAAAAACAAATCAGGTGGTGCCAGAATCCTGGGAGGAGACCCCTCCTCACGCTTCTAAGGATTGAGGAACCTCCTCCTGCTCCCACACCGCAGATGGATCAGGACCTGAGACCCGCTTCCCTCACTCTCACGGCCTCTCTGTGGTAAGTGCCTTTGTCTCTTCTTTATCTCCCTCGGCCAAAAATCCTGTGCAGTTCTGAGACCCACTTTTGAGCCCCCAAGTGGCTCGGGGGCCACCACTTGGCTCAGGAGACCTGTTCAGGATGGAGACGTCCACCTGAAGGTAATTTCCACCTTGGTTCCAAGATCCTCCAGTCTGTCTCTAGTGGTACCAAAGGACACTTTGAAGCCAGGCAGAGATCCACTTCCTTTTCCATTGTGTCCATTGTGTAAGTAGAGGAAAGAAATGGGAAACTCCCAGTCCAAATTTCCAAAGAGCACCCCCTTAGGGTGCCTCCTAGCCAATTTAAAAAACTTACAGCTCGAACAAGACCTTAGGAGGAAACAGTTAATTTTCATTTCCACTGTGGCGTGGCCTCAATACAAACTAGATAACCAGTCTCAGTGGCCACCAGAGGGCATCCTAGACTGCAATGTTCTAATGGACCTCAGCAATATCTGCCAGTGGATAGGCAAGTGTTCCGAAATTAACTACATACAAGGCTTTTGGGCGTTACACTCTCGTCCCGACCTGTGTAGCTGGTGCTCTTTGGCCCAAGTTATGCTAGCCAAGGACGCCAGCTCACAGAAACCTGAAAAAGAGGAGTCTTTATTCCTTTTGGTTCAGCCAGAGGACCTAGGGTTTCCTTTGGCCTCTGCACCCTCACTCCCACCCTACACTCATCCTCCTCTGCCCGTCCAGACTCCTCCTTCCTCCTCCTTATCTACTAGCAATCCACTCAGTCCCGTGCCTCCTTTGGGGCACCCAACTGGCTGTCTTGAGTCCCCTATCTCTGCCCACACCCACTCTAAGTGTCCTGCTGATGCCCCCGCTCCTGACCCACACCCTCCTACAGTGTTAGCGCCTTGCAAGAGGTAGCTGGGGTACAGAAGGTAGTCAGAGTACATGTCCCTTTTTCACTGGCCGATCTTTCCAAAATTGAGAAGAATTAAGGGGATTTCTCAGCAAATCCTACCATATACACAAAGGAATTTGGATACCTTTGTCAAGCCTATGACTTAACTTGGCATGACCTCCAGTTTATCCTAACCTCCACCCTAAACCCTGAGGAGCAGGAGCGCATTCTAGCGGCTGCCAGGCAGCACGCCAAACAACTACATTTAACTCATGCTGCCGTTCCACTAGGGGAGCAAGCAGTCCCCTCAGCAGACACAGACTGGGACCACCAAGTAGTCCAGCCTGGGCGCCATAGGCGAGACATAATGGTCGAGTGTTTGTTGGCTGGTATGCAAGCAGCCTCAAACAAAACTGTAAATTTTAACAAATTAAAAGAAACTACTCAAAATCCTGAAGAAAATCCAGCCGCATTCTTAAATAGGCTGAGTGAGGTTCTAACCCAATATACCTGGTTAGATCCAGCCTCCCCCACAGGGGCCACCATTTTGGCGTCTTATTTCATTTCTCAATTAGCTCCTGACATTCGTATAAAACTTCAAAAGGTAGAGGATGGTCCTTAGACACCAATACAAGACCTAGTTAAATTCGCCTTTCAGGTCTATAACTCCAGAGAGGAGATGGCTGAAACACACTAGCAGGCTCGCCTTGAGCAGAAAGCACAGCTCCTAGCAGTGGCTTTACAACCCAGTTGCAACCCCAGAGCAGATAGCACACACCCTGCAGAATCCAAGGCTACAAAAGGAGCCTGCTATAAGTGCGACAAGGCAGGACACTGTGTCAACAGGTGTCCACAAGGTTCCCGAGCCTCAATGCAGCCTTGCTATAAGTGCAAGGCGTCAGGACATTGGGCCAGTGAATGTCCTAACCCTCGTCCACCAGCAACCCCCTGCCCTGCTTGCCAACAGGCAGGACACTGGAGGTCTGTTTGCCCCACCTTGAAAACAGGTGCCAGGTCTCAACATGACCCCCTTTCCCAGGATCCCAGGAGCTCCTTCCAGCTCCTACATCTGGATGATGACAACTGAAGGTGCTGAGACTCGGGGACCCCCATCATCATCGCCAAGCCGTGGGTAACTCGCCTGGTAGCGGGTAAGACAATTAATTTTGTAATCGACAGCAGGGCTACATATTCTGTTTTGCTGTCCTTCACTGGACCGAGCCTTCCATCCAATATCTCTGTAGTAGGAGTGGATGGAAAGCCATCCACTCCACGAAAAACTCCAATCCTCAATTACTGCCTGGCCAACAACTACTTTGCGCACTCGTTCCTCTTTATACCCTCATGCCCTACTCCCTTACAAGGCCGAGACATTCTGAGCACCTTAAATGCCTTCATATCCATTCCCACCAACCCATCCACTTCCTTTCAACCCCCTCACCACCTGTTTCTCATGCTTTTTGCAGGCACACACGCCCATCCTATGGTGCCCCCACCCCCCATATTCGCTATTTCTGTACATCCTGAAGTGTGGGATACATTCACCCCGGTCATAGCGGCCAACCACCCAGCAGTTATTGTCAAGCTCAAAGATTCCACTCATTTCCAAAACCTCCCCCAGTTCTATCTCTCTCTGACACATCTACAAGTTTTAAAGCCAATTATCACACGACTACTTAGCCAACATATTCTTGTCTGCACACATTCCACCTGTAACACTCCAATAATTCCAGTCAAAAACGCAGATGGAACGTGTAGGTTAGTACACGGTCTTCGGCTTGTCAAAGAGGCTATCCATCCAACGCACCCTGTAGTTCCCAACCCTTACACCCTTCTGTCCCATATCACCACCAATTCTACTTATTTTACTGTGCCTGACGTTAAGGATGCTTTCTTTACCATACCCCTACACACAGACTGCCAGTTCCTTTTTGCTTTCACATGGGAAGACCCAGACACACATACCACCACTCAACTGACATGGACAGTCCTCCCACAAGGGTTCCGGGACAGCCCCCATTTCTTCGGTCAGGCCTTAGCAAAAGACCTTGCCTCCTTCCCCCTCACTAATAGCAAAGTTCTGCAGTATGTAGATGATCTCCTAATCTGTAGCCGTAGCAAACAAGACTCTCTTCTAGACCCTGCAACTCTCCTCAACGATTTAGGCTCACTAGGTTATAGAGTATCTAAACACAAGCCCCAAATTTCTTGCCAAACCGTCATATACTTAAGAATTAAAATCACCCCAACAACCCGGTCACTAACTACCGACCGTATGGCCCTAATACGAAACCTTCTTCCACCTCAAGATGCAAAAGAAGTTCAATCCTTCATAGGTCTAATAGGCTTCTTCAGACATTGGATCCCCAATGTTGGAATGTTAGCCAAACATTTATATGCCGCAGTTAAAGAAACCCCACATGGGCCTTTGTCCAACCTCAAGTTAATCTCGACTCATTTCACCCTCCTAAAAGCTTGCCTTCTCTCAAAATCCACTCTCTCACTGCCTGATTTTCAACGTTCCCTCCAATTCTTTACAGATGAAAGGCAGAAAGTGGCAGTTGGTCTTTAGCCCAGCCTGTTGGCAGCAACCACTGCCTTGTGGCATATCTATCCAAACAACTAGACCCAACTATACAAGGCTGGTAACCCTGTCTACGTGGGTTAGCAGCGGCAGCCTGCCTGACCAAGGAAACAAAAAAGCTCATTAGAGGCAGTAACCTAAAAGTCCTCTCCACACACCATCTTCAGGATCTCATCTCTCATAAAAGTGTTAGCCACTTAACTCTATACCAGCTCCACCTTTTCCATCTCTTATTCATAGAAGACCCCACTGTTACTTTAGAAGTCTGCTCCTCTCTAAATCCAGCCACTTTACAGCCAGATCCTCTTAAACAACCCCATACTAAACATTCTTGTCCTGAGGTCCTGGAGACTCAACCCCCCAGCCACCTACACTTGCATGACCAGCCCCTTCAGAATGCACAACTAACCCTATTTGTGGATGGCAGCTCCTTTTCAAACCTCACGGAAACAGACAGGCAGGATATGCAGTAGGTGCCTCCTCCACAGTTATAGAGGCAAAACCCTACCATAAGGGACCACATCACAGCAGGCAGAATACACTGCACTAACCAAGAACTCCTACTATCAAAAGGGAAAACAGTAAACATATACACAAATTCTAAATATGCTTTTCTAATCGCACACACCCATTCAGTCATCTGAAAAGAGAGAGGGTGTTTAACCACCATCGGTATCCCTAGTATTAACCAAAACCAATACTCAAACTACTAGATGCACTGTCAGCACCTTCTAAGGTAACCATTATTCACTGTAAAGGTCACCAAACGTCATCTAACCCGGTGGCAGCTGGCAACAATTTCGCTGACGTCACTGCCAAGTCAGCCGGCGGAATTTCCACCCCTAAGCCTCCTTCTGTCTGTTTTCTCTCCCGCCAGGATGCCCCTAATTACACTCAGGAAGAAAAGGCTAAGCTATTACAAAATCCAACTGCCAAACTAACTACAGGTTACTGGATATTTATTAATAACAAATCAGTCATTCCTGAAACACAACTCCATACCATTCTAACAGGCATACATCATTCTTTACATATAGGACCCAAAGACTTATACAATTTTCTAAATCCCCTCCTCCACTGTTCAACAATACAAAAAAACTTACTTATAATCAACCAACAGTGCTCTACCTGCCTAAAGGCAAATCCTCAAGGAGCATTGCGTAATCCCCATCCCAGCCATCAACTCAGAGGACACCAACCAGGTGAAGATTGGCAAATTGATTTCACACATATGCCAAGACATAAAAAAATTCAAATACCTCTTAACCCTCGTGGACACATTTTCAGGGTGGATAGAGGCCCGTCCTACCACAGGAGAAACCGCTAACATTGTTGCCTCCGTATTCACTGAACATATTATCCCTAGGTTTGGCCTCCCGGTCACTCTTCAATGAGACAACGGTCCAGCATTCATCTCTATGGTAGTTCATCAGGTGGCAGCCCTCCTGCACATCACCTGGAAACGCCTCATCCCTTATAGGCCTCAGTCTTCTGGTAAGATGGAAAAGGCTAACTTACTAATCAAACAACAGATCACCAAACTGTCAATCTAAAACCCAGCAGTCATGGGTAACTCACCATCCCTTAGCTCTGACCCAGCTGTGGGCCGCACCTCAAAGCCCAACGGGCCTCAGTCCTTTCGAATTCGCCTACGGACAGCCCCTAACCCTCCAGCAAATACCTTCCCTGCCTGCCCCTTTGGCGAACTACCTCCCATATCTCACTCTTCTCAGACAACTCCTAAGACAACATGCTGAGTTAGCACACCCTCCTCCAACAGACGCTTAAAACCCACATCTATCCCTCAGTCCCGGAGACCAAGTATACATAAAAGATATCCAAGCCAAAGACTTACAGCCCAGGTGGAAAGGACCATAAACTCTCTTCCTGTCTACACATACAGCAGCAAAACTCCTAGGACACACACATTGGATCCGTATTTCCCAGCTAAAAAGGCCCCCACCGAGAACAATCAGTGGACATCAGTTTAACTTTACCCTACTCGCCTCAAACTTAAAAAACTTCCTTGACTATCTCATGCTCCTCGACCACTGGCGCTTAGCTTGCTTTCTCACCATCCTCTACATAAACCTATCAGACTTTCAATACATAACCCCGACCCATATCTACCACCAGACAATAGTCCAGAGCAGTGGTTCTCCTGTATCCCAACCTTCATCGAACATCTTCAGTGGCAAGATACTCTCTGCAACAACACTGAAAATCAAGTCTCATTTTATACTTATATTGCTGTCTCACTCATACACTCAGACCTTTGCTAGTCGGCCTACTCTATGGCAATTTTTTTTCATCACTTAAACTTGGTCACAAGACAGCTGAAAACACTCAGTTGTACATAGTTCTGCCAGTTGTCTTCCTTAAGTCTGTCAAACTTCTCTCCGGACAATAGAGATACCTTCTCATGGCTCAGACTTATCTGCCAAGTGCTAAACTTAACCTACACTGTGAATATAACCAATCTCTCCCATTGCTTCCTCTGTGAGGCTTTAGAAGCCCCCCAACCAGTGGCAGCCCCCTGCCCATGGCCTTCAACACAACTTGTCAAAAATCCAACAGCTTACTCACACTCCAGGCGCCACTATACCAAAATCCAAATAGCCCAATCCTTCCTTTTTGTTATTCAACCCCAAATTCATCCTGGGGTAATCATACTCAGGTGCCCAATGGAGACAAAACAGCCCCATTGGAGGCTATTTCTGGTGAAAGGGGTCCCTTTCTAAAACGTTTAACCAAACTGTCACAACTCAATCTCAATCTCTCTTTGTCCCAGTACCCTTAGTGCCCAGCCTCACCCTGTATATCAAGGCTGAACTAGTCGAAATGATACTGCAGCTACACCCTCTTGCCAATCGCTTAGAAAAACGGGCTGTTTTCCTCCTCCTAGTTATTGGAATCAGCTGAAAGCCTGGCCTCCCTGCAGCACCGAACTACCCCATTAGCCCAAGTAGCTGCCCAAAACAGGCGAGCCCTAGACTTGCTTACAGCAGAAAAAAGAGGCACTTGTCTCTTCCATGGAGAAGAGTGCTGCTATTATGTTAGCGAGTCAGGCCTAGTAGACACTAACATTCAAACCCTCAATAAAATAAAAAACTGAAATACAGAACCTTAAAACCCCAACCTTGCCAGGACCTTCCTTCTGGGTTTTGCCCATATTCCAACAAATGCTTCCATTCCTCATTCCTATACTAATACTGTGCCTTAATTTATTCTTCATCCGTATGTCCAAATACCACCCATAGGCCCTGATCTTAATGATGCACCTTAGCAGCAGGAAGTAACCAGACAGACCATGGCACCTCTTATCACTATTATCAATCAAAGATTGGACTGTTTGGATAAACGGAGGCAAGATGGGGCCCTTTTGGGTTCTTCATCACCAACATTTCTGCACGCGCAAAAATGCAGCCGTCGCCCTGGAAGGTGCAGATCAATCGGGCATGTGCCAGGTGACGTCAATCCGAAGAGATCAAGATTTACCTGGTCGCACTTACGGAATGCATCTGACATGCCCGTGCCCCGCCTAGTGCCCTCCCACTCCTGGAAAAGCCACTCCGGTGAGCATCTCTCTGGGACTACCCAGCCCCCCACTCCTGTCGGGACTGCATTAGGAACTCCGTCCAAGAGCTCCACGGGGTGACTCTGTTGGCCTCCTTTGCTGGAGGCCGACAGACCTCTCCCTACCCACTATCTTCCCTGAAGCTAGGTGACCAAAAATAAATTTGCAGTTTCGCTCCTACACTTGCCTACTCTCTGGTACTTTTGTGCTTACTCTGGTGGTCTTAGAAAAACAAATCAGTAAGGAGAGGCTTAACTAAGCGAGAGGAATTAAGACGACACAGAGTAGTTTCACAGAAAGCTTCCTTCTGGATTTTAACTGAGGATATTTCTTTCTTCATGTTCTAAGGATCGTCCTTAGAACATGAAGAATGTCCTTCCTCAGATTCCACAAAAACAGTGATTTCAATCTGCTCAATCTAAAGAATGGTTTAAATCTATGAGACAAATACACACATTGCAAAGCAATTGCTAAGAAAGTTACTCTGCAAGTTTCATCAGAAGATGTTTCCTTGCTCACCACAAGCCTCCGGGCATCACTAAATATCCATTCACAGATTCTTGAAAGACAGAATTTCGAAACTGGGCAACATAGAGTAAGCATAAATTCTGTGAAGTGAATGCACATGTCAGACAGCAGATTCTTGGAATGCTTCCTTCTCGATTTTACTGCATTATATTTCACTCTCTGTCATAGTCCTCATTGAGCTCGAAATATCACACTTTCAGTTACACAGGAACAGTGTTTAAACACTGCCTTGTGAAAAAGAGGTATAACTCCCTGATCAGAATACACGCATCACGATAAGTTTCTCAGAAAGCTTCTATCCAATTTTTATCTGAAGATATCTCCTATTTAACTGTAGGCCTGAGTGTGCTACCAAATGTCCTTTCACAGATTCGTGCATGATGGAGATTACAAACTGTGTAATATAAGAAAGGTTTGAACTATCCGAGAAGAATAGATATTACTAATACGAAGCAGTTTCAAGGAAATCTTTTCTCAAGTTTTGTCTGAGCATATTTCCTTTTTCACCATAGCCATCCCTGTACTCCCGAATGTCTATGGTAGCTTTCTCTCTGAAAGGGATTCCGGAATCCTTTAGGAGAAGAAAGGTATATTTCTGTGAGTGGAATTCACACATCATAAAGCAGTTCGTCAGAAAGCTTCTGTCCACTTTCGGTCTGAACATATTTCCTTTTTCAATGTAAGCCTCAAAGTGCTCCTGAATGTCCCATCACACGCTAAATATACACAGGATTATAAAACTACTCAACATAAGGAGAGGCTTAATTAAGCAAGAGGAATTAAGGTGACACAGAGAAGTTTCACAGAAAGCTTCCTTCTGAATTTTACCTGAGGATATTTCTTTCTCCATGTTCTACGAATGGTTCCCAAATGCCCTTCCTCTGATTCTACAAAAACAGTGATTTCAATCTACTCAATCCAAAGAACGACGAAATCTACACATGCAAAGCAGTTACACAGAAAGTTACTATGCAGGATTCATCGGAAGATGTTTCCTTGCTCAACTCAAGCCTCTGGGCGTCACTAAATGTGCCTTCACATATTCTTCAAAGAGAGAATTTCGAAACTGGGCAACATAGAGTAAGAATAAGTTATTTGAAGAGAATGCATACATCAGAGAGCAGATTCTTGGCACACTTCTTTCTCGATTTCATTGCAGTATATTTCACTATTTGGCATAGTCCTGAGTGTGCACCAAAATATCATATTTTCGTTTACACAGGGACAGTGTTTAAACCCTGCCTTGTGAGGAAAGATGTATAACGCGCTGAGCGGAATGCATACATCAGAAGTAGGTTCTCAGAAAGCTTCTATCCAGTTTTTTTTTAATTTTTTTAAATTTTTTTATTTTTTATTATACTTTAAGTTCTAGGGTACAAGTTCACAGCGTGCAGGTTTGTTACATATGTATACTTGTGCCATGTTGGTGTGCTGTACCCGTCAAATCGTCAGCACCCATCAATTCATCATTTATATCAGATATAACTCCCCAATGCAATCCCTCCCTCCTCGCCCCTACCCGTGATAGGCCCCAGTGTGTGATGTTCCCCTTCCCGAGTCCAAGTGATCTCATTGTTCAGTTCCCACCTATG
>NW_012111808.1:1612087-1669428 GCF_000951035.1 Colobus angolensis palliatus | reverse complement strand
TACCTCAGTTGAAATTGCAGAAATCACCGGTCTTCTGTGTCCTTCGCGCTGGGAGTTGGAGACTGGAGCTGTTCCTATTCGGCCATCTTGCTCCGCCCCCCTCTATCCAATTTCTCTCTGAAGATATCTCCTCTTTCATCATAGGCCTGAATGTCCTCCGTAATGTCCGTTCGCTGATTCGTGCATGATGGAGTTTCCAAGCTGTGTTATATAAGAAAGGTTTGAACTATGCAAGGTGAATAGATATATCTAACACGAAGCAGTTTCACTGAAATCTTCTGTCCAGTTTTGTCTGAGGATATTTCCTTTTTCACCATAGCTGTCCCTATACTCCCCAATGTCTCTTGGTAGTTTTTTCTCCGAAAGGGATTCCGGAATACTCTAGGAGAAGAAATGTGTATTCCTGTGAGCAGAATGCACACATCACGAAACAGCTCCCCAAAAATATTCTCTCCCGTTTCTATCTGAAGACGTTTCCTTTCTCACCGTGACCCTCAAATCGCTTCTGAATATCCCTTCACAGTCTAAACAAAAATAGTGTTATGACACTGCTCAATTAAAAAAGAAGCTTAACTGGGTGAGCATAATTCTCGTGACACAGAGAAGATTCACAGAAAGCTTCCTTCTGGGTTTTCTCTGAGGTTATTTCTTTTTCAGTGTGTTGTAAACAGTGTCTCCAAATATCCTTTCTCATATTACACAGAAACAGTGATTTCAAACTGCTTAATCCAAAGAATGATTTAACTCTTTCAGATAAACTCAAATATCACAAAATTGTTACGCAGAAAGCTTCTCTCCAATTTTTGATGGGAGACATTTCCTTGCTCTACACAGGCCTGTGTTTGCCACTTACTATCCTTTCGCAAGAACGCTCAGAGGCTGACTTGGAAACTGGGAAGTGTAGAGTAAGCTTTAATCCTGTGAAAAGAATGGGCATGTCAGAGAGCAGTTTCTTCGAGTGCTTCTTTCTGTTTTTTATTGGACGACATTTCACTTTTTGTCATAGTCTTCAATGTCCTCCGAATATCACTCTTTTGGTTTTACAGGAACAGTGTTCAAACTGTGCCTTATGAGAAGAACATTAAAACTCCCTGAGTGGAAAGCACACATCACCAAGCAGTTTCTCAGAAAGCTTCTCTCCAGTATTTATCTGACTATATTTCCTATTTGACCATAGGCCCAAATGTGATCCCAAATATCCCTTCGTGGATGCATCCACGAGGGAGTTTCCAGCAGAGTAATGAAAAGAAAGCTTCATCTCTGTGAGAAGAATAAACATAGAAAAAAGCAGATTCACAGAAAGCTTCTTTCCAGTTTTTATCTGAAGATATTTTCTTTTTCACCATCGTCCTTGGTGTGCTCCCAAAAGTCCCTTCGTGGATCCGTCCATCACAGTTTTCAAGCTGTGTCATGTACGGAAACCTTTATCTCTGTGAGATGAGTACACATATCACAGAGTAGTTTCCTAGAAAGCATCTCTCCAGGTTTTGTCTGAGGCTATTTCCCTTTACATCATCAGCATCAACATGCTCACGAATATCACTTCTTACCTGTTTCTCCAAAAAGGTTTCCCCTACACTGTATGAGAAGAGAAGTATAACACTGTGAGTGGAATGCACACGTCATGAAGGAGTTCCTCGGAAAGCTTCTCTCCAGTTTCGGTCTGAACATATTTCCTTTTTCACCATAAGCCTCAAACTGCTCCCGAAGGTCCCATCACACGCTGAACATATACAAGGTTATAAAACAACTTAATGTAAGGAGAGGCTTAACTGAGCAAGAGAAATTCAGATGACACAGAGTAGTTTCACAGAAAGCTTCCTTCTGGATTTTACCTGAGGATATTTCCTTCTTCATGTTCTAAGGATCGTTCCCAAGTGTCCTTCCTCAGATTCCACAAAAACAGTGATTTCAATATACTCAATCCAAAGAAAGGATTAATTCTACAAGACGAATACACACATTGCAAAGCAGTTGCTGAGAAGGGTATTCTGCAATTACCACTGGAAGATGTTTCCTTGTTCACCACAAGCCTCCGGGCGTCACTTAATATCCCTTCACAGATACTTCAAAGCCAGAGTTTTGAATCTGGGCAACATAGAGTAAGCATAATTCCTGTGAAGTGAATGCATATATCAGAGAGCAGATTCTTGGAACGCTTCTTTCTCAATTTTATTTCAGTATATTTCACTATTTGCCATAGTCCACAATGCACTTTGAAATGTCACATTTTCGGTTACACAGGACAAGTGTTTAAACACTGCCTTGTGAGAAAAGACGTGTAACTCCTTGAGCGGAATGAATACATCACAAGTAGTTTCTCAGAAAGCTTCTATCCAGTTTTTATCTGAAGATATCCTCTATTTCTCCATAGGCCTGAATGTGCTCCCGAATGTCCCATTGCAGATTCATGCATGATGGAGTTCCCAAACTGCATAATATAAGAAAGGTATGAACTATGTGAGATGAAATGATATATCTAACATGAAGCAGTTTCATAGAAATCTTCTTTCCAGTTATGTCTGAGGATATTTCCTGTTCCACCACAGCTGTCCCTATACTCCCAAAAGTCTTTTGGAATCTGTTTCTCCAAAAGGGATTTCAGAATCCTCTTGGAGAAGAAAGACATATTTTTGTGAGTGGAATGCACACGTCACAAAGCAGCTCCTCAGAAAATTTCTCCCCAATTTCTCTCTGAAGATGTTTTCTTTCTCACAGTAACCCTCAAATCGCTCCTGAATATCCCTTCGCAGTCTAAACAAAAACAGTGTTATGATGCTGCTCAATGAAAAGAGAAGCTTAATTGTGTGAGTGTATTCACGTGACACAGAGCAGGTTCACAGAAAGCTTCCTTCTGGTTTCTCTCTGAGATTATGTCTTTTTCAGGTTATTCTAAAGAGCGTCTCCAAATGTCCTTTCTCAGATTCCACCAAAACAGTGATTTCAAACTGCCCAATCCAAAGAATGATTTAGCTCTTTGAGATGAACACAAACATCAGTGAACAGTTTCGCAGAAAGCTTCTCTCCAATTTTCGATGGGAGACATTTCCTTGCTCGACACAGACCTCTGATTGCCACTTTCTATTCCTTCGCAGAACCCTCAGAGGCAGATATTCAAACTCGGAAATGTACAGTAAGCTCTAACCCTGTGAAAAGAATGATCATGTCAGATAGCAGCTTTTGTGAGTGCTTCTTTCTGTTTTTTATTGGACGACATTTCATCTTTTGCCATAGTTTTCAATGTGCTCCCAATATCACTCCTTTGGTTTTACAGGAAGTGTTCAAACGGTGCCTTATGAGAAGAACATTGAAACCCCAGAGTGTAATGCACACATCACCAAGCAGTTTCTCAGAAAGCTTCTCTCCAGTATTTATCTGACTATATTTCCTATTTGCCCCTAAGCCCCAATGTGATCCCAAATATCCATTCTTGGATCCATCCACGAGGGAGATTCCAAGCTGCAAAATGTAAGGAAAGCTTCATGTATGTGAGAAGAATAAACATAGAAAAAAGCAGATTCACAGAAAGCTTCTTTCCAGTTTTTATCTGAAGATATTTTCTTTTTCACCATAGTCCTCAATGTGCTCCCGAAAGTCCCTTCATGGATCCGTCCATGACAGTTTTCTAGCTGTGTAATGTAAGGAAACCTTTATCTATGTGAGATGATTACACATATCACAGAGTAGTTTCTTAGAGAGCTTCTTTCCATGTTTTGTCAGAGGCTATTTTTCTTTTCATCATCGGCAACAACATGCTCCTGGATATCACGTGGTACCAGTTTCTCCAAAGGGTTTCCTCGACACTGTATGAGAAGAGAGGGAAAACACTGTGAGTGGAATGCACAGGTCACAAAGCAGTTCCTCAGAAAGCTTCTTTCCAGTTTCGGTCTGAATATATTTTTTTCACCGGAAGCCTCAAAGTGCTCCCGAATGTCCCATCACACGCTAAACATACACAGGGTTATAAAACTACTCAATGTAAGGAGAGTCTTAACTATGCAAGAGGAATTAAGATGATACAGAGTAGTTTCACAGAAATCTTCCTTCTGGATTTTACCTGAGGATATTTCTTTCTCCATGTTCTAAGGATTGTTCCCTAATGTCCTTCCTCAGATTCCACAAAAACAGTGATTTCAATCTGCTCAATCCAAAGAACGGTTTAAATCTATGAGACAAATACACACATCGCAAAACAGTTGCCCAAGAAGTTACTCTGCAGGTTACATCGGAAGATGTTTCCTTCCTCACCACAATCCTCCAGGCGTCACTAAATATCCCTTCACAGATTCTTCAAAGACAGAATTCTGAAACTGGGCGACATAGAATAAGCATAAATTCTGTGACGTGAATGCATATATCAGAGAGCAGATTGTTGGAACGCTTCTCTCTCGATTTTATTTCAGTATATTTCACTATTCGCCATAATCCTCACTGTGATCCAAAACATCACTGTTTTGGTTTCACAGGTACTGTGTTCAAACCCGGCCTTGTGAGAAAAGGGGTATAACTCTCCCAGTGGAATGCATACATCACAAAGTAGTTTCTCAGAAAGCGCCTTTCCAATTTTTATCTGATGATATCTCCTCCTTCACCAAAGGCCAAGATGTGCTCCTGAATGTCCCTTCATGGATTCTTGCATGACGGAGTTTCCAAACTGCATAATATAAGAATGGTTTGAACTATGCGAGATGAATAGATATATCTAACATGAAGCAGTTTCACAGAAATCTTCTTCCAGTTTTGTCTGAGGATATTTCCTGTTTCACCATAGCCTTCTGTATACTCCCGAATGTTTCTTGGTAGCTTTTGCTTCAAAAGGGATTCCGGAATCCTCTAGGGGAAGAAAGGTATATTTCCGTGACTGGAATGCACACGTCACAAAGCAGCTCCTCAGAAAGCTTCTCTGCAGTTTCTATCTGAAGACGTTTCCTTTCTCACCGTAACCCTCAAACTGCTTCTGAATATCTGTTCGCAGTCTATACAAAAACAGTGTTATGATACTGCTCAGTGAAAACAGAAGCCTATCTGTGTGAGCAGAATTCACGTGACAGAGAGCACTTTCAGAGAAATTTTCCTTCTGGTTTCTGTCTGAGGTTATTACTTTTTCAAGATATTCTAAAGAGCGTCTCCCCATGTCCTTTCTCAGATTCCACAGAAACAGTGATTTAAAACTGCTCAATCCAAAGAATGATTTTACTCTTTGGGATGAATACAAACATCACTAAAGGGTTGCGCAGAAAGCTTCTCTCCAATTTTCAATGGGAGACATTTCCTTGCTCGACACAGGCCTCCGGTTGCCACTTACTATCCCTTCGCCGAACCCTCAGAGGCCACTTTCAAACTGGGAAATATAGAGCATTAACCCTGTGAAAAGAATGGGCATGTCAAAGAGCAGTTTTTTCGAGTGCTTCTTCCTGTTTTTTGTTGGACGACATTTCCCTCTTTGCCACAGTCTTCAATGTGCTCCGAATATCAGTCTTTTGGTTTTACAGGAACAGTGTTCAAACTGTGCCTTATGAGAAGAACATTAAAACTCCATGAGTGGAATGCACACATCACCACGCAGTTTCTCAGAAAGCTTCTCTCCAGTTTTTATCTGACTATATTTCCTATTTGAACATAGGCCTGAATGTGATCCCAAATGTCCCTTCCCGGATCCATCCATGGGGTAGTTTCCAAGCTGCCTAATGTAAAGAAAGCTTCATCTATGTGAGAAGAAAAAACGTAGAAAAAAGCATGTTCACAGAAAGCTTCTTTCCAGTTTTCATCTGAGGATATATGCTTTTTCACCATAATCCTGAGCATGCTCCAAATAGTCCCTCCATGGATCTGTCCAGGACAGTTTTCAAGCTACATAATGTAAGGAAAACTTTATCTCTGTGTGATGATTACACGTATCAAAGAGTATTTTCCTAGAAAGCTTATTTCCAGGTTTTGTCTGAGGCTACTTCCCTTTTCATTATCGGCATCAACATGCTGTCGAATATCACGTGGTACCTGTTTCTCCAAAAGGGTTTCCCTGACGCTGTATGACAAGAGAGGTATAACACTGTGAGTGGAATGCACACGTCACAAAGCAGTTTCTCAGAAAGCATCTCTCCAGTTTCGGTCTGAACATATTTCCTTTTTCACCGTAAGCCTCAAAGTGCTCCCGAATGTCCTATCACACGCTAAACATACACAGGGTTATAAAACTACTCAATGTAAGGGGAGGCTTAACTTAGTGAGAGGAATTAAGACGCCACAGAGTAGCTTCACAGAAAGCTTCCTTCCGGCTTTTACCTGAGGATATTTCTTTCTCCATGTTCTAAGCATTGTTCCCAAATGCCCTTACTCAGATTCCACAAAAAGAGTGATTTCAATCTGCTCAATCCAAAGAACGGTTTAAATCTACAAGACGAATGCAGACATTGCAAAGCAGCTGCTCAGAAAGTTACTCTGCAGGTTTCATAGGAAGATGTTTCCTTGCTCACCACAAGCCTCCACGCAACAATAAATATCCCTTCACAGATTTTTCAAAGACAGAATTTCGAAACTGTGCAACATAGAGTAAGCGTACATTCGGTGAAGTGATGGCCCATATCAGAGAGCATATTCTTGGAATGCTTCTTTCTCGATTTTATTGCAGTATATTTCACTATTTGGCATAGTCCTCAGTGCGCTCCGAAATATCACTTTTTCGGTTACACAGGAACAGTGTTTAAACCCTGCCTTGTGAGAAAAGAGGTATAACTCCCTGAGCGGAATGCATACATCCCAAGTAGTTTCTCAGAAAGCTTCTATCCAGTTTTTATCTGAAGATGTCTCATCTTTCACCATAGGACTGAATGTCCTCCCAAATGTCACTTTGTGGATTCATGCATGACGGAGTTACCCAACTGCGTAATATAAGAAAGGTTTGAACTATGTGAGATAAATAGATATATCTAACACGATGCAGTTTCACAGAAATCTTCTTTCCACTTTTTCTGAGGATATTTCCTTTTTCACCATAGCCGTCCATATACCCTAGAATGTCTCTTGGTAACTTTTTCTCCAAAAGGGATTCCAGAATCCTCTAGGAGAAGAAAGGTATATTTCTGTGAGTGGAATGCACACTTCAGAAAGCAACTCCTCAGAAAACTTGTCTCCAGTTTCTATCTGAAGACGTTTCCTTTCTCACCATAACCCTCAATTCACTCCTGAATATCCCTTCACAGTCTAAACAAAAACAGTGTTATGATACTGCTCAATGAAAAGAGAAGCTTAACTGTGTGAGTGGAATTCACGTGACAAGGAGCAGTTTCACAGAAAGCTTCTTTCTGGTTTCTCTCTGAGATTTTTTCTTTTTCAGGATATTCTAAAGAGTGTCTCCAAACATCCTTTCTCAAATTACACAGAAACAGTGTTTTCAAACTGATCATTCCAAAGAATGATTTAAATCTTTGAGACGAATACAAACATCACAAAGACTTGCGCTGGACGCTTCTCTCCAATTTTCGATGTGACACATTTCCTTGCTCGACACAGGCCTCCGGTTGCCACTTAATATCCCTTCGCAGAACCTCAGAGGCCGACTTCCAAACTGGGAAATGTAGAGCAAGGTTTAATCTTGTGAAAAGAATGGGCATGTCAGAGAGCCGTTTCTTCGAGTGCTTCTTTCTGTTTTTTATTGGACAACATTTCACTTTTTGCCATCGACTTCAGTGAGCTCTGAATATTACTCTTTTGGTTTTACAGAAATAGTGTTCAAACAGTGGTTTTTGAGAAGAACAATGAAAGTCCCGGAGTGGAATGCACACATCACTAAGCAGTTTCTCAGAAAGCTTCTCTCTAGTTTTTATCTCACTCTATTTCCTATTTAACCATAGGCCAAATGCGATCCCAAATACTGCTTCATTGATCCATCCACAAGGGAGTTTCCAAGCTGTGTAATGTAAGGAAAGCAGATTCACAGAAAGCTTCTTTCCAGTTTTTATCTGAAGATATTTCCTTTTTCACCATAGTCCTGAGTGTGCTCCCGAAATTCCCTTCATGTATCCGTCCATGATGGTTTTCAAGCTGTGTGATGTAAGGAAACCTTTATCTATGTGAGATGATTACACACATCACAGAGAAGTTTCCTAGAAAGATTCTTTCCAGGTTTACTCTGAGGCTATTTCCCTTTTCATCATCAGCATCAACATGCTCCCAAATATCACTTGGTACCTTTTTCTCCAAAAGGGATTCCGGAATCCTCTAGGAGAAGAAAGGTATATTTCTGTGAGTGGAATGTGCACATCACAAAGCAGTTCCTCGGAAAGCTTCTCTCCAGTTTCGGTCTGAACATATTTCCTTTTCCACCGAAAGCCTAAAAGTGTACCCGAATATCCCATCACACTCTAAACATACACAGGGTTATAAAAAGTCTCAACGTAAGGAGAGGCTTAACTAAACGAGAGGAATTAAGAGGACAGGGAGTAGTTTCACAGAAAGCTTCCTTGTGGATTTTAATTGAGGATATTTCTTTCTCCATATTCTAAGGATCGTTCCCAAATGTCCTTCCTCAGATTCCACAAAAAGAGTGATTTCAATCTGCTCAATCCAAAGAATGGTTTAAATGTACGAGACAAATACACACATCGCAAAGTACTTGCTCAGAAAGTTACTCTGCAGGATTCATCAGAAGATGTTTCCTTGCTCACCAGAAGCCTCCGGGCGTCACTAAATATCCCTTCACAAATTTTTCAGAGACAGAATTTCGAAACTGGGCAACATAGAGTAAGCATAAATTCTGTGAAATGAATGCACATAGCAGAGAGCAGATTCATGGAACGTTTCTTTCTCAATTATATTTCAGTATATTTCACGATTTGCCATAGTCCTCATTGCCCTGCGAAATATCAATTTTTCGGTTACAAAGGAACAATGTTTAAACACTGCTTTGTGAGAAAAGAGGTATAACTCCCTGAGCGGAAACCATGCATCACAAGTGGTTTCTCAGAAAGCTTCTATCCAGTTTTTATCGTAAGATATCTCCTTTTTCACCGTAGGCCTGAATGTGCTCCTGAATGTTCCTTTGGGGATTCATGCATGACGGAGTTTCCAAACTGTGTAATAAAAGAAAGGTTTGAACTCTGCGAGATGAATAGATATATCTAACATGAAGCAGTTTCACAGAAATCTTCTTTCCAGTTTTGTCAGAGAACATTTCCTTTTTCACCACAGCTGTCTCTATACTCCCGAATGTCTCCTGGTAGCTTTTTCTCCAAAGGGGATTCCGGAATCCTATAGGAGAAGAAAGGTATATTTCTGTGAGTGGAATGCACACGTCACAAAGCAGCTCCTCAGAAAGTTTCTCCCCATTTTCTATCTGAAGACGTTTCCTTTCTAACCATAACCCTCATATCGGTCCTGAATATTCCTTCGCAGTCTAAACCCAAACAGTATTATGATACTGCCCAATGAAAAGAGAAGCTTAACTGTGTGAGTGGAATTCTCGTTACACAGAGCAGCTTCACAGAAAGCTTCCTTCTGGTTTCTCTCTGAGGTTATGTCGTTTTCAGGATATTCTAAACAGCGTCTGCAAATGTTCTTTCCCAGATTCCACAGAAACAGTGATTTCAAACTGCTCAATCCAAAGAATGATTTAACTCTTTGAGATGAACGAAAACATCACAAAAATGTTGCACAGAAAGCTTCTCTCCAATTTTTTATGGCAGACATTTCCTTGCTCGACACAGGCCTCCAGTTGCCACTTACTATCCCTTTGCAGAAACCTCAGAGGCCGACTTTCAAACTGGGAAATGTAGAGTAAGCTTTAACCCTGTGAAAAGAATGGGCATGTCAGAGAGCAGTTTCTACGAGTGCTCCTTTCTGTTTTTATCACTTCTTCGGTTAAACAGGAGCAGTGTTTAAACACTGCCTTGTGAGAAAAGAGGTATAACTCCCTGAGCGGAAAGCATACATCACAAGCAGTTTCTCAGAAAGCTTCTATCCAGTTTTTATCTAAAGATATCTCCTCTTTCACTGTAGGCCTGAATGTGCTCCCGAATATCACTTTGCAAATTCGTGCAAGACGGAGTTTCAGAACTGTGAAATATGAGAAAGGTATGAACTATGCAAGATGAATAGATATACATAACACTAAGCAATTTCGCCAAAATCTTCTTTCCAGGTTTGTCTGAGGTTATTTCTTTTTTCACCATAGCCAACCCTATATTCCCAATGTCTCTTGGTACCTTTTTCTCCAAAAGGGATTCCAGAATCCTCTAGGAGAAGAAAGGTATATTTCTGTGAGTGGAATGCACACATCACAAAGGAGTTCCTCTGAAAGCCTCTGTACAGTTTCGGTCTGAACATATTTCCTTTTTCACTGTAAGCCTCAAACTGCTTCCAAATGTCCCATCACACGCTAGACATACACAGGGTTATAAAACAACTCAACGTAAGAAGAGGCTTAACTAAGCGAGAGGAATGAAGATGCCACAGTGTAGTTTCACAGAAAGCTTCCTTCTGGATTTTACCTGAGGATATTTCTTTCTCCATGTTATAAGGATCATTGCCAAATGTCTTTGCTCTTATTCCACAAAAACAGCTATCTGCTCAATCCAAACAACGATTTAAATCTATGAGACGAATTCACACATCGCAAAGCAGTTGCTCAGAAAGTTATTCTGCAGATTTCATCGAAAGATGTTTCCTTGCTCACCACAAGCCTTTAGGGGTCAGTAAATATCCCTTCACAGATCTTGAAAGACAGAATTTCCAAACTGGGCAACATAGAGTAAGCATACATTCTGTGAAGTGAATCCACATATCAGAGAGCAAGTTCTTGGAACACTACTTTCTAGATTTTTATTTCAGTATATTTCACTATTTGCCATCGTCCTCAATGCGCTCTGAAATATCACTTTTTCGGTTAAACAGGAACAGTGTTTAAACACTGCCTTGTGATAAAAGAGGCATAACTCCCTGAACGGAAGGCATACATCACAAGTAGTTTTTTCAGAAAGCTTCTATCCAATTTTTATTTGAAGATATCTCCACTTTCAACATAGGCATGAATGTGCTCCCAAATGTCCCTTTGTGGTGTCCTGCATGACAGAGTTTCCACCCTGCGTACTATTAGAAAGGTTTGAACTATGAGAGACGAATTGATATATCTAACACGAAGCAGTTTCACAGAAATCTTCTCTCCATGTTTGTCTGAGGATATTTCCTTTTTCACTGTAGCCGTCCCTGTGCTTCCGAATGTCTCTTGGTAGCTTTTTCTCCAAAAGGATTCTGGAATGCTCTAGGAGAAAAAGGTATATTTCTGTAACTGGAATGCACACGTCACAAAGCAGCTCCTCACAAAGCTTCTCTCCAGTTTCTGTCTGAAGACGTTTACTTTCTCACCTTAACACTAAAATCGCTCCTGAATATCCCTTCGTAGTCTAAATGAAAACAATGTTATGATAATGCTCAATGAAAAGAGAAGCTTAGCAGTGTGAGCGGAATTCACGTGACACAGAGCAGGTTCACAGAAAACTTCCTTCTGGTTTCTCTCTGAGGTTATTTCTCTTTCAGGGTATTCTAAAGAGCATCTCCAGATGTCATATCTCAGATTCCACAGAAACAGTGATTTCAAACTGCTCAATCCAAAGAATGATTTAACTCTTTGAGATGAACACAAACATCACAAAAGAGTTGCACAGAATGCTTCTCTCCAATTTTCGATTTGAGACATTTCCTTGACACAGGCCTCTGGTTGCACTTACTCTCCCTTCGCAGAACCCTCAGAGGCTGACTTTCAAACTGGGAAATGTAGAGTAAGCTTTAACCCTGTGAAAAGAATGGGCATATCAGAGAGCAGTTTCTGCGAGTGATTCTTTTTGTTTTTAATTGGACGTCATTTCACTTTTTGCCATTGTCTTCAATGTGCTCCTAATATCACTCTTTTGTTGTTACAGGAACAGTGTTTAAACTGTGCCTTATGAGAAGAACATTGAAACACCCTGAGTGGAATGCATACATCCCCAAGCAGTTTCTCTGAAAGCTTCTCTCCAATTTTTATCTGACTTTATTTCCTATTTGACCATAGGTCTGAATATGATCCCAAATATCCCTTTGTGGATCCAAGCCCAAGAGAGTTTCCAAGCTGCGTAATATAAAGAAAGCTTCATCTATGTGAGAAGAATAAACATAGAACAAAGCAGATTCACAGAAAGCTTCTTTCCAATTTTTATCTGAAGATATTTCCTTCTTCACTCTAGTCCTGAGTGTGCTCCCGAATGTCCCTTCCTGGATACGTCCATGACAGATTTCAAGCTGTGTAATGTAAGGAAACCTTTATCTCTGTGAAATGATTACACATATCACAGAGTAGTTTCATAGAAAGCTTCTTTTCAGGTTTTGTCTGAGGCTATTTCCCTTTTCATCATTGGCATCAACTTGCTCCTGAATATTACTTGGCACCTGTTTCTCCAAAAGGGTTTCCCAGATGCTGTATGAGAAGAGAGGTACAACACTTTGAGTGGAATGCACATGTCACAAGGCAGTTCCTCGGAAAGCTTCTCTCCAGTTTCAGTCTGAACATAATTTCTTTTTCACCGTAAGCCTCAAAGTGCTCCCGAATGTCCCATCAAACATTAAACATACACAGGGTTATAAAACTACTCAACATAAGAGGAGGCTTAACTAAGTGAGAGGAATTAAGACGACACCACGTAGTTTCACAGAAAGCTTCCCTCTGGATTTTACCTGAAATATTTCTTTCTCCATGTTCTTAGGATCATTTCCAAATGTCCCTCCTCAGATTCCAAAAAAAACAGCAATTTCAATCTGCTCAATCCAAAGAATGGAATAAATCTACGAGATGAATACACACATTGCAAAGCAGTCGCTCAGAAAGTTACTCTGCAGATTTCATCGGAAGATGTTCACTTACTCACTACAAGCCTCCGGGCGTCATTAAATATCCCTTCACAGATTCCTCAAAGATAGAATTTCGAAACTGGGCAACATAGAATAAGCATAAATTCTGTGAAGTTAATGCACTTTTCAGAGAGCAGATTCTGGGAATGCTTCCTTCTCAATTTTATTGCAGTATATTTCACTATTTGTCATAGTCCTCAGTCCTCTCCAAAATATCACTTTTTCGGGTACACAGGAATAGTGTTTAAACTCTGCCTTGTGAGAAAAAAGGTATAACTCCCTGAGTGGAATGCGTACATCACAAGTAGTTTCTGTGAAAGCGTCTATCCAATTTTAATCTGAAGACGTCTCCTCTTTCACCATAGGACTGACTATCCTCCCGAATGTCCTCACGTGGATTGGTGCATGACGGAGTTTCCAAACTGCGTAATATAAAAAAGTTTTGAACTATGCAAGTTGAATAGATATATCTAACATGAAGCAGTTTCACATAAATCTTCTTTCCCGTTTTTTCTGAGGATATTTCCTTTTTCACCATGGCTGTCCCTGTACTCCCGAATGTCTCTTGGTAGCTTTTTCCCTAAAAGGGATTCCGGAATCCTCTAGAAGAAGAAAGGTATATTTCTGTGAGTGCAATGCACACCTCACAAAGCTGTTCTTTGGAGAGCTTCTGTCCAGTTTCGTTCTGAACATATTTCTGTTTGGAAGAACGGAGGTAAGATGGCGCCCCTCCGGGTTCTTCATCACCAACATTTCCCACATGTGAAAATGCACCTGGCACCCCTGAAGGTGCAGACCAAGCAGGCATGCGCCAGGTGATGTCAATCTGAAGAGATCAAGATTTACCTGGTCGAACCTGCGGAACGCCCCCCGCGAAGCCCGTGCCCCGCCTATTATCCTCCCTATCTCAGAAAAGTTGCTCCCGCAGCGCGTGGCACGGATTTCCCAGCCATCCCACTCCTGTCGGGACTGCAGGACCTCCGTTGGAGAGCTCCTTGGGTGACTCTGTTGGCCTCCTTTGGCAGAGGCTGACAGACCTCTCCCTACCAACCTTCTTCCCTGAAGATAGGTGACAAAAATTAATTTGCAGTTTTGCTCCTACCCTTGCCTGCTCACTGGCTCTTTTGTGCCTGCTCTGGTGGTCTTTAGAAACACAAATCAATTGGTGCTGAAGACCCACGGGGAGACCCCTCCTCAGGCCTCTAAGGTTTGAGGAACCTCCTCTTGCTCTCATGCCACAGACGTACCAGGACCTGAGACCCGCTTCTCTCACTCTTACGGCCTCTCTGGGGTAAGTGCCCTTGTCTCCTCTTTACCTCCCTCGGCTACAAATCCTGCGCAGGTCCTAGGCCCACTTTTGAGCCACCAAGTGGCTCGGAGCCAGCACGTGGCTTGGGAGACCTGTTCAGGACAGAGATGTCCACCTGAAGTAATCTCCACCTTGCTTCGAAGAGCCTCCAGTCTTTCTCTGCTCGTTCCAAAGGATGCTTTGAAGCCAGGCAGAGATACACTTCCATTTCCATTGTGTCCATTGTGTAAGTAAAGAGGAAACAAATGGGAAACCCCCAGTCCAAGTTTCCAAAGAGCACCCCCTTAGGGTGCCTCCTAGCCAATTTAAAAACCTTACAGCTTGAATAAGACCTTAGGAGGAAGCGGTTAATTTTCCTTTCCACTTTGGAAAGGAATTGCAGAAATTGCTGATCGACCTCAGCAATTTCTGCCAGTGGCTAAGCAGGTGGTCCGACATTAATTACATACAAGGCTTTTGGGCCTTACGCTCTTGCCCCGACCTGCCCTATACTCCTCATTCTCTCCCCGCTCTCTCCACCCCCTCCCTTCCTGCCCAGACACTTCCTCCCTGCCTCTCATTGACTGGTAGCAACGTCGCACCTGTGCCCCCTTCCATGTCCTTTGCCTGCCATCTAGGGTCCCCTAACACTGCCCACACCCGCTCTAAGTCCCCCGGTAACACCCCCACTCCTGTCCCACACCCTCCTACAGTGTTAGCACCTTTGCAAGAGGTAGCTGGGGTGGAGGGGTAGTCAGAGTACATGTCCCTTTTTCACTGGCCGATCTTTCCAATATTGAGAAGCGTTTAGGTGATTTCTCAGCTAATCCTATCATATACATAAAGGAATTTAGATACTTTTGTCAGGCCTATGACTCAACTGGGCATGACCTCCAGGTTATCCTAACCTCCACCCTAAACCCTGAGGAGCAAGAGCGAATCCTAGTGGCCGCCAGGCAGCACGCCAACCAACTACATTTAATTGATGCCACCATCCCACTAGGGGAGCAAGCAGTCCCCTCGGCAGACCCAGAGTGGAAATACCAAGCAGGCCAGCCTGGGCGCCATAGGCGAGACATAACGGTCCAGTGTTTGTTGGCTGGTATGCAATCAGCCTCAACAAAACTGTAAATTTTAACAAATTAAAAGAAATTGTTCAAAATCCAGAAGAACATCCAGCCACATTCTTAAATAGGCTGACTGCGGTTTTAACCCAATATACCCGGTTAGATCCGGCCTCCCCAACAGGGGCCACCATTTTGGCGTCTTATTTCATTTTTTAATCAGCTCCTGACATTCGTAACAAATTTCAAAAGATAGAGGAAGGTCCTCAGGCACCAATACAAGACCTGGTTACATTAGCCTTTAAGGTCTATAACTCCAGAGAGGAGATGGCTGAAGCACAGCGACAGGCTCGCCTAAAACAGAAAGCACAGCTCCTAGCAGGGGCTTTACAGCCCAGTCATAACCCCAGGCCAGAGAGCAAATACCCCGCAGACTCCAAGGCTACAAAAGGAGCCTGCTATAAGTGCAGCAAGGCAGGACACTATGCCAAAAGGTGACCGCGAGGTCCCTGAGCCCCAACGCAGCCTTGCTATAAGTGCAAGGCATCAGGACATTGGGCCAGTGAATTTCCTAACCCTCATCCACCAGCAACCCCCTGCCCGGCTTGCCAACAGGGAAGACACTGGAAGTCTGATTGCCCCACCCTGAGAACAGGTGCCGTGTCTCCAGGTGACCCCCTTTCCCAGGATCCTGGGAGCTCCTTCCAGCTCCGACATCTGGACGATGACAACTGAAAGTGCCAAGACTCGGGGACTCCCATCACCCTCGCTGAGCCGCGGGTAACTCTCCTGTTAGCGGGTAAGACAATTTTTTAATAGATAGCGGTGTTACCTATTCTGTTTTGCCATCCTTCCCTAGACCTAGCCTTCCATCCGATATCTCCATAGTAGGAGTATATGGAAAGCCATCCACTCCAGGAAATATTCCACTCCTTAATTGCTGCCTGGCCAACAGCTACTTTACGCACTTGTTACTTTTTATACCCTCATGCCCTACCCCCTTACTAGGCCGAGACACCATGAGCACCTTCAGGGCCTCCATATACATTGCCACCAACCCATCCACTCCCCTTCAACTCCCTCACGACCTATTGCTCTTGCTTTGTGCAGGCGCACACGCTCCTCCTATGTCGCCCCCACATCCCATCTTCCCTATTTCTGTACACCCGCAAGTGTGGGACACATCCACCCCGCTCATAGCTGCCCACCACCCACGAGTTCTTGTCAAGCTCAAAGATCCCACTCGTTTCCCAAACCGCCCCCAGTTCTCTCTCTCTCCTACACATCTACAAGGTTTAAGGCCAATTATCACGCGACTACTTGGCCAACATATTCTTGTCCGCACACATTTCCCCTGTAACACTCCAATACTTTCAGTTAAGAAGGTAGATGGAAAGTATAGTTTAGTAAGGATCTTCACCTAGTCAATGAGGCTATCTGTTCAATGCACCCTGTAGTTCCCAACCCTTACACCCTTCTGTCCCATATCCCCACCAATTCTACTTGTTTTACTGTGCTAGACCTTAAGGATGCTTTTTTTACCATACCCCTACAAACAGACTGCCACTCCCTTTTTGCTTTCACATGGGAGGACCCAGACACACATATCTTCACTCAACTGACGTGGACAGTCCTCTCACAAGGGTTCCAGGACAGCTCCCATTTCTTTGGTCAGGCCTTAGCAAAAGATCTTGCCTCCTGCCCTCTCACTAATAGCAAAGTTCTGCAGTATGTAGATGATCTCCTCATCTGTAGCCAGAGCAAACAAGACTCTCTTCTAGACACTGCAACTCTCCTCAACCATTTAGGCTCATTAGGTTATAGAATATCTAAACACAAGGCCCAAATTTCTTGCCAAACTGTCATATACTGAGGAATTGAAATCACCCCAACAACCCGGTCACTAACTACTGATTGCATGTCCCTAATACGAAACCTTCTTCCCCCTCAAAATGCAAAAGAAATTCAATCATTTCTAGGTCTAATAGGCTTCTACAGACATTGGATTCCCAATTTTGGAATCTTAGCCAAACCTTTATATGCCACAGGTAAAGAAACCCCACAAGGTCCTTTGTCCAACCCCAAGTTAATCTCGACTCTTTTCACCCACTTAAAAGCTTGACTTCTCTCACAACCCACTCTCTCACTGCCTGAATTCCAGCGTCCCTTCCCTTCCAACTCCTTACAGATGAAAGGCAGAAAGTGGCAGTTGGTCTTTTAGCCCAGCCTGTCGGCAGCACCCACTGCCCCGTGGCCTATCTATCCAAACAACTAGACCCAACTGTACAAGGCTGGCAACCCTGTCTGTGTGCATTAGCAGTGGCAGCCTGCCTGACCCAGGAAGCAGAAAAGCTCATTAGAGGCTGTAATCTAACAGTCCTCTCCACACACCATCTTCAGGATCTCATCTCTCATAAAAGTATTAGCCATTTCACTCCATCCCAGCTCCAACTTTTCCATCTCTTATTCATAGAAGACCCCACTGTTATCTAGAAGTCTGCTCCTCTCTAAATCCAGCCATTTTACTGCCAGACCCTCTTAAACCACCCCATACTAAACATTCTTGTCATGAGGCCCTGCAGGCTCAACCCCCCAGGCACCTACACTTGCATGACCGGCCCATTCAGAATGCACAACTAACCCTATTTGTGGATGGCAGCTCCTTTATCAAGCCTCAAGGAAACAGAAATTCAGGATGTGCAGTAGTTACCTCCTCCACAGTTTTAGAGGCAAAACCCCTACCACAAGGGACCAAATCACACAAGGAAGAACTCACTGCACTAACCAAGGCACTCCTACTATCAAGAGGAAAAACAGTAAACATATATAGAGATTCTAAATATGCTTTTATAATCGCACACACCCATTCAGTCATCTGGAAAGAGAGAGGGTTTTTAACCACCAGCAGTACCCCTATTATTAACAAAAACCAAATACTTAAACTACTAGATGCACTGTCGGCACCTTCCAAGGTATCCATTATACATTGTAAAGGTCACCAAACGTCATCTAACCCGGTAGCAGCTGGCAACAATTTCGCTGAAATCACTGCCAAGTCAGCCGCCAGATTTTCCACCCCTAAGCCTCCTTCTGTCTGTTTTCTCTCCCCCAAGTATGCCCCTAATTACACTCAGGAAGAAAAGGCTAAGCTATTACAAAATCCAACAGCCAAACTAACTACAGGTGACTGGATATATATTAACAACAAATTAGTCATTTCTGAAACACAACTCCATACCATTCTAACAGACATACATAAATCTTTACATATAGGACCCAAAGCTTTATACAATTTTCTAAATCCCCTCCTCCACTGTCCAACACTACAAAAACACTTACTTATAATCAACCAGCAGTGCTCTACCTGCCTAAAGGCAAACCCTCAAGGGGCATTGCGTAATCCCCATTCCAGCCATCAACTCAGAGGACACCAACCATGTGAAGATTGTCAAATTGATTTCACATATATGCCAAGACATAAAAAATTCAAATACGTCTTAACCCTTGTGGACACCTTTTCAGGGTGGATCGAGGCCTATCCTACCACAGGAGAAACCGCTAACATTGTTGCCTCCATACTCACTGAACATATTATCCCTAGGTTTGGCCTCATGGTTACTCTTCAATCCTTCAACGGTCCAGCATTCATCTCTAAGGTAGTCCAACAGGTGGTAGCCCTCCTACCCATCACCTGGAAACTCTACATCCCTTACAGGCCTCAGTCTTCTGGTAAGGTGGAAAAGGCTAATGGACTCATCAAACGACAGCTCACCAAACTCTCTATCAAAACCCAGCAGTTGTGGGTAACTCTCCTTCCCTTAGCCCTGACCCAGCTGCGGGCAGCACCTCGAAGCCCAATGGGCCTCAGTCCATTCGAATTAGTCTACGGACAGCCCCTAACCCCCAGCAAATACCTTCCCTCCCGCCCCTTTGGCGAAATACCTCCCATATCTCAATCTTCTCAGACACTTCCTAAGACAACACGCTGAGTTAGCACACCCTCCTCCAACAGACGCCTACAAACCACATCTCTTCCTCAGTCTCGGAGACCAAGTATACATAAAAGATATCCAAGCCAAAGACTTACAGCCCTGGTGGAAAGGCACATACACTATCCTCCTGTCTACACATACAGCAGCAAAACTCCTAGGACACACGCAGTGGATTCATATTTCCCAGCTAAAAAGGGCCCCCACTGATAACAATCAGTGGACATCAGTTCAACTTTCCTCCACTTGCGTCAAACTTACAAAACTTCCTTGACTATCTCATGCTCCACGACCCCTGGCACTTAGCTTGCTTTCTCACCATCCTCTACATAAACCTATCAGACTTTCAATACATAATCCCAAACCCATATCTACCTCCAGACAATAGTCCAGAGCAGTGATTCTCCTGTCTCCTAACCTTCATTGAACATCTTCAGTGGCGAGGAATACTCTGCGACTACACTGAAAATGAAGTCTCATTTTATACTTGCTGTCTCACGCAAGTATATATTATATATACTATATATTGCTGTCTCACGCAAACACTCACACCTTTGCTAGTCTACCTACTGTGTGGCAATTTTTTTTCATCACTGAAACTTGGTCACAAGACAGCCGAACACAATCAGTAGTACATAGTTCTGCCAGTTGTCTTCCTTAAGGCTGTCAAACATCTCTCCGGACAATAGAGACCCCTTCAAATGGCTCACACTTGTCCATCAAGAGCTAAACTTAACCTACACTGTGAATATAACCAATCTCTTTCATTGCTTCCTTTGTGAGGATTTAGAAGGCCCCCCCCCAGTGGTAGACGCCTGCCCATGGCCTTCAACACAACTCATCAAACATCCCACAATTTACTCACATTCCAGGCACCAGTATACCAAAACCCAAATAGCCCAATCGTTTCTTTTTGTTATTCAACCCCAAATTCATCCTGGGGTAATCATACTCAGGTGCCCAATGGAGGCCAAACAGCCCCCATTGGAGGCTATTTCTGGTGCAAGGAGTCCATCTCTAAAACCTTTAACCAAACTGTCACAACTCAATCTCAATCTCTCTGTGTCCCAGTATCCTTATTGCCCAGCCTCACCCTGTATAGCAAGGCTGAACTAGTCGAACTGATACTGCAGCTACACCCTCCTGCCAATCGCTAACAAAAGTGGGCTGTTTTCCTCGCTCTACTTATTGGAATCAGCTAAAAGCCTGGCCTCCCTGCAGCTCCGAACTACCTCAATATCCCAAGTAGCAGCGCAAAACAGGCGAGCCCTAGGCTTCCTTACAGCTGAAAAAGGAGACACTTGTCTCTTCCTTGGAGAAGAGTGCTGCTATTATGTTAGCGAGTCAGGCCTAGTAGACACTAACATTCAAACCCACAATAAAATAGGAAACTGTAATACAGAACCTTAATACCTCAACATTGCCGGGACCTTCCTTCTGGATTTTGCCCATATTCCAACAAATGCTTCCATTCCTCATTTATATACTAATACAGTGCCTTATTTTATTCTTCATCCATACATGCAAATACCACCCATAGGCCCCGACATTAATGACACCCCTTAACAGCAGGAAGTAGCCAGACAGACCGTGGCGGCCCTTATCACTATTGTCAATCAAAGGTTGGACTGTTTAGATAAACGGAGGCAAGATGGCGCACTTCCGGGTTCTTCATCACAAACTTTTGCCACGTGCACGAATATGCAGCCGGCGCCCGGGAAGATGCAGACCAACTGGGCATGCACCAGGTGACGTCAATCCGAAGAGACCAAGATTTACCTGGTCGCACCTATGGAACGCCCCCGACACGCCCGTATCCCGCCTAATGCCTTCCCACTCCTAGAAAAGCCGCTCCCGATGAGCATCTCGCGCAGACTACCCAGTCCCCCACTCCTGTCGGGACTGCATTAGGAACTCCGTCTGAAAGCTCCACGGGGCGACTCTTTTGGTCTCCTTTGCCAGAGGCCAACAGACCTCTCCCTACTCACCTTCTTCCCTGAATCTAGGTGACCAAAAATAAATTTGCAGTTTTGCTCCTACCCTTCCCTACTCGCTGGTACTTTTGTGCTCGCTCTGGTGGTCTTAGAAAAACAAATCACTAAGGAGAGGCTTAACTAAATGAGAGGAATTAAGATGACACAGAGTAGTTTCCCAGAAAGCTTCCTTCTGGATTTTACCTGAGGGTATTTCTTTCTCGATGTTCTAAGGATCGTTCCCAAATGTACTTCCTCAGATTCCACAAAAAAAGTGATTTCAATCTGCTCAATCTAAAGAACGGTTTAAATCTATGAGACGTATACACACATCTCTAAGCAATTGCTCAGAAAGTTATGCTGCAAGTTTCATCGGAAGATGTTTCCTTGCTCACCACAAGCCTCTGGGCGTCACTAAATATCTCTTCACAGATTCTTCAAAGACAGAATTTTGAAACTGGGCAACATAGAGTAAGCATAAATTCTGTGAAGTGAATGCACATATGAGAGAGCAGATTCTTGGAACGCTTCTTTCTTGATTTTATTTCAGTGTATTTCACTCTTTGCCATAGTCCTCAGTGCACTCTGAAATATCACATTTACGGTTACACAGGAACAGTGTTTAAACACTGCCTTGTGAGGAAAGAGAAATAACTCCCTGAGTGGAAACTGTACATCACAAGTGGTTTCTCAGAAAGCTTCTATCCAGATTTTATCCTAAGATATCTCCTATTTCACCGAAGGCCTGAGTGTGCTCCCAAATGTCCCTTCGTGTATTCATGCATGATGGAGTTCCCAAACTGTGTAATATAAGAAAGATTTGAACTATGCGAGATGAATCGATATATCTAACACTAAGGAGTTTAACAGAAATCTTCTCTCCAGTTTTGTCTGAGGATATTTCCTTTTCCACCATAGCCGTCCCTATACTCCTGAAAGTCTCTTGGTAGCTTTTTTCCAAAAGGTATTTCATAATCCTCGAGGAGAAGAAAGGTATATTTCTGTGCGTGGAATGCACACGTCACAAATAGCTCCTCAGAAAGCTTCTCTCCAGTTTCGGTCTGAACATATTTCCTTTATCACCGTAAGCTCAAGTGTTCCCAAAAGTCCTATCACACGCTAAACATACACAGGGTTATAAAACTACTCAATGTAAGGAGAGCCTTAACTAAGAGAGAGGAATTAAGGTGACACACAGTATTTTCACAGAAAGCTGCCTTCTGGACTTTACCGGAGGATATTTCTTTCTGCAGGTTGTAAGGATCGTTCCCAAATGTCCTTCCTCAGATTCCACAAAAACAGTGATTTCAATCTGCTCAATCCAAAGAATGGTTTAAATCTGTGAGACGAATATGCACATCACAAAGCAGTTTCTCATTGTGTTACTCAGCACGTTTCATCAGAAGATATTTCTCTACTCAAAACAAGCCACCGGGTGTCACTAAATATCCCTTCACAGATTCTTCAAAGACAGAATTTCGAAACTGGGCAACATAGAGTAAGCATAAATTCTGGGAAGTGAATGCACATATCAGAGAGTCGATTCTTGGAACGCTTCTTTCTCGATTTTCTTTCAGTATATTTCACTATTTTCCATAGTCCTCAATGCACTCTGAAATACCAGTTTTTTGGTTACACAGGAGCAGTGTTTAAACACTTCCTTGTGAGAAAAGAGGTATAACTCCCTGAGCGGAATGCATACATCACAAGTATTTTCTCAGAAAGATTCTATCCAGTTATGATCTAAGGATATCTCCTCTTTCACTGTATGCCTGAATGTGCTCCCGAATGTCCCTTCGCATATTCGTGCATGGTGGAGTTTCCAAAATGCGTAATAGGAGAAAGGTTTGAACTATGCGAGATGAATAGATATATCTAACACGAAACACTTTCATCGAAATCTTCTTTCCAGTTTTGTCTGAGGTTATTTCCTTTTTCACCATAGCCGTCCCTATAATCCCGAATGTCTCTTGGTAACATTCTCTCTAAAAGGGATTCTGGAATCCTCTAGGAGAAGAAAGGTATATTTCTGTGAGTGGAATGCACACATCACAAAGGAGTTCCTCTGAAAGCTTCTGTCCAGTTTTGGTCTGAACATATTTCCTTTTTCACCATAAGCCTCAAACTGCTTCCAAATGTCCCATCACATGCTAAGCTTACACAAGATAATAAAACAACTCAATGTAAGAAGAGGCTTAACTAAGCGAGAAGAATAAAGACGCCACAGGGTAGTGTCACAGAAAGATTTCTTCTGGATTTTACCTGAGGATATTTCTTTCTCCATGGTCTAATGATCATTCCCAAATGCCCTTCCTCAGATTCCACAAAAACAGTGATTTCAATCTCCTCAATCCAAAGAACGGTTAAATTCTATGATACGAATACATACATCACAAAGCAGTTGTTCAGAAAGCTATTCTGCCAGTTTCATCGCAAGATGTTTCCTTGCTCACACAAGCATCCAGGCATCACTAAATATCCCTTCACAGATTCTTCAAAGACAGAATATAGAAACTGGGCAACATAGGTAAGTATAAATTATGTGAAGGCAATGCATATATCAGAGAGCAGATACTTGGAACGCTTCTTTCTCGATTTTATTGCAGTATATTTCACTATTTGCCATAGTCCTCAGTGCGCTCCAAAATATCACTTTTTCAGTTACACAGGAACAGTTTTTAAACACTTCCTAGTGAGAAAACATTCCTTGAGCAGAATGCATACATCACAAGTCGTTTCTCAGAAAGCTTCTATCCAGTATTGATCTAAAGATATCTCCTCTTTCACCGTATGCCTGAATGTGCTCCCGAATGTCCCTTCGCATATTCTTGCATGACGGAGTTTCCAAAATGCGTAATATGAGAAAGGTTTGAATGATGCGAGATGAATAGATATATCTAACACGAAGCAGTTTCGCCGAAATTTTCTCTCCAGTTTTGTCTGAGGATATTTTCTTTTCACCATAGCTTTCCCTATACTCCCAAATGTCTCTTGGTAGCTTTCTCTCAAAAAGGGATTTTGGAATCCTCTAGGAGAAGAAAGGTATATTTCTGTGAGTGGAATGCACATGTCACAAAGCAATTCCTCAAACACCTTCTCTCTAGTTTTGGTCTGAACATATTTTCGTTTTCCCTGTAAGCCTCAAACTGCTCCTGAAAGTCCCATCACACGCTAAACATACACAGGGTTATGAAACTACTCAACATAAGGAGAGGCTTAACTAAGCAAGAGGAATTAAGATGACACAGAGTAATTTCACAGAAAGCTTCCTTCTGGATTTTACCTGAGGACATTTCTTTCTCCATGTTCTAAGGATAGTTCCCAAATGCCCTTCCTCATATTCCACAGAAACAGTGATTTCAATCTGTTCAATCCAAAGAACGGTTTAAATCTATGAGATGAATGTGTACATCGTAAAGCAGTTGCTCAGAAAGTTACTCTGCAGGTTTCATCTCAAGATGTTTCCTTGCTCACAACAAGCCTCCGGGCGTCACTGAATATCCCTTCACAGATTCTTCAAAGACAGAATTTCGAAACTGGGCAACATAGAGTAAGCATACATTCGGTGAAGTGATTACACATATCAGAGAGCATATTCTTGGAATGATTCTTTCTCGATTATATTGCCATGTATTTCACTATTCGGCATAGTCCTCAGTGCGCTCCGAAGTATCACTTCTTCGATTACACAGGAACAGTGTTTGAACACTGCCTTGTGAGAAAAGAGGTATAACTCCCTGAGTGGAATGCATACATCACAAGTAGTTTCTCATAAAGCTTCTATCCAGTTTTTATCTGAAGATGTCTCCTCTTTCACCATAGGTCTGTATGTCCTCCCGAGTGTCACTTCACAGATTCGTGCATGACGGAGTTTCCAAACTGTGTAATATAAGAAAGGTTTGAACCATGTGAGATGAATAGATGGATCTAACACGAAGCAGTTTCACAGAAATCTTCTTTCCAGTTTGTCTCAGGATATTTCCTTTTTCACCATAGCCGTCCCTGTAATCCCGAATGTCTCTTGGTAGCTTTTTCTCCAAAAGGGATTCTGGAATCCCCTAGTAGAAGAAAGGTATATTTCTGTGAGTGGAATGCACATGTCAAAAAGTAGCTCCTCAGAAAGCTTCTCTCCAGTTTATACCTGAAGAAGTTTCCTTTCTCACTGTAACCCTCAAATCACTCTAAATATCCCTTTGCTGTCTAAACAAAAACAGTGTTATGATACTGCTCAATGAAAAGAGAAGCTTAACTGTGTGTGCAGAATTCATGTGACAAGGAGCAGTTTCACATAAAGATTCCTTCTGGTTTCTCTCTGAGTTTATGCCTTTTTCAGGATATTCTAAAGAGCATCTCAAAATGTCCTTTCTCAAATTACACAGAAACAGTGATTTCATACTGATCATTCCAAGAATGATTTAATCCTTTGAGTCGAACACAAACATCACAAAAGACTTGCCCAGGAAGCTTCTCTCCAATTTTCAGTGGGAGATATTTCCTTGCTCCACACAGGCCTCCGGTTGTCCCCTACTATCTTTTCGCAGAACCTCAGAGGCCGACTCCCAAATCAGGAAATGCAGAACAAGCTTTAATCTTTTGAAAAGAATGGGCATGTCAGAGAGCAGTTTTTTCGAGTGCTTCTTTCTGTTTTTTATTGGACGACATTTCACTTTTTGCCATAGCCTTCAATGTGCTCGGAATATCATTCTTTTGGTTTTACAAGAACAATGTTCAAACTGTACTTTAAGAGAAGAACAATAAAACGCCCTAAGTGGAATGCACACATCATCAAGCAGTTTCTCAGAAAGCTTCTCTCCAGTTTTTATCTCACTCTATTTCCTATTTGACCATAGGCCTGTATGTGATCCCAAACACCCCTTCGTGAATCTATCCAAAAGGGAATTTCCAAGCGGCGTAACGTTAGGAAAGCAGATTCACAGAAAGCTTCTTTCCAGTTTTTATCTGAAGATATTTCCTTTTTCACCATAGTCCTGAGTGTGTTCCCGAAATTCCCTTCGTGTATCCATCCATGACAGTTTTCAAGCCGTGTGATGTAAGGAAACATTTATCTTTGTGAAATGATTACACATATCACTGAGCAGTTTCCTAGAAAGCTTCTTTCCAGGTTTTGTCTGAGGCTATTTCCCTTTTCATCATCGGCATCAACATGATCCCGAATATTACCTGGTACCTGTATCTCCAAAAGGGTTTCCTCAACGCTGTACGAGAATAGAGGTATAACACTGCGAGTGGAATGCACACGTCACAAAGTAGTTCCTCAGGAAGCTTCTGTACACTTTCAGTCTGAACATATTTACCTTTTCAGTGAAAGCCTCAAAGTGCACCTGAATGTCCCATCACACGCTAAAAATACACAGGGTTATAAAAAGACTCAACGTAAGGAGAGGCTTAACTAAGCAAGAGGAATTAAGGTGACACAGAGTAGTTTCACAGAAAGATTCCTTCTGGATTTTACCTGAGGATATTTCTTTCACCATGTTCGAAGGATCATTCCCAAGTGTCCTTCCTCGGATTTCACAAAAACAGTGATTTCAATCTGCTCAATCCAAAGAATGTTTTAAACCTATGTGACGAATACACACATCACAAAACAGTTGCTCAGAAAGTTACTCTGCAGGTTTCATCGGAAGATGTTTCCTTGCTCACCAGAAGCCTCCGGGCGTCACTAAATATCCCTTCACAGATTCTTCAAAGACAGAACTTCGAAACTGGGCATCATAGAGTAGGCATAATTTCTGTGAAATGAATGCACATAGCAGAGAGCAGATTCTTGGAACTCTTCTTTCTCGATTTTATTTCAGTATATTTCATGATTTGCCATAGTCCTCAGTGCCCTGCGTAATATCACTTTTTTGGTTACACAGGAACAGTTTTTAAACACTGCTGTGTGGAAAAGAGGTATATCTCCCTGAGCAGAAACCATACATCCCCAGTGGTTTCTCAGAATGCTTCTATCCAGTTTTTATGTGAAGATATCTCCTCTTTCACCGTAGGCCTGAATGCTCTCCCGAATGTTGCCTTGAGGATTCGTGCATGATGGAGATTCCAAACTGCGTAATAAAAGAAAGGTTTCAACTATGTGAGATGAATAGATATATCTAACACGAAGCATTTTCACAGAAATATTCTTTCCAGTTTTGTCTGAGGATATTCCCTTTTTCACCACAGCCGTCTCTATACTCCCGAATGTCTCCTGTTAGCTTTTTCTCCAAAAGGGATTCCGGAATTCTCTAGGAAAAGAAAGTTATATTTCTGTGAGTGTAATGCACACGTCACAAAGCTGCTCCTCAGAAAGCTTCTTCCCATTTTCTACCTAAAGTCGTTTTCTTTCTCACCGTAACCCTGAATTCGCTCCTGAATTTCCTTCGCAGTCTAAACAAAAACAGTATTATGATACTCCCCAATGAAAAGAGAAGCTTAACTGTGTGAGTGGAATTCTCGTGACAAAGAGCAGCTTCACAGAAAGCTTCCTTCTGGTTTCTCTCTGAGGTTATGTCTTTTTCAGGATATTCTAAAGAGCATCTGAAAATGTCCTTACTCAGTTTCCACAGAAACAATGATTTCAAACTGCTCAATCTAAAGAATGATTTAACTCTTTGAGATGAACACAAACATCACAAAAGAGTTGTGCAGAAAACATCTCTGCAATTTTCTATGGGAGACATTTCCTTGCTCGACACACGCCTCTGTTTGCCACTTATTATCCCTTCACAGAACCCTCAGAGGCAGACTTTCAAACTGGGAAATGTAGAGTAAGCTTTAACCCTGTGAAAAGAATGGGCATGTCAGAGAGCAGTTTCTTCGAGTGCTTCTTTCTGTTTTTTATTGAACGACATTTCACTTTTTGCCATACTCTTCAATGTGCTCTGAATATCACTCGTTTCATTTGATAGGAACAGTGTTCAAACGGTGCCCTATGAGAAGAACATTAAAACTCCCTGAGTGGAATGCACACATCACCAACAGCTTCTCAGAGAGCTTCTCTCCAGTTTTTATCTGACTCTCTTTCCTATTTGACCATAGGCCCGAATGTGATCCCAAATATCCCTTCATGGATCCATCCACGAGGGAGTTTCCAAGCTGCGTAATGTAAAGAAAGATTCATCTATTTGAGAAGAATAAACATAGATAAAACAGATTCACAGAAAGCTTCTTTCCAGTTTTTATGTGAAGATATTTCATTTTTCACTGTAGTCCTGAGTGTGCTCCAGAAAGTCCCTTCATTTATCCGTCCTTGACAGTTTTCAAGCTGTGTAATATAAGAAAACCTTTGTCTATGTGAGATGAGTACACATGTCACAGAGTAGTTTCCTAGAAAGCTTCTTTCCAGGTTTTGTCTGAGGCTATTTCCCTTTTCATCATCAACATCAACATGCTCCCGATTATCACTTGTTACCTTTTTCTCCAAAAGCATTTCCCCGCCTCTCTATGAGAAGAGAGGTATAACACTGTGAGTGGAATTGACACGTCCCAGAGAAGTTCCACAGAAAGCTTCTCTCCAGTTTTGATCTGATCATATTTCCTTTTTCACGGTAAGCCTCATACTGCTCCCTAATGTCCCATCACATGGTAAACACACAAAGGGGTATAAAACTACTCACCATAAGGAGAGGCATAACTAAGCGAGAAGAATTAGGATGACAGAGGATAGTTTCACTGAAAGCTTCCTTCTGGATTTTGCCTGAGGATATGTCTTTCTCCATGTTCTAAGGATCGTTCCCAAATGTCCTTCCTCAGATTGCACAAAAACAGTGATTTTAATCTTCTCTATACAAAGAATGGTTTAAATCTATGAGACGAATACACACATCACAAAGCAGTTGCTCAGAAAGTTACTATGCAGGTTTCATTGGAAGATGTTTCCCTACTCACCACAAGCCTTTTGACGCCATTATATCCCCCTTCACAGATTCTTCTAAGACAGAATTTTGAAAATGGGCAACACAGAGTAAGCATAAATTCTGTGAAGTGAATGCACATATCAGAGAGCAGATTCCTGGAATGCTTCTTTCTCGATTTTATTTCAATATATTTCACTATTTGTCATTTTCCTCAATGCGCTCTGAAATATATTTTCGGTTACACAGGATCAGTGTTTAAACACTACCTTGTGAGAAAAGAGTCATATCTCCCTGAGCAGAATGCACAAATCACAAGTAGTTTCTCAGAAAGCTTCCATCCAGTTTTTATGTGAAGATATCTCCTCTTGCACCATAGGCATGAATGTTCTCTGAAATGTCCCTTCTCAGATTCGTGCATGATGGAGTTTCCAAACTGCGTAACATAAGAAAGGTTTTAACTGTGCGTGAATAATAGATATATCTAACATGAAGCAGTTTCACAGAAATCTTCTTTCCAGTTTTTGTCTGAGGATATTTTCTTTTTCACCATAGCCATCCCTATACTCCCGAATGTCTTTTGGTAGCTTTCTCACCAAAAGGGATTCCAGAATCCTCTAGAAGAAAAAGGTATATTTTTGTGAGTGGAATGCACACGTCACAAAGCACCTCCTCAGAAAGCTTATCTCCAGTTTCTATCTCAAGACATTTCCTTTCTCACCGTAACCCTCAAATCTCTCCTGAATATCCCTTTGCAGTATAAACAAAAACAGTGTTATGATACTGCTCAATGAAAAGAGAAGCTTAACTGTGATCAGAATTCACGTGACACAGAGCAGGTTCACAGAAAGCTTCCTTCTGCTTTCTCTGAGGTTATTTCTTTTTCAGAGTATTCTAAAGAGCATCTCCAAATGCCTTTTCTCAGATTCCACAGAAACAGTGATTTCAAACTGCTCAATCCAAAGAATGATTTAACTCTTTGAGATGAACACAAACATCACAAAAGAGATACACAGAGAGCTTCTCTCCAATTTTCGATGGGAGGCATTTCCTTGCTCGACACACGCCTCCGGTTGCCACTTACTATTCCTTCACAGATACCTCAGAGGCCTACTTTCAAACTGGGAAATGTGGAGTAAGCTTTAACCCTGTGAAAAGAATGGGCATGTCAGAGAGCAGTTTCTTTGAGTGCTTCTTTCTGATTTTTATTGGACGACATTTCACTTTATGCCATAGTCTTCAATGTGCTCCAAATATCACCCTTTTGGTTTTACAGGAACAGTGTTCAAACTGTGCTTTATGAGAATAACATTAAAACTCCCTGAGTGGAAAGCACACATCATGAAGCAGTTTCTCACACAGCTTCTTTCCAGTTTTTATCTGACTTTATTTCCTATTTGACCATTGGCCCAAAGGTGATCCCAAATTTCCCTTTGTGGATCCATCCACGAGGGATTTTCCACCTGCATAATGCAAAGAAATATTCAATTACGTGAGAAGAATAGATGCTCTTGAAAGTCGCTTTGTGGATACTTCCATGACGTTTTTCAAGCTGTTTAATATAAGGAAACCTTTATCTCACTGAGATGATTACACATATCACAGAGTAGTTTTAAAGAAAGCTTCTGTCCAGATTTTGTCTGAAGCTATTTCCCTTTTCATCATTGGCATCAACATGCTCCCGAATATCACCTGGTACCTGTTTCTCAAAAAGGGTTTCATCGATGCTGTATGAGAAGAGAGTTATAACACTGAGAGTGGAATGCACACGTAACAATGCAGTTCCTCGGAAAGCTTCTCTCCAGTTCAGTCTTAACATATTTCCTTTTTCACCATAAGCCTCAAAGTGCTCCCGAATGTCCCATCATATGTTAAACATACACAGGGTTATAAAGCTACTCAACATAAGGAGAGGCTTAGCTAAGCAAGAGGAATTAAGATGACAGAGTGTAATTTCACAGAAAGCTTATTTCTGGATTTTACCTGAGGATATTTCTTTCTCCATGTTCTAAGGATCATTCCAAATGTCCTGCCTCAGATTCCACAAAAACAGTGATTTATATCTGCTCAATCCAAAGAACTGTTTAAGTCTAGGAGAGGAATACACACATTGCAAAGCAGTTGCTCAGAAAGTTACTCTGCAGGTTTCATCGGCAGACGTTTTCTTGCACACCTCAAGCCTCCAGGCGCCAATAAATATCCCTTCACAGATTATTCAAAGACAGAATTTCGAAACTGGGCAACATAGAGTAAGCATAAATTCTGTGAAGTGAATGCACATATCTGAGAGCAGATTCCTGGAACGCTTCTTTCTCAATTTTATTTCAGTATATTTCATTATTTGCCATAGTCCACAATGTGATCCGAAATATCAATTTTTTGTTTACACAGAAACAGTGTTTAAACACTGCCTTGTGAGAAAAGACTTATAACACCCAGAGTGGAATGTATACATCACAAGTATTTTGTCAGAAAGATTCTATCCAATTTTTAGCTCAAGATATCTCCTCATTCACCATAGTCCTGAATGTGCTCCCAAATGTCCCTTCGTGGATTCGTGCATGAGGGAGTTGCCAAACTGCGTAATATAAGAAAGGTTTGAACGATGCCAGATGAATTGATATATCTAATGCAAAGCAGTTTCACATAAATCTTCTCTCCAGTTTTGTCTGAGGATATTTCCTTTTTCACCATAGACGTCCCTGTACTCCCGAATGTCTCTTGGTAGCTTTTCCTACAAAAGAGATTCCAGAATCCTCTAGGAGATGAAAGGTATATTTCTGTAAGCGGAATGCACACGTCACAAAGCTGCTCTGCAGAAATATTCCCTCCAGTTTCTATCTGAAGACGTTTCCTTTCTCACCATAACCCTCAAATCGCTCCTGAATATCCCTTCGTAGTCTAAATGAAAACAGTGTTATAATACTACTCAATGAAAACAGAAGCTTAATTGTGTGAGCCAAATTCACTTGACACAGGAAAGTTTCACAGAATGCTTCCTTCTAATTTCTGTCTGAGGTTACATCTTTTTCAGGATATTCTAAGGAGCATCTCAAAATGTTCTTTCTCAGGTTCCTCAGAAACAGTGATTTCAAACGGCTCAATCCAAAGAATCATTTAACTCTTTGAGACGAATACAAACATCACAAAAGAGTTGCACAGAAAGCTTCTCTCCAATTTTTGATGTGAGACATTTCCTTGCTTGACACAGGCCTCCGGTTGCCACTTACTATCCCTTCGCAGAATCCTCAGAGGCCAACTCTGAAACTCGGAAATGTAGAGTAAGCTTTAACCCTGTGAAAAGAATGGGCATGTCAGAGAGCAGTTTCTTTGAGTGCTTCTTTGTGTTTCTTATGGGACGACATTTCACTTTTTGCCATAGTCTTCAATGTGCTTCGAATATCACTCTTTTGGTTTTACAGGAACGGTTTTCAAACTGTGCCTTATGAAAAGAACATTAAATCTCCCTGAGTGGAATGCATACATCACCAAGTAGTTTCTCAGAAAGCTTATCTCCAGTTTTTATCTGAGTATATTTCCTATTTGATCATAGGCCCTAATGTGATCCCAAATACCCTTCGTGTATCCATCCACGAGGGAGTTTCCAAGCTTCATAATGTAAAGAAAGCTTCATGTGTCTGAGATGAATAAACATAGCGAAAAGCAGATTCACAGAAAGTTTCTTTCCATTTTTTATTTGAAGATAATTTCGTTTTCATCATAGTCCTGATTGGGCTCCCGAAAGTTCCTTCATGGATCAGTCCATGAGAATTTCCCAGCTACGTAAAGTAAAGAAAGCTTCATTCATAGGAGATGATTACATATAACACAGAGTAGTTTCCTAGAAATATTCTTTCCAGTTTTGGACTGATTCTGTTTTTCTTTTCACCATCGGCATCAACATGTATCTGAATATCACCTGGTACCTGTTTTTCAAAAAAGGTTTCTGTGACGCTGTATGGGAAGAGAGAAATAACACTGTGAGTGAAATGCACAAGTCACAAAACAGTTCCTCGGAAATCTTCTCTCCAGTTTGGGTCTGAACATATTTCCTTTGTCACCGTAAGCCTCAAAGTGCCCCCAAATATCCCATCGCATCCTAAACATACACAAGGTTAGAAAAATGCTCAATGAAAAGAGACGCTTAACTGATCGAGAGCAATTAAGATGACACAGCATAGATTCACAGAACGCTTTCTTCTGGATTTTACCTGAGGACATTTCTTTCTCCATTTTCTAAGGATCGTTCCCAAATATCCTTCCTCAGATTCCAAAAATCAGTGATGTCAATCTGCTCAATCCAGAGAATGGTTTAAATCTATGAGACGAGTACAAACATCGCAAAACAGTTGCTCTGAAAGCTACTCTGAAGGTTTCATCGGAAGATGTTTCCTTGCTCAGCACAAGCCTCCGGGGGTCACTAAATATCCCTTCACAGATTTTTCAAAGACAGAATTTTGAAACTGGGTGATATACAGTAAGCATAAATTCTGTGAAGTGAATGCACATATCAGAGAGCAGATTCTTGGAATGCTTCTTTCTCGATTTTATTGCAGTATATTTCAATATTTGCCATAGTCCTCAGTGCACTCTGAAATATCACATTTTCAGTTACACAGGAACAGTTTTTAAATACTGCCATGTGAGAAAAGAGGTATAACTCCCTGAGCGGAATGCATACATCACAAGCAGTTTCTGAGAAATCTTCTATCGAGTTTTTATCTGAAGATATCTCCTCTTTCACCATAGGCATGAATGTGCTACCAAATGACCCTTCACGGATTCGTGCATGATGGAGATTCCAAACTGCGTAACATAAGAAAGGTTTGAACTATGTGAGATGAGTAGATATGTCTAACATGAAGCAGTTTCAGAGAAATATTCTCTGCAGTTTTTTCTGAGGATATTTTCTTTTTCACCATAGTTTTCCCTGTTCTCCCAAATGTGTCTTGGTAGCTTTTTCTCCAAAAGGGATTCTGGAATCCTCTAGGAGAAGAAAGGTATATTTCTCTGAGTGGAAAGCACACGTCACCAAGCAGTTCCTCGGAAAGCTTCTCTCCAGTTTTGAACTGAACATATTTCCTTTTTCACTGTAAGCTTTAAAGAGCTCCTGAATGCCCCATCACACGCTAAACATACACAGGGTTATAATACTACTCAACGTAAGGAGAGGCTTAACTAAGTGAGGGGAATTAAGACGACACAGAGTAGTTTCACAGAAAGCTTCCTTCTGGATTTTACCTGAGGATATTTCTTTCTCCATGTTCTAAGGATCGTTCCCAAATGTCCTTCCTCAGATTCCAAAAACACAGTGATTTCAATCTGATCAATCCAAAGAAAGGTTCAAATCTATGAGACGAATAGTCACATTGCAAAGAAGTTGCTCAGATAGTTACTCTGCAGGTTTCAGCGGAAGATGTTTCCTTGCTCACCACAAGCCTGTGGGCGTCACTAAATATCCCTTCACAGATTCTACAAAGATAGAATTTTGAAACTGGGCTACATATTGAAGCAGAAGTTCTGTGAAGTGAATGCACATTTCAGAGAGCAGATTCTTGGAACGCTTCTTTCTCGATTTTATTGCAGTATATTTCACTATTTTGCCATAGTCCTCAGTGCGCCCCGAAATATCAGTTTTTCAGTTACACAGGAACAGTGTTTAAACAATGCCTTGTGAGCAAAGAGATATAACTCCCTGAGCGGAATGCATAAATCACAAGCAGTTTCTCAGAAAGCTTTTATCCAGTTTTTAACTGAAGATATCTCCTCTTACACCATAGGCCTGAATGGGATCCCGAATGTCCCTTTGTGGATTCATGCATGACAGAGAATCCAAACTGCATAATATAAGAAAGGTTTGAACTATGCGAGATGAACAGATATACATAACAGGAATCAGTTTTACAGAAATCTTCTCTCTAGTTTTGTCTAAGGATATTTCCTTCTTCACCATAGCCGCCCCTGTTGTCCCGAAAGTCTCTTGATAGCTTTTTCTCCAAAAGGGATTCTGAAATCCTCTAAGAGAAGAAAGGTGTATTTCTGTGAGGGGAATGCATAAGTCACAAAGCAGTTCCTCGGAGAGCTTCTCTCCAGTTTCCGTCTGAACATATTTCCTTTTTCACCATATGCATCAAAGTACTCCCGAATGTCCCATCACATGCCAAACATACAGGGTTATAAAATTACTCAATGTAAGGAGAGGCTTAACTAAGCAAGAGGAATTAAGATGTCACAGTGGAAATTTACAGAAAGCTTCCTTCTGGATTTAACCTGAGGATATATCCTTCTCCATGTTCTAAGGATCATTCCCAAATGTCCTGCCTCAGATTCCACAAAAACAGTGACTTCAATCTGCTCAATCCAAAGAATGGTTCAAGTCTAGGAGACGAATACAGACATCGCAAAGCAGTTGATCAGAAAGTTACTCTAAAGGTTTCATCGGAAGATGTTTCCTTCCTTACCACAAGCCTAGGGGCGGCACTAAATATCCCTTCACAGATTATTCAAAGACAGAATTTAGAAACTGGGAAACATAGAGTAACCATAAATTCTGTGAAGTGAATACACATAACAGAGAGCAGATTCTTGGAACGCTTCTTTCTCGATTTTATTTCAGTATATTTCACTATTTGCCATAGTCCACAATGTGCTCCAAAATATCAATTTTTCGGTTACACAGGAACAGTGTTTAAACACTGCCTTGGGAGAAAAGACGTATAACACCCAGAGAGGAATGCATACATCACAAGTATTTTCTCAGAAAGTTTTTATTCAGTTTTTATCTGAAGATATCTCCTCTTTCACCAAAGTCCTGAATGTGCTCCCAAATGTCACTTCGCGGATTCATGCAAGACGGACTTTCTAAACTGTGTAATATCAGAAAGGTTTGAACTCTGTGAGAAGAATTGTTACATCGAATGCGAAGCATTTTCACATAAACCTTCTCTCCAGTATTGTCTGAGGATATTTCCTTTTTCACCATAGTCGTCCCGGTACTCCTGAATGTCCCTTGGTAGCTTTTTCTAAAAAAGGGATTCCAGAATCCTCTAGAAGAAGAAAGGTATATTTCTGTAAGTGGAATGCACACGTCACAAAGTAGCTCCTCATAAAGCTTCTCTCCAGTTTCTATCTGAAGACGTTTCCTTTCTCACCATAACCCTCATATCGCTCCTGAATATCCCTTCGTAGCCTAAATGAAAACAGCGTTATGATACTGCTCAATGAAAAGAGAAGCTTACCTGTGTGAGAGAAATTCACGTGACACAGAACAGTTTCACAGAAAGCTTCCTTCTGGTTTCTCTCAGAGGTTACTTCTTTTTCAGAATATTCTAAGGAGCGTCTCCAAATGTCCTGTCTCAGTTTCCTCAAAAACAGTGATTTCAAACTGCTCAATCCAAAGAATCATTTAACTCTTTGAGACAAATGCAAACATCACAAAAGTGTTGCGCAGAAAGCCTCTCTCCAATTTTCAATGGGAGAAATTTCCTTGCTTGACACAGGCCTCCGTTTGCCACTTACTATCCCTTCACAGAATTCTGAGGCCGACTTTCAAACTGGGAAATGTAGAGTAAGCTGTAACCCTGTGAAAAGAATGGGCATATCAGAGAGCATTTTCCTGGAGTGCTTCTTTCTGTTTTTTATTGGACGACATTTCACTTTTTGTCATAGTCTTCAATGTGCTCCGAATATCACTCTTTTGGTTTTACAGGAACAGTGTTCAAACTGTACCTTATTGGAAGAACATTAATACTCCCTGTATGGAATGCACACATCACCAAGCAGTTTCTCAGAATGCTTCTCTCCAGTTTTTAGCTGAGTATATTTCCTATTTGACCATAGGCCCGAATGTGATCCCAAATATCCCTTCGTGGATTCATCCACGAGGGAGTTTCCAAGCTGCATAATGTAAAGAAAGCTTCATCTATTGGAGATGAATAAATATAGCACAAAGCAGATTCACACAGAGCTCCTTTCCATTTTTTATTTGAAGATAATTTCTTTTTCATCATAGTCCTGATTGCGCTCCCGAAAGTCCCTAGATGGATCAGCCCATTAGATTTTCCCAGCTATGTAACGTAAACAAAACTTTACCTATGTGATATGATTACACATAACACAGCATAATTTCCTAGACAGCTTGTTTCCAGTTTTTGTCTGATTCTATTTCCCTTTTCGACATCGGCATCAACATGTTTCTGAATATCACCTGGTACCTGATTTTCAAAAAGGGTTTCCGTGACACAGTATGGGAAGAGAGGAATAACACTGTGAGTCCAATACACAAGTCACAAAACAGTTCCTTGGAAAGCTTCTCTCCAGTTTGGGTCTGAATATATTTCCTTTAACACCGAACACCTCAAAGTGCCCCCGAATATTCCATCGCATGCTAAACATACACAGGGTTAGAAAACTGCTCAATGAAAAGAGACGCTTAACTGAGCGACAGCAATTAAGATGACACAGAGTAGTTTCACCCAAAGCTTCCTTGTGGATGTTACCTGAGGATATTTCTTTCTCCATGTTCTAAGGATTCTTCCCAAATATCCTTCCTCAGATTCCAAAATAACAGTGATTTCAATCTGCTCAATCCAAAGAATGGTTTAAATCTGTGAGACGAGTACACACATCACAAAGCAGTTGCTCAGAAACTTACTGTGAAGGTTTCATCGGAAGATGTTTCCTTGCTCACAACAAGCCTCCAGGCGTCACTAAAGAGCCCTTCACAGATTCTTCAAAGACAGAATTTCGAAACTGGGCAACATATAGTAAGCATAAATTCTGTGAAGTGAATGCACATATCAGAGAGCAGATTCTTGGAACGTTTCTTTTTCGATTTTATTGCAGTATGTTTCAATATTTGCCATAGTTCTCAGTGCGCTCAGAAATACCACTTTTTCAGTTACACAGGAACAGTGTTTAAACACTGCCATGTGAGGAAATAGGTATAACACCCTGAGCGGAATGCATACATCACAAGTAGTTTCTGAGAATGCATCTATCGAGTTTTTATCTGAAGATATCTCCTCTTTCACCGTGGGCCTGAATGTGCACCCAAATGTCCCTTCACGGATTCGTGCATGACGGAGATTCCAAACTGCATAATATAAGAAATATTTGAACTATGCGAGATAAATAGAGATATCTAACATGAAGCAGTTTCAGAGAAATCTTCTCTCCATTTTTGTCTGAGGATATTTCCTTTTTCACCATAACTTTCCCTGTTCTACCGAATGTCTCTTGGTAGCTTTTTCTCCAAAAGGGATTCTGGAATCCTCTAGGAGAAGAAAGTTATATTTTTGTGAATGGAATGCACATGTCACAAAGCAGCTCCACAGAAAGCTTCTCTCCAGTTTCTATCTGAAGACATTTCCTTTCTCATCATAACCCTCAAATCACTCCTGAATATTCCTTCGCTTTCTAAAAAAAAAGTGTTATGATACTGTTCAGTTGAAAAGAGAAGCTTAACTCTGTGAGCGGAATTCACATGACACAGAGCAGTTTCACAGAAAGTTTCTTCTATTTTCTCTCTGAGGTACTTTCCTTCTCAGCATATTCTAAAGAGCATCTCCAAATGTCCTTTCTCAGATTCCACAAAAACATTGATTTCAAACTGCTCAATCCAAAGAATGAATTAAGTCTTTGAGACAAATACAAACATCACAAAATAATTTCGCAGGAAGGTTCTCTCCAATTTTCGATGGGAGACATTTCCTTGCTTGACACAGGCCTCCGGTTGCCCCTTACTATTCCTTCACAGAACTTCAGAGGCAGAGTTTCAAACTGGGAAATGTAGAGTATGCTTTAACCCAGTGAAAAAAACGGGCATGTCAGGGAGCAGTTTCTTCGTCTCTTTCTTTCTGTTTTTTATTGGACGATATTCACTTTTTGCCATAATCTTCAATGTGCTCCGAATATCACTCTTTTGGTCTTACAGGAACAGTGTTCAAACTGTGCCTTATGAGAAGAACATTTAATCTCCCGGAGTGGAATGCACACATCACCAAGCAGTTTCTCAGAAAGCTTCTCTCCAGTTTTTATCTGACTATATTTCCTATTTGACCTTAGGCCCGAATGTGATCCCAAATATCCCTTCGCAGGTCCATCCACGTGGGAGTTTCCAAACTGCATAATGTAAAGTAAGCTTCATCTATGTTAGAAGAATAAACAAAGAAAAAAGTAGATTCACAGAAAGCTTTTTTCGGTTTTTATCTGAAGATACTCTCTTTTTCACCACAGCCCTGTGTGTGCTCGTGAAAGTCCCTTCGTGGGTCCCTCCAGGACAGTTCTCAAGCTGGATAATGTAAGGAAACTTTTATCTCTATTAGACGATTACACATATAACAGAGTACTTTCCTAGAAAGCTTCTTTCCAGGTTTTGTCTGAGACTATTTGCCTTTTCTTCATCAGCATCAACATGCTCCCGAGTATCACTTGTTACCTGTTTCTCCAAAAGGGTTTCCCCGACGTTGTATGAAAAGAGAGGTATAACACTGTGAGTGGAATGCACACGTCACAGAGCAGTTTCTCGGAAAGGTTCTCTCCAGTTTCGGTCTGAACATATTTCCTTTTCACCATGAGCCTCAAAGTGCTCCCAAATGTCCCATCACACGCTAAACATACACAGGGTTGTAAAACTACTCAACGTATGAAGAAGCTTAAATAAGCAATAGGAACTAAGACAACACAGAATAGTTTCACAGAAAGCTTCCTTTTGGATTTTACCTGAGGATATTTCTTTCTCCATGTTCTAATGATCACTCCCAAATGTCCATCCTGAGATTCCACAAAAGCAGTGATTTCCATCTGCTCACTCCAAAGAACGTTTTAAATCTACGAGATGAATACACACATCACAAAACAGTTGCTCAGAAAGTTACTCTGCAGGTTTCATTGGAAGTTGTTTCCTTGCTCACCACAAGCCTCCGGGTGTTACTAAATATTCCTTCACATTTTCTACAAAGATAGAATTTCGAAACTGGGCAACATAGAGTAAGCATAGATTCTGTGAAGTGAATGCACATATCAGAGATCAGATTCTTGGAACGCTTCTTTCTTCATTTTATTACAGTATATTTCACTATTTGCCATAGTTCTCATGCGCTCCGAAATATCACTTTTTCAGTTACACATGAGCAGTGTTTCAACACTGCCTTGTGAGAAAAGAGGTATAACTTCCTGAGCGGAATTCATACATCACAAGTATTTTCTCAGAAAGCTTCTCTCCAGTTCTTATGTGAAGATATCTCCTCTTTCACCATAGGCCTGAATGTGCTCCCGAATGTCTCTTCATGTATTCGTGCATGACGGAGTTTCCAAATTGCATAATATAAGAAAGATTTGAACTATGTGAGATGAATAGATATATCTAGCACGAAGCATTTTCAGAGAAATTTTCTCTCCAGTTTTGTCTGAACATATTTCCTTTTTAAACCATAGCCGTCCCTGTACTCCTGAATGTCTCTTAGTTATTTTTTCTCCAAAAGGGATTCTGGGATCCTCTAGGAGAAGAAATGTATATTTCTGTGAGTGCAATGCACACGTCACAAAGCAGTTCTCAGAGAGCTTCTCTCTGGTTTCTGTCTGAACATATTTCTGTTTGGATGAACGGAAGCAAGATGACTCACTTCCGGGTTCTTCATCACCAACTTTTTCCGCATGCGCGAAATTGCACCCGGCACCCGTGCAGGTGCAGACCAACTGGGCATGCGCCAGGTTACGTCAATCCGAAGAGACCAAGATTTACCTGATTGCACCTGCGGAACGCCCCTCGACACGCCCGTGCCCTGCCTATTGCCCTCCCACTCCCAGAAAAGCTGCTCCGGCAGGGCGTGACGCAGACTTCCCAGCTGCCTCACTCCTGTCAGTACTGCAGGAACTCTGTCTGAGAGCTCCGTGGGTGACTCTGCTTGCCTCCTATGCCGGAGGTCGACTGACTCTCCCTATTCAGCTGCTTCCCTGAAGCTAGGTGACCAAAATAAAATTACAGTTTTGCTCCTTCCTTTGCCTGCTCGCTGGTTCTTTTGTGCCCGCTCTGTTGTTCTTTAGAAAAACAAATCAGTTGGTGCTGAAGATCCGGGAGGAAATCCCTCCTCAGACCTCTAAGGGTTGAGGAACCTCCTTCTGCTCCCACACCACAGAAGAACCAGGACCTGAGACCCGCTTCCATCACTCTCACGGCCTCTCTGGGGTAAGTACCCTTGCCTCCTCTTTACCTCCCTTGGTCAAAAATCCTGCGCAAATCCAAGGCCCACTTTTGACCCACCAAGTGACTCGGAGCCACCACGTGGCTTGGGAGACCCGTTCAGGACGGAGATGTCCGCATGAAGGTAATCACCATGGCTCCAAGAGACTCCAGGCTGTCTCTGCTGGTCCAAAGGATGCTATAAAGCCAGCCAGAAATCCACTTCCATTTCTATTGTGTACATAGTGTAAGTAAAGAGGAAACAAATGGGAAACCCACTGTCCAAATTTCCAAAGAGCACCCCCTTAGGGTGCCTCCTAGCCAATTTAAAAACATTACAGCTCGAACAAGACCTTAGGAGGAAGCGGTTAGTTTTCCTTTCCACTCTGGCGTGATCGACCTCAGCAATTTCTGCCAGTGGCTAAGCAAGTGGTCCGAAATTAATTACATACAAGGCTTTTGGGCCTTATGCTCTCGCCCTGACCTGCCCTATAATCGTCCTTCTTTCCCCGATCTCTCCAACCCCTCCCTTCCTGCCAAGACCCCTCCTCCTTGCTCCTTATTTACTGGTAGCATGCTCGCACCCGTGCCCCCTTCCACGTCCTTTTCTGGACACCTAGGGTCCCCTATCTCAGCCCACACCAGGTCTAAGTGCCCAGCTAACACCCCCACTCCTGCCCCACACCTTCCTACAGTGTTAGCACATTTGCGAGAGGTAGCTGGGACAGAGGGGGTAGTCAGAGTACATGTCCCTTTGTCACTGGGCGATCTTTCCAAAATTGAGAAGCGTTTAGGTGATTTCTCAGCTAATCCTACCATATACATAAAGGAATTTAGTTCAAATTCCAAAAGAAAATCCAGCCACATTCTTAAATAGGCTGACTGAGGTTCTAACCCAATATACCCGGGTAGATCCGGCCTCCCCCACAGGGGCCACCATTTTGGCGTCTTATTTCATTTCTCAATCAGCTCCTGACATTCGTAAAAAACTTTGAAAAGTAAAGGATGGTCCTCAGGCACCAATAAAAGACCTAGCTAAATTAGCCTTTAAGGTCTATAACTCCAGAGAGGAGACAGCTGAAGCACAGTGACAGGCTCAACTTAAACAGAAAGCACAGCTCCTAGCAGCAGCATTACAGCCAAGTCATAACCCCAGGCCAGAGAGCACACACCCCGCAGATTCCAAGGCTACAAAAGGAGCCTGCTATGAGTGCGGCAAGGCAGGACACTATGCCAACAGGTGTCCGCGAGGTCCCCGAGCCCCAACGCAGCCTTGCTATAAGTGCAAGGCATCAGGACATTGGGCCAGTGAATGTCCTAACCCTCGTCCACCAGCAACCCCCTGCCCTGCTTTCCAACAGGGAGGACACTGGAAGTCTGATTGCTCCACCCTGAGAAGAGGTGCTGCGTCTCCACTTGACCCCCTTTCCCAGGATCCTGGGAGCTCCTTCCAGCTCCTACATCTGGACGACAACAACTGAAGGTGCCGAGAGTCGGGGACCCCCAACACCCTCGCCAAGCTGCAGGTAACTCAATTAATTTTAGCGGGTAAGACAATTAATTTTAGTGGGTAAGACAATTAATTTTTTAATAGATAGCGGGGCTACCTATTCTGTTTTGCCATCCTTCTCTGGACCTAGCCTTCCATCCAATATCTCTGTAGTAGTAGACAGAAAGCCATCCACTCCATGAAAAACTCCACTCCTTAATTGCTGTCTGGCCAACAACTACTTTGCGCACTCGTTCCTCATTATACCCTCATACCCTACCCCCTTACTAGGCCGAGACATCCTGAGCACCATAAAGGTCTCCATATACATTCCCACCAACACATCCACTCCCCTTCAACCCCCTCATGACGTGTTGCTCATGCTTTGTGCAGGTGCACACGCTCCTCCTAAGTCACTCCCATCCCCCATCTTCCCTATTTCTGTACACCCTCAAGTGTGAGACACTTCAACCACGGTCATAGCTGCCCACCACCCACCAGTTATTGTCAAGCTCAAAGATCCCACTCGTTTCCCAAACCGCCTCCAGTTCTCTCTCTCTTCAACACATCTACAAGGTTTAAAGCCAGTTATCACGTGACTACTTAGTCAACATATTCTTGTCCGTACACATTCCCCCTGTAACACTCCAATACTTCCAGTTAAGAAGGCAGACGGAAGGTATAGGTTAGTACAAGATCTTTGGCTAGTCAATGAGGCTATCCGTCCAATGCACCCTGTAGTTCCCAACCCTTACATCCGTCTGTCCCATATCCCCACCAATTCTACTTATTTTACTGTGCTAGAACTTAAGGATGCTTTCTTTACCATACCCCTACACACAGACTGCCACTCCCTTTTTGCTTTCACATGGAAGGACCCAGACAAACATGCCTCCACTCAACTGACGTGGACAGTCCTCCCACAAGGGTTACGGGAGAGTCCCCATTTCTTTGGTCAGGCCTTAGCCAAAGACCTTGCCTCCTGCCCCTCACTAATAGCAAAGTTCTGCAATATGTAGTTGATCCTCTTATATGTACCCCTAACAAACAAGACTCTCTTCTAGACACTGAAACTCTCCTCAACAATTTAGGCTCATTAGGTTATAGAGTATTTAAACACAAGGCCCACATTTCTTGCCAAACCGTCATATACTGAGGAATTGAAATCACCCCAACAACCAGGTCACTAACTACCGACTGCATGGCCTTAATACGTAACCTTCTTCCCCCTCAAAATGCAAAAGGAATTCAGTCCTTCCAAGGTATAATAGGCTTCTTCAGACATTGGATCCCCAATTTTGGAATCTTAACCAAACCTTTATACACTGCAGTTAAAGAAACTCCATCTGGTCCTTTGTCCAACCCCAAGTTAATCTCGACTGATTTCACCCACTTAAAAGCTTGCCTTCTCTCACAACCCACTCTCTCACTGCCTGATTTCCAGCGTCCCTTCCAGCTCTTTACAGATGAAAGGCAGAAAGTGGCAGTTGGTCTTTTAGCCCAGTCTGTCGGCAGCACACACCGCCCCGTGGCCTATCTATCCAAACGACTAGACCCAACTGTACAAGGCTGGCAACCCTGTCTGCATGTGTTAGCAGCGGCAGCCTACCTGACCCAGGAAGAAAAAAGCTCATTAGAGGCAGTAACATAACAGTCCTCACCACACATCATCTTCAGGATCTCATTTCTCATAAAAGTATTAGACACTTCACTCCATCCCGGCTCCAACTTTTCCATCTCTTATTCATAGAAGACCCCACTGTTATTTTAGAAGTCTGCTCCTCTCTATATCCAGCCACTTTACTGCCAGACCCTCTTAAACCACCCCATACTAAACATCCTTGACGTGAGGTCCTAGAGGATCAACCCCCCAGCCAACTACACTTGCATGACCAGCCCCATTAGAATGCACAACTAACCCTATTTGTGGATGGCAGCTCCTTTATCAACCCTCAAGGAAACAGACAGGCAGGATATGCAGTAGTTACCTCCTCCACAGTTTTAGAGGCAAAACCTCTACCACAAGGGACCACATCACAGCAGGCAGAACTCCCTGCACTTACCAAGGCACTCCTACTATCAAAATTAAAAACAGTAAACATATACACAGATTCTAAAAATGCTTTTCTAATCGCACACACCCATTCAGTTATCTGGAAAGAGACAGGGTTTTTAACCACCGGCGGTACCCCTATTATTAACCAAAACCATATACTCAAACTACTAGAAGCACTGTCGGCACCTTCCAAGGTAGACATTATACATTGTAAAGGTCACTAAACATCATCTAACCCGGTAGAAGCTAGCAACAATTTCGCTGACGTCACTGCCAAGTCAGCCACCAGATTTTCCACCACTAAGCCTCCTTCTCTCTGTTTTCTCTCCCCCCAGTATGCCCCTAATTACACTGAGGAAGAAAAGGCTAATCTATTACAAAATCTAACAGCCAATCTAACTACAGGTGACTGGATATATATTAATAACAAATTAGTCATTCCTGAAACACAAGTCCATACCATTCTAACAGGCATACATCATTCTTTACATGTAGGACCCAAAGCTTTATACAATTTTCTAAATCCCCTACTGCACTGTCCAACACTACAAAACAACTTACTTACAATCAACCAGCAGTGCTCCAACCTGCCTAAAGCCAAATCCTCAAGGCGCATTGTGTAATCCCCATTCCAGCCATCAACTCAGAGGACAGAAACCAGATGAAGATTGGCAAATTGATTTCACACATATACCAAGACATAAAAAATTCAAATACATCTTAACCCTCGTGAACACCTTTTCAGGGTGGATAGAGACCTTTACTACCACAGGAGAAAGAGCTAACCTTGCTGCCTCTATACACACTGAATATATTATCCCTAGGTTTGGCGTCCTGGTCACTCTTCAATCCGACAACGGTTCAGCATTTATCTCTAAGGCAGTCCAACAGGTGGCAGCACTCCTACCCATCACCTGGAAACTCCACATCCCTTATAGGTCTCAATCTTCTGGTAAGGTGGAAAAGGCTAACGGACTCATCAAACAACAGCTCACCAAACTCTCAATTGAAACCCAGCTGTCGTGGGTAACTCTCCTTCGCTTAGGCCTGACCCGGCTGCAGGCAGCACCTCGAAGCCCAACAGGCCTCAATCCTTGGAATTAGTCTATGGATGGCCCCTAACCCTCCAGCAAATACGTTCCCTGCCCGCCCATTTGGCGAATTACCTCCCATATCTCACTCTTCTCAGACAATGCCTAAGACAACACTCTCAGTTAGCACACCCTCCTCCAACAGACGCCTACAACCCACATCTCTCCCTCAGTCCTGGAGACAAAGTATACATAAAAGATATCCAAGCCAATGACTTACAGCCCAGGTGGAAAGGCCCATTCACTGTCCTCTTGTCTACACATACAGCAGCAAAACTCCTAGGACACACGCATTGGATTCATATTTCCCAGCTAAAAAGGGCCCCCACCGAGAACAATCAGGGGACATCAGTTCAACTTTCCCCTACTCGACTCAAACTTGCAAAACTTCCTTGAATATCTCATGCTCCCCGACCCTTGGTGCTTAGCTTGCTTTCTCACCATCCTCTACATAAACCTATCAGACTTTCAATACATAACCCCAGACCCATATCTGCCTCCAGACAATAGTCCAGAGCAGTGGTTCTCCTGTCTCCTGACCTTCATCGAACATCTTCAGTGGCAAGGGACACTCTGTGACTACACTGAAAATGAAATCTCATTTTATACTTATATTGCTGTCTCACTCATACACTCAGACCTTTGCTAGTCCGCCTACTGTATGGCAATTTTTTTTTCATCACTGATACTTGCTTACAAGACAGTCAAACACACTCAGTAGTACATAGTTCTGCCAGTTGTCTTCCTTAAGGCTGTCAAACTTCTCTCCAGACAATAGAGATCCCTTCTCATGGCCCACACTTATCCGCCAAGGGCTAAACTTAACCTACACTGTGAATATAACCAATCTCTCCCATTGCTTCCTCTGTGAGGTTTTAGAAGCCCCCCCACCAGTGTCTGCCCCCTGCCCATGGCCTTCAACACAACTGGTCAAACATCCCACAATTTACTCACATTGCAGGCGCCACTATACCAAAATCCAAATAGCCCAATCCTTCCTTTTTGTTATTCAACCCCAAATTCATCCTGGGGTAATCATACTCAGGTGCCCAATGGGGGCCACACAGCCCCCATTGGAGGCTATTTCTGGTGCAAGGGGTCCCTTTCTGAAACCTTTAACCAAACTGTCACAACTCAATCTCAATCTCTCTGTGTCCTAGTATCCTTAGTGCCCAGCCTCACCCTGTATAGCAAAGCTGAACTAGTCGAACTGACACTGCAGCTACACCCTCCTGCCAATCGCTTCCAAAAACGGGCTTTTTCCCTCCCTCTAGTTATTGGAATCAGCTGAAAGTCTGGCCTCCCTGCAGCACCAAACTACCTCAATAGCCCAAGCAGCTGCCCAAAACACGCCAGCCCTAGACTTGCTTACAGCTGAAGAAGGAGGCACTTGTCTCTTCCTTGAAGAAGAGTGCTGCTATTATGTTAGCGAGTCAGGCCTAGTAGGCAATAACATTCAAACCCTCAATAAAATAAAAAACTGAAATAGAGAACCTTAATACCCCAACCTTGCCAGGACCTTCCTTCTGGGTTATGCCCATATTCCAACAAATGCTTCCATTCCTCATTCCTATACTAATACTTTGCCTTATTTTATTCTTCATTCATACGTCCAAAACCACCCATAGGCCCCAAACTTAACAACGCTCCTTAAGAGCAGGAAGTATTCAGACAGACCACGGCACCCCTTATCACTATTATTAATCAAAGGTTGGACTGTTTGGATAAAAGCTAGCAAGATGGCACACTTCCGGGTTCTTCATCACCAACATTTGCCATGCACGCAAAAATGCAGCCGTCGCCCGGGAAGGTGCAGACCAACTGGGCATGCACCAGGTGACGTCAATCCAAAGAGACCAAGATTTACCTGGTCTCACCTGCTGAACGCCCTCGACACGCCCGTGCCCCGCCTATTGCCCTCCCACTACTTGAAAAGCCGCTCCTGGTGAGCATCTCACACGGAATTCCCAGCCCTCCACTCCTGTCGGGACTACATTAGGAACTCCATCCGAGAGATGCACGGGGCGACTCTCTTGGTCTCCTTTGCCGGAGGCCAACAAACCTCTCCCTATCCACATTCTTCACTGAAGCTAGGTGACCAAAAATAAATTTGCAGTTTCGCTCCTACCCTCGCGAGCTTGCTAGTTCTTTTGTGTTCGCTCTGGTGGTCTTAGAAAACAAATCAGTATGGGGAGGCTTAACTAAGCAAGAGAAATAAAGACGACACAGTGTAGTTTCACAGAAAGCTTCCTTCTGGATTTTACCTGAGGAAATTTCTTTCTCCATGTTCTAAGGATCATTGCCAAATGTCCTTCCTCAGATTCCACAAAAACAGCGATTTCAATTGGCTCAATCCAAAGAACAGTTTAAATCTATGAGATGAATACACATATCGCAAAGCAGTTGCTCAGAACGTTATTCTGCAGGACCCATCGGAAGATGGTTCCTTGCTCACCACCAGCCTTTGGGGGTCACTAAATAAACATTCACAGATTCTTCAAAGACAGAATTTCGAAACTGGACAACATAGAGTAAGCATAAATTCTGCGACATGAATGCACGTATCAGAGAGCAGGTTCTTGGAACACTTATTTCTAGATTTTATTTCAGTATATTTTTCTCTTTGCCATAGTCCTCAATGCACTCCAAAATATCACTTTTTCGATTACACAGGAACAGTGTTTAATCACTGCCTTTTGAGAAAAGGGGCATAACACTCTGAACGGAATGCACACATCACAAGTAGTTTTTTCAGAAAGCTTCTATCCAGTTTTTTTCTGAAGATATCTCCCCTTTCAACATAGACATGAATGTGCTTCCAAATGTCCCTTTGCGGATTCGTGCATGACGAAGTTTTCACACTGCATAATATTAGAAAGGTTTGAACTATGCGAGATGAATTGATATATCTAACAAGAAGCAGTTTCACAGAAATCTTCTCTCCAGGTTTGTCCGAGGATATTTCCTTTCTCACCATGGCTGTCCCTGTACTCCTGAATGTCGCTTGGAAGCTTTTATTCCAAAGGGGATTCCGGAATCCTCTAGGAGAAGAAAGGTATATTTCTGTAAGTGGAATGCACACGTCACAAAGCAGCTCCTCAGAGAGCTTCTCTCCAGTTTCTATCTGAATACGTTTCCTTTCTCACCGTTACCCTCAAATCACTCCTGATTATCCCTTCACAGTCTAAACGAAAACAATGTTATGATAATGCTCAATGAAAAGAGAAGCTTTACAGTGTGAGCGGAATTCACGTGACACCGAACAGTTTCACAGAAAGCTTCCTTCTGATTTCTCTCTGAGGTTACTTCTTTTTCAGGATATTCTAAGGAGCGTCTCCAAATGTCCTTTCTCACATTCCACAGAAACAGTGATTTCAAACTGCTCAATCCAAAGATCATTTAACTCTTAGAGATGAATACAAGCATCAAAAAAGAGTTGCGCAGAAATCTTCTCTCCAATTTTTGAGATGAGACATTTTTTTGCTTGACACAAGCCTCCAGTTGCCACTTACTATCCCTTCACAGAATCCTCAGAGGCTGACTTTCAATCTGGGAAATGCAGAGTGAGCTTTCCCTGTGAAAAGAATGGGCATGGCAGAGAGAAGTTTCTTTGAGTGCTTCTTTCTGGTTTTTATTGGATGACATTTCACTTTTTGCCATAGTCTTCAATGTGCTCTGAATATGACTCATTTGGTTTTACAGGAACAGTGTTCAAAGTGTGCCTTGTGAGAAGAACATTAAAAATCCCTGAGTGGAATGCACACATCATAAAGCAGTTTCTTAGAAAGCTTCTCTCCAGTTTTCATCTCACCCTATTTCCTATTTGACCATAGACCCAAATGTGATCCCAAATATCCCTTCCTGGATCCATCCTCGAGGGAGTTTCCAAACTGCATAATGTAAAGAAAGCTTCATCTATGTAAGAAGAATAAACATAGAAAAAACGAGATTTAAAGAAAGATACTTTCCAGTTTTTATCTGAAGATATTTCCTTTTTCACCACAGTCCAGAGTGTGCTCCCGAAAGTCCCTTCGTTGATCTGTCCATGACAGTTTTCAAGCTATGTATTATAAGGAAACCTTTGTCTATGTGAGGTGAGTACACATTTCACAGATTAGTTTCCTAGAAAGCTTCTTTCCAGGTTTTGTCTGAGAATATTTCCCTTTTCATCATTGGCATCAACATGCTCCTGAATGTCACTTGGTACCTATTTCTCCAAAAGTGTTTCCCCGCCTCTGTATGAGAAGAGAGGTGTAACATTGTGAGTGGAATTCACTCGTCACAGAGAAGTTCCACAGAAAGCTTCTCTTCAGTTTTGGTCTCATCATATTTCCTTTTACACCGTGAGCCTCAAAGTGCTCCCGAATGTCCCATCACATGCTAAACATACACAGGGTTATAAAACTACTCAACGTAAGGAGAGGCTTAACTAAGTGAGAGGAATTAAGACGACACAGAGTGGTTTCACAGAAAGCTTCCTTTTGGATTTTACTTGAGGATATTTCTTTCTCCATGTTCTAAGGATCATTCCCAAATGTTCTTCCTCAGATTCCACAAAAACAGTGATTTCAATCTGCTCAATCCAAAGAACGGTTTAATTGTAGGAGACGAATACACACATGACAAAGCACTGGCTGAGAAATTTACTCTTCAGGTTTCATCAGAAGATTTTTCCTTGTTCACCACAAGCCTCTCGGCGTCATTAATATCCCTTCACAGATTCTTCAAAGACAGAATTTCAAAACTGGGCAGCATAGAGTAAGCATAAATTCTGTGAAGGGAATGCACATATAAGAGAGCAGATTCTTGGAACCCTTCTTTCTCGACTTTATTTCAGTATATTTCACTATTTGGCATAGTCCTCAGTGCGCTCCAAAATATCACTTTTTCTGTTTCACAAGAACAGTGTTCCAACCCTGATTTGTGAGAAAAGAGGTGTAACTCTCTGAGCGGAATGCAGGCATCACAATGTAGTTTCTCAGAAAGCTTCTTTCCAGTTTTTATCTGATGATATCTCCTCTTTCACCAAAGGTCTGAATGTGCTTCCAAATGTCCCTTCACAGATTCATGCATGGCGGAGTTTCCAAACTGCATAATATAAGAAAGTTTTGATCTATGTGAGATGAATAGATGTATCTAACACGAAGCAGTACCACAGAAATCTTCTTTCCAGTTTTCTCTGAGGATATTTTTCTTTTTCACCATAGCCGTCCCTATACTCCCGAATGTCTCTTGGTAGCTTTTTCTCCAAAATGGATTCTGATATCCTCTAGGAGAAGAAAGGTATATTTCTGTGAGTGGAATTTACATGTCACAAAGCAGTTCCACGGAGAGCAATTAAGCAGTTCCACGGATAGCAATTAAGACGACACAGAGTAGTTTCACAGAAAGCTTCCTTCTGGATTTTACCTGAGGATACTTCTTTCTCCATGTTCTAAGGATACAAATGTGCTTCCTCAGATTCCACAAAAACTGACTTCAATCTGCTCAAATCAAAGAATGGTTTAAGTGTTGGAGACGAATACACACATGGAAAAGCAGTTGCTCAGAAAGTTACTCTGCAGGTTTCATCAGAAGATGTTTCCCTGCTCACCACAAGCCTCCGGGCATCACTAAATATCCCTTGACAGATGCTTCAAAGACAGAATTTCGGAACTGGGTAACATAGAGTAAGCATAAATTCTGTGAAGTGACTGCACATATCAGAGAGCAGATTCTTGGAACACTTCTTTCTTGATTTTATTCCAGTACATTTCAATATTTGCCATAGTCCTCAGTGTGCTCTGAAAAATCACTTTTTCGGTTACACAGGAACTGTGTTTAAACACTGCCTTGTGAGAAAAGAGGTAAAATTCCATGAGCAGAATGCATAAATCACAGGTGGTTTCCCAGAAAGCTTCTTTCCAGTTTTTATCTGACTCTATTTCCAATTTGACCATAGGCCCGAACGTGATCCCAAGTATCCCTTCGTGGATCCATCCACAAGGGAGTTTCCAAGCTGTGTAGTGTATAGAAAGCTTCATCTATGTGAGAAGAATAAACATAGAGAAAAGCAGATTCACAGAAAGCTTCCTTCCAGTTTTATCTGAAGATTTTTCCTTTTTCACCACAGTCCTGAGTGTGATCCCGAAAATACCTTCTTCGATTCATCCATGACAGATTTCAAGCTGTGTAATGTAAGGAAACCTTTATTTATGTGAGATGATTACACATATCACAGAGTATTTTCCTAGAAAACTCCTTTCCAGGTTTTGTCTGAGGCTATTTCCCTTTTCATCATCAGCATCAACATGATCCCCAATATCACCTGATATTTGTTTCACCAGAAGGGTTGCTCCAAAGCTGTATGAGAAGAGATGTATAACACTGTGACTGGAATGCACATGTCACAAAGCAGTTCCTCGGAAAGCTTCTATCCATTTTCGGTCTGAACATATTTCCTTTTTCACCGTGAGCCTCAATGTCCTCCCAAATTGCCCATCACATGGTAAACTGACACAGGGTTATAAAAGTACTCAACGTAATGAGAGATTTAACTGAGTGAGAGGAAGTAAGACGACAGAGAGTAGTTTCACAGAAAGCTTCCTTTTGGATTTTCCCTGAGGATATTTCTTTCTCCATGTTCTAAGGATGGTTCCCAAATGTCCTTCCTCAGATTCCACAAAAACAGTGATTTCAATCTGCTCAATCCAAAGAACGATATAAATCTATGAGACGAATACACACATAACAAAACAGTTGCTCAGAAAGTTACTCTGCAGGTTTCATCGGAAGATGTTTCCTTGCTCACAACAAACCTCCGGGCATCACTAAATATCCCTTCATAGATTCTTCAGAGACAGAATTTCGACACTGGGAAAAATAGAGTAAGCCTAAAGTCTGTGAAATGAATGTACATATCAGAGACCAGATTCCTGGAACATTTCTTTCTCGATTTTATATCAGCATATTTCACGATTTGCCATAGTCCTCAGTGCCCTGCGAAATATCACATTTTCGGTTACACAGGAAGAGTGTTTAAACACTGCTTTGTGAGAAAAGAAGTGTAACTCCCTGAGCGGAAACCATACATCACGAGTGGTTTCTCAGAAAGCTTCTATCCAGTTTTTATCTGAATATATTTCCTCTTTCACCATAGGCCTGAATGCGCTCCCGAATGTTCCTTCGCGGATTCGTGCATGACCGAGTTTCAAAATTGCATAATATAAAAAAGGTTTTAACTATGCGTGATTAAAAGATATATGTAACACGAAGCAGTTTCGCCAAAATCTTCTTTCCAGTTTTGTCTGAGGATATTTCCTTTTTCACCACAGCCGTCTCTATACTCCCAAATGTCTCCTGCTAGCTTTATCTCCAAAAGGGATTCCAGAATCCTCTAGGAGAAGAAAGGTATATTTCTGTCAGTGGAATGCACACATCACAAAGCAGCTCTTCAGAAAGCTTCTCCCCAGTTTCTATCTGAATACGTTTCCTCTCTCACTGTAACCCTCAAATCGCTCCTGAATATTCCTTCGCAATCTAAACAAAAACAGTACGATGCTACTGCCCAATGAAAAGGGAAGCTTAACTGTGTGACTGGAATTCTCATGACACAGAGCAGTTTCACAGAAAGTTTCCTTCTGGTTTCTCTCTGAGGTTGTCTTTTTCAGGGTATTCTATAGAGCGTCTGCAAATGTCCTTTCTCAGATTCCATACAGATTTCAAACTGCTCAATCGAAAGAATGATTTAACTCTTTTAAATGAACACAAATATCAGAAAAGTGTTGCGCAGAAAGTTTCTCTCCAATTTTCGATGGGAGACTTTTCCTTGCTCGACACAGGCTTCCGGTTGCCACTTACTATCCCTTCGCAGAACCCTCAGAGGCCGAAATTCAAACTGGGAAATATAGAGTAAGCTTTAACACTGTGAAAAGAATGGGCATGTCAGAGAGCAGTTTCTTTGAGTGCTTCTTTCTGTTTTTTATTCGACGACATTTCAATTTTTGCCATAGACTTCAATGTGCTCATTTGGTTTCACAGGAACAGTGTTCAAACTGTGCCTTATTCGAAGAACATTAAAACTACCTGAGTGAAATGCACACATCCCCAAGCAGTTTCTCAGAAACCTTCTCTCCAGTTTTTATCTGACTATATTTCCTATTTGAAAATAGGCCCACATGTGATCCCAAATATCCCTTCGTGGATCCATCCAGGAGGGAGATTCCAAGCTGCCTAATGTAAAGAAAGCTTCACTATGTGAGCAGAATAAACATAAAAAAAGCTGATTCACAGAAAGCTTCTTTCCGTTTTTTATGTGAAGATATTTCCTTTTTCACCATAGTCTTGAGTGTGCTCCAGAATTCCCCTCGTGGATCCATCCATGACAGTTTTCAAACTGTGTAATGTAAGGAAACCTTTTTCTATGTGAGATTATTACACATATCACAGAGTAGTTTCCTAGAAAGCTACTTTCCAGGTTTTGTCTGAGGCTATTTCCCTTTTCATCATCGGCATCAACATGCTCCCGAATATCACTTGGTACCTGTTTCTCCAAAAGGGTTTCCCCAACACTGCATGAGAAGAGAGGTATAACACTGTGAGTGGAATGCACAGGTCACAAAGTAATTCCTCGGAAAGCTTCTATCCAGTTTCTATCTGAAGACGTTTCCTTTCTCACTGTAACCCTCCAATCGCTCCTGAATATCCCTTTGCAGTCTAAACAAAAACTGTGTTATGATACTCCTCAATGAAAAGAGAAGCTTAAATGTATGAGCTGAATTCAGGTGACACAGAGCACTTTCACAGAAAGGTTCCTTCTGTTTTCTCTCTGAGGTTATGTCTTTTTCAGGATATTCTAAAGAGCATCTCCAAATGTCATTTCTCAGGATCTACAGAAATAGTGATTTCAATCTGCTCAGTTCAAAGAATGATTTAGCTCTTTGAGATGAATGCAAACATCACAAAAGAGTTGCACAGAAAGCTTCTGTCTAATTTTCATTGGGAGACATTTCCTTGCATGACACAGGTTTCCGGTTGCCATTTACTATCCCTTCGAAGAACCCTCAGAGGCCGACTTTCAAACTGGGAAATATATACTAAGCTTTAACCCGGTGAAAAGAATGAGCATGTCAGAGAGCATTTTTTCGAGTGTGTCTTTCTGTTTTTTATTGGATGACATTTCACTTTTTGCCAGAGTCTTCAATGTGTTCCGAATATCACTTTCTTGGTTTTACAGGGACAGTGTTCAAACTGTGCCTTATGAGAAGAACATTAAAACCCCGAGTGGAATGCACACATCACCAAGCAGGATCTCAGAAGGCTTCTCTCCAGTTTTTATCTGACTATATTTCCTATTTGACCATAGGACCGAATGTGATCCCAAATATCCCTTTGTGGATCCATCCATGTTGGAATTTCCAAACAGTATAATATAAAGAAAGTTCATCTATGAGAGAAGAATAAACATAGCAAAAAGCAGATTCACATAAAGCTTCTTTCCAGTTTTTATCTGAAGATATTTCCTTTTTCACCACACTCCTGAGTGTGCTCCTGAAAGTCCTTTCGTGGGTCCATCCATGAGAATTCTCAAGCTGTGTAATGTAAGGATACCTTTATCTCTGTGAGATGATTACACATATCACAGAGGATTTTCCCAGAAAGCTTTTTTTCAGGTTTTCTCTGAGGCTATTTCCCTTTTCATCATCATCATCAAAATGCTCCTGAATATCACCTGGTACCTGTTTCTCCTAAAGGTCCTCCCCGATGTTGTATGAGAAGAAAGGTACAGCGCTGTGAGTAGAATGCACACATCACAAAGCAGTTCCTCGGAAATCTTCCCTCCAGTTTCGGTCTGAACATATTCCTTTTTCACCGTAAGCCTCATAGTGCTCCCGAATGTACCATCACAGGCTAAACATACATAGGTTATAAAACTACTCAACGTAAGGAGAGGCTTAACTAAGCGAGAGGAATTAAGGCGACACAGACTAGTTTCACAGAAAGCTTCCTTCTGGATTTCACCTGAGGATATTTCTTTCTCCAGGTTCTAGGGATCCTTCCCAAATATCCTTTCTTAGATTCCACAAAAACAATGATTTAATCTGCTCAATCCAAAGAACTGTTTAAATCTATGTGATGAATACACACATCACAAAGGAGTTGCTCAGAAAGTTACTCTGCAGGTTTCATCATAAGATGTTTCCTTGCTCACCACAAGCCTCCGGGCATCATTAAATATCCATTCACAGATTATTCAAAGACAGAATTTCAAAACACAGCAACATAGTGTAAGCATAAATTCTGTGAAGTGAATGTACATATCAGAGAGCAGATTCTTGGAACACTTCTTTCTCGATTTTATTTCAGTATATTTCACTATTTGCCACAGTCCTCAGTGCGATCAGAAATATCACATTTTCAGTTAGACAGGACCAGTGTTTAAACGCTGCCTAGTGAGAGAAGAGGTATAACTCCCTGAGCAGAATGCATACAGCACACGTAATTTCTCAGAAAGCTTCTATCCAGTTTTTATCTGAAGATATCTCCTCTTTCACCTTTGGCCAGAATGTGCTCCCGAATGTCCCTTCGCGAATTTGTGCATGACAGATTCCAAGCTGAGTAATATAAGAAAAATTTGAACAATGTGAGATGAATAGATATATCTAACAGGAAGCAGTTTCACTGAAATCTTCTCTCCAGTTTTGTCTGAGTATATTTCCTTTTTCACCGTAGCTGTCTCTGTACTCCCAAATGTCTCTTGGTAGCTTTTTCTCCAAAAGGGATTCCGGCATCCCCTAGGAGAAGAAAGGCATATTTCTGTGGGTGGAATGCACACATCACAAAGCAGTTCCTTGGAGAGCTTCTCTCCAGTTTCGGTCTGAATGTATTCTCCTTGGACGTACAGAGGTAAGATGATGCACTTCCGGGTTCTTCATCACCAACATTTCCCGCAAGCGTGAAAATTCAGCCAGCGCCCGGGAAGGTGCAGACCAACTGGTCATGCACCAGGTGACGTCAATCCGAAGAAACCAAGATTTACCAGGTCACCCCTTGCGGAACTCCCCCTGACAAGCCCCTGCCCCACCTATTGCCCTCCCACTCTTAGAAAAGATGCTCCCGGCATAGTGCAGCGCAGAGTTCTCAGCCTCCCGACTCCTGTCGGGACTGCAGGAACTCCGTCCGAGAGCTCCACGGGCAACTCTGTTGGCCTCCTTTGCTGGAGGCCGACAGACCTCTCCCTAACCACCTACTTCCCTGAAGCTATGTGACCAAAATAAAACTGCAGTTTTGCCCCTACCCTTGCCTGCTCACTGGTTCTTTTGTGCCCGCTCTGGTGGTCTATAGAAAAACAAATAAATTTCCTTTTTCACCGTAAGCCTCAAACTGTTCCTGAATGTCCCATCACATGCTAAACATAAAAAGGGTTATAAGCGGAGCAAGATGGCCGAATAGGAACAGCTGCAGTCTCCAACTCCCAGCGCGAAGGACACAGAAGACCGG
>NW_012111808.1:1603687-1607147 GCF_000951035.1 Colobus angolensis palliatus | reverse complement strand
AAAAGGGTTATAAAACTACTCAACGTAAGGAGAGGCATAAGTAAGTGAGAGGAATTAAGACAACACAGACTGGTTTCACAGAAATCTTCCTTCTGGGTTTTACTTGAGGATATTTCTTTGTCCAGGTTCTAAGGATCGTTCCCAAATGTCTTTCCTCAGATTTCACAAAAACAGTGGTTTCAGTCTGCTCAATCCAAAGAACTGTTTAAATCTATGACATGAATACAAACATCGCAAAGCAGTTCCCCGAAAGTTACTCAGAAGGTTTCATCAGAAGATATTTCCTTGCTCAACACAAGCCTCCGGGCATCACTAAACATCCATTCACAGATACTTCAAAGACAGAATTTCGAAACTGGGCAGCATAGAGTAAGCATAAATACTGTGAAGTGAATGCACATATCAGAGAGTATATTCTTGGAAGGCTTCTTTCTCGATTTTATTTCAGTATATTTCATTATTTGACGTAGTCCTCAGTGCGCTGAGTAATATCACCTTTTCGGTTACACAGGACCAGTGTTTAAACACTGCCTTGTGAGAAAAGAGGTGTAACACCCTGAGAAGAATGTATACATCACAAGAAGTTTATAAGAAAGCTTCTATCCAGTTTTCATCTGAAGATATCTCCTGTGTCACCGTAGGCCTGAATATGCTCCCCAATGTCCTTTCGAATTTTCGTGCATGACGGAGATTCTAAACTGCGTAATATAAGAATGGTTTGAACTATGCGAGATGAATAGATATATCTAACATGAAGCAGTTTCACAGAAATCTTCTTTCCAGTTTTTCTCTGTAGATATTTCCTTTTCACCATGGCCGTCCCTATACAGTTGATTGTCTCTTGGTAGCTTTTTCTCCAAAAGGGATTCCGGAATTCTCTAGGAGAAGAAAGGTATACTTCTGTCAGTGGAATGCACACATCACAAAGAAGCTCCTCAGAAAGTTTCTCTCCACTTTCTCTCTGAAGACGTTTCCTTTCTCACGGTAACCCTCAAATATCTCCTGAATATCTCTTCGCAGTCTAAAAAATACAGTGTTATGAAACTGCTCAGTGAAAAGAGGAGCTTAACTGTGTGAGCTGAATTCACGTGACACAGAGCAGGTTCACAGAAAACTTCCTTCTGGTTTCTATCTGAGGTTATTTCTTTTTAAGGGTGTTCTAAAGGGCATCTCCAAATGTCCTTTCTCAGATTCAATGGAAACAGTGATCTCAAACTGCTGAATCCGAGAATGATTTAACACTTTGAGACGAACACAAGCATCAGAAAAGCGTTACGCAGAAAGCTTCTCTCCAATTTTCAATGGGAGACATTTCCTTGCTCGACTAGGCCTCTGGTTGCCACTTACAATTACTTCGCAGAAACCCCAGAGGCCGAAGTTCAAAATGGGAAATGTAGAGTAAGCTTTAACCCTGTGAAAAGAATGGGCATGTCAAAGAGCAGTTTCTTTGAGTGCTTCCTACTATTTTTTATTGGACGACATTTCACTATTTGCCATAGTCTTCAATCTGCTCGAAATATCACCCTTTTCCTTTCACAGGAACAATGTTCAAACTGTGATTTATCTGAAGAACATTAAAACTACCTCAGTGGAATGCACACATCACCAAGCAGTTTCTCAGAAAGCTTCTCTCCAGTTTTCATCTCACCCTATTTCCTGTTTGAAAATAGGCCCATATGTGATCCTAAATATCCCTTCATGGATTCATCCACGAGGGAGTTTCCAAGCTGCATAATGTAAAGAAAGCTTCACTATGTGAGAAGAATAAACATAGAAAAAAGCTGATTCACAGATAGCTTCCTTCCGTTTTTTACGTGAAGATATTTCCTTTTTCTCCATAGTCTTGAGTGTGCTCTGGAAATTCCCTTCGTGGATCCCTCCATGACAGTTTTCAAACTGTGTAATGTAAGGAAACCTTTATCTATGTGAGATTATTACACATATCACAGTGTAGTTTCCTAGAAAGCTTCTTTCCAGGTTTTGTCTGAGGCTATTTCCCATTTCATCATCGGCATCAACATGCTCCTGAATATCACTTGGTACCTTTTTCTCCAAAAGGGTTTCCCCGACCCTGTATTGGAAGAGAGGTATAACACTGTGAGTGTAATGCACTGGTCACAAAGTAGTTCCTTGGAAAGCTTCTCTCCAGTTTCGGTGTGAACATACTTCCTTTTTCCACATAAGCCTCAAAGTGTGCCCGAATGTCCCATCACACGCTAAACATACACGGGGGCGTAAAACTACTCAACATAAGGAGAGGCTTAACTAAGCGAGAGGAATTAAGATGACACAGGGTAGTTTCACAGAAGGCTTCCTTCTGAATTTTACCTGAGGATATTTCTTTCTCCATGTTCTAAGGACTGTTCGCAAAAGTCCTTCCTCAGATTCCACAAAAACAGTAATTTCAATCCACTCACTTCAAAGAATGGTTTAAATCTATGAGATGAATACACACATCGCAAAGCAGTTCCTAAGAAAATTACTCTGCAGGTTTCATCGGAAGAAGTTGTCTTGCTCACCACAAGTCTCCGGGCATCAATAAATATCCTTTCAAAGATTTTTCATGACAGAATTTCGAAACTGGGATACATAGAGTAAGCATAAATTCTGTGAAGTGCATGCACATATCAGAGAGCAGATTCTTGGAACTCTTCTTTCTCGATTTTAATGCAGTATATTTCCCTATTTGTCATAGTCCGCAATGCGCTCCGAAATACCAATTTTTCGGTTACACAGAAACAGTGTTTAAACACGGTCTTGTGACAAAACAAGTATAACTCCCTGAGCGAAATGCATACATCACAAGCAGTTTCTCAGAAAGATTCTATCCAGCCTTTATCTGAAGATATCTCCTCTTTCACAGTAGGCTAGAATGTGCTCCCAAATGTCCCTTTGCAGATTCGTGCTTGATGGAGTTTCAAAACTGCGTAATACAAGAAAGGTTTGAACTATGCAAGATGAATAGTTATATCTAACACGAAGTAGTTTCACAGAAATCTTCTTTCCAGTTTTGTCTCAGGAGAATTACTTTTTCACCATAGCCATCCCTATGCTCCCGAATGTCTCTTGGTATCTTTTTCTCTGAAACGGATTCTGGAATCCTCTAGGAGAAGAAAGGTATATTTCTGTGAGTGGAATGCACATGTCACAAAGCAGCTCCTCAGAAAGCTTCTCTCCAGTTTCTATCTGAAGTCGTTTCCTTTCTCACTGTAAACCTCAAATCGCCCCTGAATATCCCTTCACTGTCTAAACAAAAACTGTGCTATGATACTGCTGAATGAAAGGAGAAGCTTAACTGTATGAGCAGAATTCAGGTGACACAGAGCAGTTTCACAGAAAGGTTCCTTCTGGATTCTCTCTGAGAGTATGTCTTTATCCGATATTCTAAAGAGTGTGTAGAAATGTCATTTCTCAGATTCCACAGAAACAGTGATGTTCTTTTTTTTTTCTCTTTTTTTTT
>NW_012111808.1:1558123-1601592 GCF_000951035.1 Colobus angolensis palliatus | reverse complement strand
AAGTCAAAAGGACAAAGCTGGAGGCGTCACGCTACCTGACTTCAAACTATACTACAAGGCTACAGTAACCAAAACAGCATGGTACTGGTACAGAAACAGTGATTTTCATATGCTCAATTCAAACAATGATTTAACTCTTTGAGATGAACACAAACATCACAAAAGAGTTGCGCAGAAAGCTTCTCTCCAATTTTCGTTGGGAGACATTTCCTTGCACAACACAGGCTTCCGGTTGCCATTTACTATCCCTTCGCAGAACCCTCAGAGGCCGACTTTCAAACTGGGAAATGTATAGTAAGCTTTAACCCTGTGAAAAGAATGAGCATATCAGAGAGCATTTTTTTCGAGTGCGTATTTCTGTTTTTTATTGGATGAGATTTCACTTTTTGCCATAGTCTTCAATTTGCTCCAAATATCACTTTCCTGGTTTTACAGGAATATTGTTCAAACTGTGCCTTATGAGAACATTAAAACCCCCGAGTGGAAAACACACATCACCAAGCCTCAGAGGATTCTCTTCAGTTTTTATCTGACTCTACTTCGTATTTGACCATAGACCCGAACGTGATCCCAAATATCCCTTCGTGGATCCATCCACAAGGGAATATCCAAGCTGCGTAGTGTATAGAAAGCTTCATCTATGTGAGAATAATAAACATAGAGAAAAGCAGATTCACAGAAAGCTTCTTTCCAGGTTTTATCTGAAGATATATCCTTTTCACCACAGTCCTGAGTGTGCTGCTGAAAATACCTTCGTGGATCCGTCCATGACAGTTTTCAAGCTGTGTGATATAAGGAAACCTTTATCTATGTGAAGTGATTACACATATCACAGAGTAGTTTCCTAGTAAGCTTCTTTCCAGGTTTTGTCGGAGGCTATTTTCTTTTTGATCATTGGCATCAACATACTCCCGAATATCACCTGGTACCTGTTTCACCAAAAGGGTTGCCCTGACGCTGTATGAAAAAAGATGTAAAACACTCTGAGTGGAATGCACACATCACAGAGCAGTTCCTTAGAAATCTTCTATCCAGTTTCAGTCTCAACATATTTCCTTTTTCACCGTAAGCCCCAAAGTATTCCCGAATGGACCATCACACGCTAAATTTACACAGGATTATAAAAGTACTCAACGTAATGAGAGACTTAACTGAGTGAGAGGAATTAACACGACACAGAGTAGTTTCACAGAAAGCTTCCTTCTGGATTTTACCTGAGGATATGTCTTTCTCCATGTTCTAAGCTTCATTCCTAAATGTTCTTCCTCAGATTCCACAAAAACTGTTATTTCAATCTTCTCAATCTAAAGAACGGTTTAAATCTGTGAGACGAATACACACATCACAAAGCAGTTGCTCAGAATGTTACTCTGCAGGTTTCATCGCAAGATGTTTCCTTGCTCACCACAAGCCTCCGAGCGTCACTAAATATCACTTTACAGATTCTTCAAAGACAGAATTTCGAAATTGGGCAACACAGAGTAAGCATAAATTCTCTGAAGTGAATGCACATTTGAGAGAGTAGATTCTTGGAAGTCTTCTTTCTCGATATTGTTGCAGTATATTTCACTATTTGCCATAGTCCTCAATGCGCCCCGAAATATCACCTTTTTGGTTACTCAGGAACTGTGTTTAAACACTGATTTGTGAGAAAAGAGGTATAACTGCTTGAGTGGAATGCATACGTCGCAAGTAGTTTATTCAGAAAGCTTCTATCCATTTTTTATCTGAAGATATCTCCTCTTTCAACATAGGCCTGAATGTGCTCCTGAATGTCCCTTCATGGATTCGTGTATGACGGAGTATCCACACTGCATAACAATAGAAAGTTTGGAGCTATGCGAGATGCATAGATATATCTAACAGGAAGCAGTTTCACAGTAATTTTCTCTCCAATTTTGTCTGAAAATATGTTCTTTTTCACCATAGCCGTTCCTATACTCCCGAATGTCTCTTGGTAGCTTTTTCTCCAAAAGGGATTATGTAAACCTCTAGGAGAGGAAAGGTATCTTTCTGTGAATGGAATGCACACGTCACAAAGCAGCACCTCAGAAAGCTTTTCTCCAGTTTCTATCTGAAATGTTTCCTTTCTCACTGTAACCTTCAAATTTCTCCTGAATATCTCTTTGCCGTCTAAACAAAAACAGTGTTATAATACTGCTCAATGAAAAACGAAGCTTAACTGTCTGAGAGGAAGTCACGTGACACAGAGCAGTTTCACAGTAAGCTTCCTTCTGGTTTCTCTCTGAGGTTGTGTCTTCTTCAGGATATTCTAAAGAGCATTTCCAAATGTCCTTTCTCAGAATCTACAGAAAGAGTGATTTCAAACTGCTCAATCCAAAGAATGATTTAACTCTTTGAGATGAATGCAAACATCACAAAAGTGTTGTGCAGAAAGCTTCTCTCCAATTTTCGATGGGAGACATTTCCTTGCTCTACCCAGGCCTCTGGTTGACACTTACTATCCCTTCACAGAACCCCCAGAGGCCGAAGTTCAAAATGGGAAATGTAGAGTAAGCTTTAATCCTGTGAAAATAATGGGCATGTCAGAGAGCAGTTTCTTCGAGTGCTTCTTTCTGTTTTTTATTGGATGACATTTCACTTTATGCCATAGGCTTCAATGGGCTCTGAATGTCACTCTTTTGATTTTACAGGAACAGTGTTCAAACTGTGCTTTATGAGAAGAATATTAAAATTCCCTGAGTGGAATGCACACATCACCAAGCAGTTTCACACAAAGCTTCTTTCCAGTTTTTATTTTACTCTACTTCCTATTTGACCATAGGCCAGAAGGTGATCCCAAATATCCCTTCACAGATCCATCCACGAGGGACTTTCCAAGCTGCATAATGTAAAGAAAGCTTCAACTCTGTGAGAAGAATAAACAAAGAAAAAAGAAGATTCAGAGAAGGCTTCTTTCCAGTTTTTATCTGAAGATATTTCCTATTTCACCATAGACCTGAGTGTTCTCCAGAAATACTCCTGAATAAGAGAAGAAAGGTATATCACTATGAGAGGAATGCACATGTCACAAAGCAGCTCCTCAGAAATCATCTCTCCAGTTTCTATCTGAAGACGTTTCCTTTCTAACCATAACCCTCAAATCATTCCTGAATATCCCTTTGCAGTCTAAAGAAAAACAGTGTTATGATACTGCACAGTGAAAAGGGAAGCTAAACTGCTTCACCGGAATTCAGGTGACACAGAGTAGTTTCATAGAAAGCTTCCTGCTGATTTCTCTCTGAGGTTATGTCTTTTTCAGGATATTCTAAAGAGCGACTCCACATGTCCTTTCTCAGATTCTACAGAAAGAGTGATTTCAAACTGCTCAATCCAAGGAATGATTTAATTCATTGAGATGAATACAAACATCACAAAAGAGTTGCACAGAAAACTTCTCTCTGATTTTCAATGGGAGACATTTCCTTGCTCGACACAGGCCTCCGGTTGCCAAATACTGTCCCTTTCCAGAACCCTCAGAGGCCGATTTTCAAACTGGGAAATGTAGAGTAAGCTTTAACCCTGTGATAAGAATGGACATGTCAAAGAGCAGTTTCTTCGAGTGCTTCTTTCTGTTTTTTATTGGACGACATTTCACTTTATGCCATAGTCTTCAATGGGCTCTGAATATCACTCTTTTGGTTTTACAGGAACAGTGTTCAAACTGTGCTTTATGAGAAGAACATTAAAACTCCCTGAGTGGATTGCACACATCACCAAGCAGTTTCTCACAAAGCTTCTTTCGAGTTATTATCAGACCCTATTCCCTATTTGACCATAGGCTTGAAGGTGATCCAAAATATCCCTTGTGTATCGATCCACGAGGTAGTTTCCAAGCAGCCTAATGCAAAGAAAGCTTCAACTATGTGAGAGGAATAAACATACAATAAAGAAGATTCACTGAAATCTTCTTTCCAGTTTTTATCTGAAGATATCTCCTTTTTCACCATAGTCCTGAGAGTGTGCCGTGAAGTCCCTTAGTGGATCCATCCATGACAGTTTTCAGGCTTTGTGATGTAAGGAAACCTTTATCTCTGTGAGATGATTACACATATCACAGAGTAGTTAAAAAGAACGTTTCTGTCCAGGTTTTGACTGAGGCTATTTTCCTTTTCATCATCAGCATCAACATGCTCCTGAATATCACTTGGTTCCTGTTTCTCAAAAAGGGTTTCCCCGACGCTGTATGAGAAGAGAGTTATAACACTGAGAGTGGAATGCACACGTCACTAAGCAGTTCCTCAGAAAGCTTCTCTCCAGTTTCGGTCTGAACATATTTCCTTTTTCACCGTAAGCCTCAAAGTGCTCCTGAATGTCCATTACACGCTAAACATACAAAGGGTAATAAAACTACTCAACGTAATAGGAGGCTTAACTCAGCGAGAGGATTTAAGATGACACAGAAGAATTTCACAGAAAGCTTCCTTCTGGACTTTACCTGAGGTTATTTCCTTCTCCATTATCTAAGGAACGTTCCCAAATATCCTTCCTCAGAATCCACAAGAACAGTTATTTAAATCTGCTCAATCTGAAGAATGGTTTAAATCTATGAGAGGAACACACACATTGCAAAGCAGTTGCTCTGAATGTTACTCTGCAGGTTTCATCAGAGGATGTTTCCTTGCTCACCACAAGTCTCCAGGGGTCACTAAATATCCCTTCACAGAATCTTCAAAGACAGAATTTCGAAACTGGGCAACATAGAGTAAACATGAATTCTGTGAAGTGAATGCACATATCAGAGATCAGATTCTTGGAATGCTTCTTCCTTGATTTTTTCTCATTATATTTCACAATTTGCCATAGTCCTCACTGCGCTCCGAAATACCACTTTTTCGGTTACACAGGAATAGTGTTGAAACATTATCTTGTGAGAAAAGATGTATAAATCCCTGAGTGGAATGCACCCATCACAAGTAGTTTTGAATAGATATATCTAACATGAAACAGTTTCACAGAAATCTTCTCTCCAGTTTTCTCTGAGGATATTTCCTTTTTCACCGTAGCCATCCCTGTACTCCCGAATATGTCTTCGTAGCTTTTTGTACAAAAGGGATTCCGGAATCCTCTAGGGGAAGAAAGGTATATTTCTGTAAGTGGAATGCAAATGTCACAAAGCAGCTCCGCAGAAAGCTTCTCTCCCGTTTCTATCTGAAGACGTTTCCTTTCTCAACATAACCCTCAAATAGCTCCTGAATATCCCTTTGTAGTCTAAACAAAAACAGTGTTATGATACTGCTCAATGAGAAGAGAAGCTTACTGTATGAGCAGAATTAACGTGACACAGAACAGTTTCACAGAACGCTTCCTTCTGGTTTCTTTCTGAGGTTACTTCCTTTTCAGGATATTCTAAGCAGCGTCTCCAAATGTCCTTTCTCAGATTCCTCAGAAACAGTGATTTCAAACTGCTGTATCCAAAGAATCATTTAACTCTTTGAGACGAATACAAACGTCATAAAAGAGTTGCGCAGAAAGCTTCTCTCCAATTTTCGATGCAAGACATTTTTTTGCTCGACACAGGCCTCCGGTTGCCACTTATTATCCCTTCTCAGAATCCTCAGAGGCCGACTTTTAAACTGGGAAATGTAGAGTAAGCTTTAACCCTGTGAAAAGAATGGGCATGTCAGAAAGCACTTTCTTCGAATGCTTCTTTCTGTTTTCTATTGGAAGACATTTCACTTTTTGCCATAGTCTTCAATGTGCTCCAAACATCACTCTTTTGGTTTTACAGGAACAGTGTTCAAACTCTGCTTTATGAGAAGAACATTAAAACTCCCTGAGTGGAATGCACACATCACGAAGCAGTTTCTCAGAAAGCTTCTCTCCAGTTTTTATCTGAGTATATTTCCTATTTTACCAAAGGCCTGAATTTGATTCCCAAATATCCCTACGTGGATCCATCCCTGAGGGAGTTTCCACGCTGCATAATGTAAAGGAAGCTTCATCTATCTGTGATGAATAAACATAGCAAAAACCAGGTTCACAGAAAGCTTCTTTCCATTTTTTATCTGAAGATAATTCCTTTTTCATCATAGTCCTGATTGGGCTCCCCAATGTTCCTTCGTGGATCCGTCCATTAGATTTTCCAGCTACATAAACTAAAGAAAGCTTTATCTATGTGAGATGATTACACATAACACAGAGTAGTTTCCTATAAAGCTTCTTTCTAGTTTTTATCTGACGCTATTTCTCTTCTCACCATCAGGATCAAAATGTTTCCGAATATCACATGGTACCTGTTTTTTAAAAAGGGTTTCCGTGACGCGGTATGGGAAGACAGGAATAACACTGTGAATGAAATGCAAAGTCACAAACCGTTCCTCAGAAAGCTTCTCTCCAGTTTGGGTCTGAACATATATCCTTTGTCACCGTAAGCCTCAAAGTGCCCCAAATATCCCAACGCACGCTAAACATACAAAGGGTTAGAAAACTGCTCAATGAAAAGAGACGTTTAACTGAGTGAGAGCAATTAAGAAGACACAGAGTAGTTTCACAGAAAGCTTCCTTCTGGACTTTACCTGAGGATATTTCTTTCTCCATGCTCTAAGGACCGTTCCCAAGTTTCCTTCCTCAGATTCCACAAAAACAGTGATTTCAATCTGTTCAATGCAAAGAATGGTTTAAATCTATGAGACGAATACACACATTGCAAAACAGTTGCTCAGAAAGTTACTCTGCAGGTTTCATCAGAAGATGTTTCCTTGCTCACCAGAAGCCTCCGGGCATCATTAAATATCCCTTCACAGATTCTTCAAAGACAGAATTTCGAAACTGGGCAACATAGAGTAAGCATAAATTCTGTGAAATGAATGCACATATCAGAGAGAAGATTCCTGGAACTCCTCTTTCTCGATTTTCTTCCAGTATATTACACGATTTGCCATAGTCCTCAGTGCCCTGCAAAATATCAATTTTCAGTTATACAAGAACAGTGTTTAAACACTGCTTTGTGACAAAAGAGGTATAACCCCCTGAGTGGAAACAATACATCACAAGTGGTTTCTCAGAAAGCTTCTATCCAGTTTTTATCTGAAGATATCTCCTCTTTCACCATAGGCCTGAATGCACTCTCAAATGTTCCTTTGCGGATTCGTGCATGACAGAGTTTGCAAACTGCGTAATATAAGAATGATTTTAACTCTGCGAGATGAATAGATATATCTAACATGAAGTGGTTTCACAGAACTCTTCTTTCCAGTTTTGTCTGAGGATATTTCCTTTTTCTCCACAGCCGTCTCTATACACCCGAATGTCTCCTGGTAGCTTTTTCTCCAAAAGGGATTCCAGAGTCCTCTAGGAGAACAAAAGTATATTTCTGTGAGTGGAATGCACACGTTACAAAGCAGCTCCTCAGAAAGCTTCGCCCCAGTTTCTATCTGAATACGTATCCTTTCTCACCATAACCTTCAAATCGCTCCTGAATATTCCTTCGCAGTCTAAACAAAAACAGTATTATGATACTGCACAATGAAAAGAGAATCTTAACTGTGTGAATGGAATTCAAGTGACATAGAGCAGCTTCACAGAAAGCTTCCTTCTGGTTTCTATCTGAGGTTATGTCTTTTTCAGGATATTCTAAAGAGCGTCTGCAAATGTCCTTTCTCAGATTCCACAGAAACAGTGATTTCAAACTGCTGAATCCAATGAATGATTTAGCTCTTTGAAAAGAACACAAACATCACAAAAGTGTTGCACAGAAAGCTTCTCTCAAATTTTCTCTGGGAGACATTTCCTTGCTCGACACAGCCCTCTGGTTGCCACTTACTATCCCTTCGCACAAACCCCAGAGGCCGACTTTGAAACTGGGAAATGTACAGTAATCTTTAACAATGTGAAAAGAATGGACATGTCAGAGAGCAGTTTCTTTGACTGCCTCTTTCTGTTTTTTATTTGACGACATTTCACTTTTTACCATAGTCTTCAATGTGCTCCGAGTGTTACTCTTTTTGTTTTACAGAAACAGTGTTCAAATTGTGACTTATGAGAAGAACATTAAAACTTCCTGAGTGGAATGCACACATCACCAAGCAGTTTCTCAGAAAGTTCCTCTCCAGTTTTTATCTCACTCTATTTCTTATTTGTCCATAAGCCCAAATGTGATCCCAAGTATCCCTTCATGGATCCATCGATGAAAGAGATTCCAAGTGAGTAATGTAAAGAAAGCTTCATCTATGTGAGAAGAATAAACATAGAATAAAGCGGATTCACAGAAAACTTCTTTCCAGTTTTTATCTGAAGATATTTCCTTTTTCACCATAGTCCTCAGTGTGCTCCTGAAAGTCCCTTCGTGGATCTGCCCATGACAGTTTTCCAGCTGAGTAATGTAAGTAAACCTTTATCTATGTGACATTATTACACTTATCAGAGACTAGTTTCCTAGAAACCTTTTTCCATGTTTTGTCTGAGGCTATTTCCCTTTTCATCATCGGCATCAACGTGCTCCTGAATATCACCTGGTACCTGTTTCTCCAAAAGGGTTTCTTGACACTGTATAAGAAAAGAGGGATAACACTATGATTGGAATGCACATGTCACAAAGCAGCTTCTCGGAAAGCTTCTCCCCAGTTTCGGTCTGAACATATTTCTTTTTTCACCATAAGCCTCAAAGTGCTCCCGAATGTCCCATCACACGCTAAACATACACAGGATTATAAAATGACTCAACAGAAGGAGAGGCTTAACTAAGTGAGAGGAATTAAGACAAAACAGAGGAGTTTCACAGAAAGCTTCCTTGTGGATTTTAACTGAGGATATTTCTTTCTCCATGTTCTAAGGATCGTTCCTAAATATCCTTCCTGAGATTCCACAAAAGTAGTGATTTCAATCTGCTCAATCCAAAGAACGGTTTAAATCTACGAGACGAATGCACACATCACAAAGCAGTTGCTCAGAAAGTTACTCTGAAGGTTTCATCGGAAGACGTTTCCTTGCTCACCAGAAGCCTCCGAGTGTCACTGAATTTCCCTTCACAGATTCTTCAAAGAGAGAATTTCGAAACTGGACAACACAGAGTAAGGATACATTCTGTGAAGTGAATGAACATATCAGAGAGTAGATTACTGGAACGCTTCTTTCTCGGTTTTATTTCAGTATATTTCACTATTTGCCATAGTTATCAGTGTGCATGGAAATATCACTTTTCTGTTACACAAGAAGAGTGTTGAAACACTGCCCTGTGAGAAAAGAGGTATAACTGCCTAAGTGGAATGCATATATCACAAGTAGTTTCTCAGAAAGCTTCTATCCTGTTTTCATCTGAAGATATCTCCTCTTTCACCATAGGCCTCAATGTGCTCCCGAATGTCCCTTTGTGGATTCATGCATGACGGAGTTTCTGAACTGCTTAATATATGAAAGAGTTGAATTATGCGAGATGAATCAATTTATCTAACACAAATCAGTTTCACAGAAATCTTCTTTCCAGTTTTTTCTCAGGATATATTCTTTTTCAACATAGCCGTCCCTTTACTGCGAATGTATCTTGGTAGCTTTTTCTCCAAAAGGGATTCTGGAATCCTCTAGGAGAAGAAAGGTATATTTGTGTGAGTGGAATGCACACATCACAAAGCAGCTCTTCAGAAAGCTTCTCTCCAGTTTCTATCTGCAGAAATTTCCTTTCTCACCGTAACCCTCAAATCGCTCCTGAATATCCCTTCACAGTCTGAACAAAAACCCTGTTATAATACTGCTTAATGAAAGAGAACCTTAACTGTGTGAGTGGAATTCAGGTGACACAGAGCAGTTCACAGAAAGCTTATTCCTGGTTTCTCTCTGAGGTTATGTCTTTTTCAGGAAATTATAAACAGCGTCTCCAAATGTGCTTTCTCAGATTCCACAGAAACAAGGATTTCAAACTGCTCAATCCAAAGAATGATTTAACAGTTTGAGATGAATACAAACATCAAAAAAGTGTTGCGCAGAATGCTTCTCTCCAATTTTCGATGGGAGTCATTTCCTTGCTTGACACAGGGCTCCAGTTGCCCCTTACTATCCCTTCGCAGAAACCTCAGAGGGCGACTTTCAAACTGGGAAATGTAGAGTAAGCTTTAACCCTGTGAAAAGAATGTACATGTCAGAAAGCAGTTTCTTCTAGTGCTTCTTTTTGTTTTTTATTGGACCACATTTCACTTTTTGCCATAGTCTTCATTGTGCTCCGAATATCACTCTTTTGGTTTTACAGGAACAGTGTTCAAACTGTGCCTTATGAGAAGAACATTAAAATTCCCTGAGTGGAATGCACACATCACCAAGCAGTTTCTCAGAAAACTTGTCTCCAGTTTTTATCTGACTATATTTTCTATTTGACCATAGGCCTGAATGTAATCCCAAATATGCCTTCGTGGATCCATCCACGAGGGAGTTTCCAAGCTGTGTAATGTTAAGAAAGCTTCATCTATGTGAGAACAATAAACATAGATAAAACAGATTCACAGAAACATTCTTTCCAGTTTTTATCATCAGGTATTTCCTTTTTCACCACAGTTCTGAGTGTGCTCCCGAAAGTCCCTTCGTGGATCCATCCATGACAGTTTTCAAGCTGTGTGATATAAGGAAACCTTTGTCTATGTGAGATGAGTACACATGACACAGAGTAGTTCCCTAGAAAGCTTCTTTCCAGGTTTTGCTGAGGCTAATTCACTTTTCATCATTGGCATCAACATGCTCTGGAATATCACTTGGTACCTGTTTCTCCAGAAGTGTTTCCCCGCCTCTGTTTATGAAAGGAGGTATAACACTGTGAGTGGAATTCACACTTCACAGAGCAGTTCCACAGAAAGCTTCTCACCAGTTTCAGTCTGATCATATTTCGTTTTTCATCGTAAGCCTCAAAGTGCTCCAGAATGTCCCATAACATGCTAAAGATACACAGGGACATAAAACTACTCAACGTAAGGAGAGGCTTAACTGAACAAGAGGAATTAAGACGACACAGAGTAGTTTCACAGAAAGCTTCCTTCTGGATTTTACCTGACGATATTCCTTTCCCCATGTTTTAAGGATCGTTCCGAAATGTCCTTCCTCAGATTCCACGAAAACAGTGATTTCAATCTGCTCAATCCAAAGAATGGTTTAAATCTATGAGATGAAGACACATGTCGCAAAGCAGTTACTCAGAAAATTACTCCGCGGGTTGCATCGGAAGATGTTTCCTTGCTCAGCACAAGCCTTCGGGCATCACTAAATATCCCTTCACAGATTCTTCAATGCCAGAATTTCCAACCGGGCCAACATAGAGTAAGCATAAATTCTGTGAAGTGAATGCACATATCAGAGACGAGATTCTCGGAATGCTTCTTTCTCGATTTTATTTCAGTATATTTCACTCTTCCTCATAGTCCACAGTGCGCTGCAAAATAACACTTTTTCTGTTTCATGAGAACAGTGTTAAAACCCTGACTTGTGGGAAAAGTGGTATAACTCTCTGAGTGGAATGCATGCATCACAATGTAGTTTCTCAGAAAGCTTATTTACAGTTTTTATCTGATGATATCTCCTCTTTCACCAAAAGTCTGAATGTGCTCCCAAATGTCCCTTCACAGATTCGTGAATGACGGAGTTTCCAAACTGTGTAATATTGAAAGGTTTAAACTATGTGAGATGAATACATATATTTAACACGAAGCAGTATCACAGAAATCTTCTGTCCAGTTTTGTGTTACGATATTTTCTTTTTCACCATAGCCGTCTCTATAGTCCTGAATGTCTCTTGGTAGCTTTTTTTCCAAAATGGATTCCGATATCCTCTAGCAGAAGAAAGGTATATTTCTGTGAGTGGCACATGTCACAAAGCAGTTCCACTGAAGGATTCTATCCAGTTTCTGTCTGAACATATTTCCTTTTTCCCCATCAGCCTCAAAGTGCTTTCGAGTGTCCCATCACATGCTAAATATACACAGGGGTATAAAGTTACTCAATGTAAGGAGAGGCATAACTATGCGAGAAGAATTAAGATGACACAGAGCAGTTTCACAGAAAGCTTCCTTGTGGATTTTATCTGAGGATATTTCTTTCTCCATGTTCTAAGGATCGTTCCCAAATGTCCGTCCTCAGATTGCACAAAAAAAGTGATTTCAATCTGCTCTATCCAAAGAGTGGTTTAAATATATGAGACGAATACACCCATCACAAAGCAGTTGCTCAGAAAGTTACTCTGCAGGTTTCATCGGAAGATGTTTCCCTGCTCACCACAAGCCTCCGGGCATCACTAAATATCCCTTCACAGATACTTCAAAGACCGAATTTCAAAACTGGGCAACACAGAGCAAGCATAAATTTTGTGAAGTGAATGCACATATCAGAGAGCAGATTCTTGGAACGCTTCTTTCTCGATTTTATTTCAGTATGTTTCACTATTTGCCATTGTCCTCAGTGTGCTTGGAAATATCAGTTTTCTATTACACAGGAATAGTGTTAAAACACTGCCCTGTGAGAAAAGAGGTATAATTGCCTGAGAGGAATGCATATATCACAAGTATTTTCTCAGAAAGCTTCTCTCCATTTTTATCTGAGGATATCTCCTTTTTCACCATAGGCCTGAATGTGCTCCCGAATGTCCCTTTGCCAATTCGTGCATGACGGAGTTTCCAAACTGTGTAATATAAGAAAGGTTTGAAATATGCGAGATGAATAGATATATCTTTCAGGAAGTAGTTTCACAGAAATCTTCTTTCCAGTTTTTGTCTGAGGATATTTCCTTTTTCACCATGGCCGTCCCTATAGTCTTGAATGTCTCTTGGTAGCTTTTTCTCTGAAACGATTCCGGAATCCTCTAGGAGAATAAAGGCACATTTCTGTGAGTCGAATGCACACGTCACAAAGCAGCTCTCAGAAAGCTTCTCTCCAGTTTCTATCTGAAGACGATTCCTTTCTCAGCTTAACCCTCAAATATCTTCTGAATATTCCTTCACAGTCTAAAAAAATACATTGCTAAGATACTGCTCACTGAAAAGAGGAGCTTAACTGTGTGAGCAGAATTCACGTGACACAGAGCAGGTTCACAGAAAACTTCCCTCTGGTTTCCTTCTGAGGTTATTTCTTTTTCAGGGTATTCTAAAGAGTGTCTCCAAATGTCCTTTCTCAGATTCAACAGAAACAGTGATTTCAAACTGCTCAATCCAAAGAATGATTTAACACTTTGAGACGAACACAAGCATCAGAAAAGCGTTACGCAGAAAGCTTCTCTCCAATTTTTGATGGAGACATTTCCTTGCTTGATACAGGCCTCTGGTTGCCACTTTCTATCCCTTCGCAGAACCCTCAGAGGCCGAAGTTCAAACTGGGAAATGTAAGGTAAGATTTAACCCTGTGAAAAGAATGGGCATGTTAGAGAGAAGTTTCTTTGACTGCTTCTTTCTTTTTTTTATTGGAAGACATTTCACTTTTTGCCGTAGTCTTCAATGTGCTCTGAATATCACTGTTTTGGTTTTCCAGGAACAGTATTCAAACTGTGCCATATGAGAAGAACATTAAAACTTCCCGAGTTTAATTCACACATCACCAAGCAGTTTCTCAGAAAGGTTCTCTCCGGTTTTAATCTGACTATATTTCCTATTTGAAAATAGGCCCATATGTGATCCCAAATATCCCTTTGTGGATGCATCCACGAGGGAGTTTCCAAGCTGTGTAACGTAAAGAAAGCTTCATCTATGTGAGAAGAATAAACATAGAAAAAGCTGATTCACAGACAGCTTCTTTCCGTTTTTTATCTGAAGATATTTCCTTTTCCACCATAGTCTTGAGTGTGCTTCCAAAATTCCCTTCCTGGATCCGTCTATGACAGTTTGCAAGCGGTGTAATGTAAGGAAACCTTTACCTCTGTGTGATGATTACACATATCACAGAGTAGTTTCCTAGAAAGCTTCTTTCCAGGTTTTGTCGGAGGCTATTTCCCTTTCGTCATCTTCATCAACATGCTCCCGAATGTCACTTGGTACCTGTTTTGCCAAAAGGGTTTCCCCGACGCTGTATGAGAAGAGAGGTGTAACATTGTGAGTGGAATGCACACGTCACAAAGCAGTTCCTCAGAAAGCTTCTCTCCAGTTTCGGTCTGAGCATATTTCCTTTTTCACCGTAAGCCTCAAAGTGTTCCCGAATGTCCCATCACACACTAAACATACATTGGGTTATAAAACTACTCAACTTAAGGAGAGGCTTAACTAAGTGAGAGCAATGAAGATGACACAGAGTAGTTTCACAGAAAGCTTCCCTCTGGACTTTACCTGAGGATATTTCTTTCTGCAGGTTCTAAGGATCTTTCCCAAATATCTTTCCTCAGATTCCACAAAAACAGCGATTTCAATCTGCTCATTCGAAAGAAAGATTTAAATCTATGAGTCGAATACACACATTGCAAAGCAGTTGCTCAGAAAGTTATTATGCAGGTTTCATCACAAGATGGTTCCGTGCTCACCACAAGCCTTTGGTCGTCACTAAATATCCCTTCACAGATTCCTCAAAGACAGAATTTCGAAACTGGGCAACATAGAGTAAGCATAAATTTGTGAAGTGAATGCACATATCAGAGAGCAGGTTCTTGGAACACTTCTTTCTAGATTTTATTTCAGTATATTTCACTATTTGCCATAGTCCTCAATGCTCTCCAAAATATCACTTTTTCAGTTACACAGGAAGAGTTTTTAAACACTGCCTTGTGAGAAAAGGGGCATAACTCGAGCAAAATGCATACAACACAAGTAGTTTCTCAGAAAGCTTCTATCCAATTTTTATCTGAAGATATCTCATCTTTCAACATAGGCCTGAATCTGCTCCCAAATGCCACTTCGTGGATTCCTGCATGACAGAGTTTCCAAACTGCATATTATAAAACTTTGAAATATGCAAGATGAATAGATATATCTAACAAGAAGCAGTTCCACCGAAATCTTCTCTCCAGTTTGTCTAAGGATATTTCCTTTTTCAACATAGCCGTCCCTGTAATCCCAAATGTCTCTTGGTAGCTTTTTCTCCATTAGGGATTCCGGAATCCTCTAGGAGAAAAAGGTATATTTCTTTGAGTGGAATGCACACGTCACAAAGCTGCTCCTCGGAAATCTTCTCTCCACTTTTGGTCTGAACATATTTCCTTTCTCACTGTAAGCTTCAAAGTGCTCCCGAAAGTCCCATCACCGGCTAAATATACACAGGGTTATAAAATGACTCAATGTAAGGAGAGGCATAACTAACCAAGAGGAATTAAGATGACACAGAGTAGTTTCACAGAAAGCTTCCTTCTGGATTTTACCTGAGGATATTTCTTTCTCCATGTTGTAAGGATCGTTCCCAAATGTCCTTCCTCAGATTCCACAAAAACAGTGATTTCAATCTGCCCAATCCAAAAATGGTTTACATCTATGAGATGAATACACATGTCGCAAAACCGTTGCACAGAAATTTAATCCGCAGGTTTCATCGAAACATGTTTTCTTGCTCACCACAAGCCTCTTGGTGCCACTAAATATCCGTTCGTAGATTCTTCAAAGACAGAATTTTGAAACTGGGCCACATAGAGTAAGCATAAATTCTGTGAAGTGAATGCACATATCACAGAGCATATTTTTGAAACGCTTCTTTCTCGATTTTATTTCAGTATATTTCACTATTTGCCATAGTCCTCAGTGCGTTCTGAAATATCACGTTTTCAGTTACCTAGGACCAGTGTTTAAACACTGCCTTGTGAGAAAAGAGGTATAACTCCCTGAGCAGAATGCATACATCCCAAGTAGTTTCTCAGAAAGCTTCTATCCCGTTTTTATCTGAAGATAACTCCTCTTTCACATTAGGCCTGAATGTGTTCCCCAATGTCCCTTTGCGGATTCGTGCATGACGGAGTTTCCAAACTGCGTAATATAAGAAAGGTTTGAACACTGTGAGATGAATAGATATAGCTAACAAGAAGGAGTTGCACAGAAATCTTCTTTCCAATTTTTGTCTGAGGATATTTCCTTTTTCATCAAGGCCATCCCTATATTCTTGAAAGTCTCTTGGTAGCTTTTTCTCCGAAAGGGATTCTGGAATCCTCTAGGAGAAGAAAGGGATATTTATGTGAGTGGAATGCACACGTCACAAAGCAGATCCTCAGACAGCTTCTCTCCAGTTTCTATCTGAAGACGTTTCCTTTCTCACTGTAACCCTCAAATATCTCCTGAATATCCCTTTGCAGTCTAAAAAAATACAGTGTTATGATACTGCTCACTGAAAAGTGGAGCTTAACTGTGTGAGCGGAATTCACGTGACACAGAGCAGGTTCACGGGAAGCTTCCTTCTGCTTTCTCTCTGAGATTATTTCTTTTTCTGGGTATTCTAAAGAGCGTCTCCAAATGTCATTTCTCAGATTCAGCAGAAACAGCGATGTCATATTGCTCAATCCGAAGAATGATTTAACTCTTTGAGATGAACGCAAACATCACAAAAGAGTTGCGCAGAAATCTTCTCTCCAATTTTCGATGGGAGACATTTCCTTGCTCGACACAGGCCTCCGGTGGCCACTTACTATCCCTTCGCAGAAACCTCAGAGGCTGAATTTCAAACTGGGAAATGTAGGGTAAGCTTTAACCCTGTGAAAAGAATGTGCATTCAGAGAGCAGTTTCTTCAAGTGATTCTTTCTTTCTTTTATTGGATGACATTTCACTTTATGCCATAGTCTTCAATGGGCTCCGAATATCACTCTATTGGCTTTACAGAAACAGTGTTCAAACTGTGCTCTATGAGAAGAACACTAAAACGCCCTGAGTGGAATGCACAGATAACCAAGCAGATTCTCACAAAGCTTCTCTCCAGTTTTTATATGACTCTATATCCTATTTGACCATAGGCCTGTATGTGATCCCAAATATCCCTTCGTGGTCCATCCACGAGGAAATTTCCAAGCTCTGTAATGTAAAGAAAGCTTCATCTATGTGAGAAGAATAAACATAGAAAAAACCGGAATCACAGAAAGCTTCTTTCGAGTTTTTATCTGAAGATATTTCCTTTTTCACCATAGTCCTGTGTGTGCTCCGCAAAGTCCATTCATGTATCCCTCCATGACAGTTTTCACGCTGTGTAATATAAGGAAACGTTTATCTATGTGAGATGATTACACATATCACAGAGTAGTTTCCTAGAAAGCTTCTTTCCAGATTTTGTCTGAGGCTAGTTCCCTTTTCATCATCAGCATCAACATGCTCCCAAATATCACCTGGTACCTGTTTCTCCAAAAAGGTTTCCTCAACGCTGTATGAGAAGAGAGGTATAGCACTGTGAGTGGAATGCACACGTCAGAAAGCAGTTCCTTGGAAAGCTTCTCTCCAGTTTCGTTCTGAACAAATTTCCTTTTCCACTGTAAGCCTCAAAGTGCTCCGGAATGTCCCATCACACGCTAAACATACACAGGGTTATAAAACAACTCAACGTAAGCAGAGGCTTAACTAAACGAGATAAATTAAGGTGACACTGTGTAGTTTCAAAGAAAGCTTCCTACTGGACTTTACTTGAGGATATTTCTTTCTGCAGATTCTAAGGATCGTTCCCCAATGTCCTTCCCCAGATTGCAGAAAAATAGTGATTTCAATCTGCTCGATCCAAAGAATGGTTAAATCTACGAGATGAATACGCACATCGCAAAGCAGTTTCTCATGATGTTACTCGGCAGGATTCATCGGAAGATATTTGCTTGCTCACCACAAGCCACCGGGATTCACTAAATAACCCTTCAAAGATTCTTCAAAGACAGAATTTCGAAACTGGGCAACATAGAGTAAGCATAAATTTTGTGAAGTGAATGCACATATCAGAGAGCAGATTCTTGGAACGCTTCTTTCTCGATTTTATTTCAGTATATTTCACTATTTGCCATAGTCCTCAATGCACTCCAAAATATCACTTTTTTGGTTACACAGGAGCAGTGTTTAAACACTGCCTTGTGAGAAAATAGGTATAACTCCCTGAGCGGAATGCATACATCACAAGTAGTTTCTCAGAAAGCTTCTATCCAGTTTTTATCTAAAGATATCTCCTATTTCACTGTAGGCCTTAATGTGCTCCTGAATGTCCCTTCGTGTGCTCGTGCATGACGGAGTTTCCAAACTGCGTAATATGAGAAAGTTTTGAACTACACGAGATCAATAGATATATCTAACACGAAGCAGTTGCACTGAAATCGTCTTTCCAGTTTTGTCTGAGGTTATTTCCTTTTTCACCATAGCTGTCCCTATATTCCCGATGTCTCTTGGTACTTTTTTCTCCAAAAGGGATTGCAGAATCCTCTAGAAGAAGAAAGGTATATTTCTGTGAGTGGAATGCACACATCACAAAGGAGTTCCGCAGAAAGCTGCTGTGCAGTTTCGGTCTGAACATATTTCCTTTTTCACCGTAAGCCTCAAACTGCTTCCGAATGTCCCATCACACGCTAAACATACACAGGGATATAAAACAACTCAACGTAAGAAGAGGCTTAACTAAGCGAGAGGAATATAGACGCTCCAGGGTAGTTTCACAGAAAGATTCCTTCTGGATTTTACCTGAGGATATTTCTTTCTCCGCATTCTAAGGAACTTTGCCAAATGTCCTTCATCAGATTCCACAAAAACAGCGATTTCAATCTTCTCAATCCAAAGAACGGTTTAAAACTATGAGACGAATACACACATCACAAAGCAGTTGCTCAGAAAGTTATTCTGCAGGTTTCATCGCAAGATATTTCTTTGCTCACCACAAGCCTTTGGGGGTCGCTAAATATCCCTTCACAGATTTTTCAAAGACATAATTTCGAAACTGGGCAACATAGAATAAGCATAAATTCTGTGAAGTGAATGCACATATCAGAGAGCAGATTCTTGGAACGCTTCTTCCTCGATTTCATTTCAGTATATTTTATTATTTGCCATAGTCCTCAGTGTGCTCCGAAATATCACGTTTTTGGTTACACAGGACCAGTGTTTAAACACTGCCTTGTGAGAAAAGAGGTATATCTAACTGAGCAGAATGCATACATCACAAGTAGTTTCTAACCAAGCTTTTATACAGTTTTTATCTGAAGATATATCCTCTTTCACCATAGGCCTGAATGAACTTCCGAATGGCCCTTCGCGGTTTCGTGCATGATGGAGTTTCCAAACTGGACAATATAAGAAAGGTTTTAACTATGTGAGATGAATAGATATATGTAACATGAAGCAGTTTCGCTGAAATCTTCTTTCCAGTTTTCTCTGACGATATTTCCTCTTTCACCACAGCTGTCCCTATACTCCCAAATGTCTCTTGGTAGCTTTTTCTCCAACAGGACTTCCGGAATCCTCCAGGAGAAGAAAGGTATATTTCTGTGAGTGGAATGCACACATCACAGAGCAGTTCCTCGGAAAGCTACTCTCCAGTTTCGATCTGAACATATTTCCTTTTTCACTGTAAGTCTCAAACTGCTCCCGAAATTCCCATCACACGCTAAACATACACAGGGTTATAAAATTACTCAATGTAACGAGAGGCGTAACTAAGCGAGTGGAAATAAGATGACACAGAGTAGTTTCACAGAAAGCTTCCTTCCGGAATTTACCTGAGGATATTTCTTTCTCCATGTTCTAAGGATCGTTCCCAAATGTACTTCCTCAGATTCTACAAACACAGTGATTTCAATCTGCCCAATCCAAAGAACGGTTTAAATCTATGAGAGGAATACACACATCGCAAAGCAGTTGCTCAGAATGTTACTCTGCAGGTTTCATTGGAACATGTTTCCTTGTTCACCGCAAGCCTCCGGGTGCCACTATATATCCCTTCACAGATTCTTCAAAGACAGAATTTTGAAAACGGGCACCATAGAGTAAGCATAAATTCTGTAAAGTGAATGCAAATATCAGAGAGCAGATTCTTGAAACGCTTCTTTCTCGATTTTATTTCAGTATATTTCACTATTGCCATAGTCCTCAGTGCACTCAGAAATATCACCTTTTCAGTTACACAGGACCAGTGTTTAAACACTGCCTTGTGAGAAAAGAGGTATAACTCCCTGAGCGGAATGCATACATCATAAGTAGTTTCTCAGAAAGCGTCTCTCCACTTTTTATATGAAGATATCTCCTCTGTCACTGTAGGCCTGAATGTGCTCCCAAATGTCTGTTCGCGGATTCGTGCATGACGGAATTTCCAAAGTGTGTAATATAAGAAAGGTTTGAACTATGTGATATGAATAGATATATCTAACATGATGCAGTTTCACGGAAATCTTCTTTCCAGTTTTTGTCTGAGGATATTTCCTTTTTCACAATGGCCATCCCTATACTCTTGAATGTCTCTTGGTAGCTTTCTCTCCAAAAGGAATTCAGAAATCCTCTAGGAGAAGAAAGGTATATTTCTGTGAGTGGAATGCACACATCACAAAGCAGCTCCTCAGAAAGCTTCTCTCCAGTTTCTATCTGAAGACGTTTCCTTTCTCACAGTAACCCTCAAATATCTCCTGAATATCCCTTTGCAATCTAAAAAAATGCAGTGTTATGATACTGCTCAGTGAAAAGAGGAGCTTAAGTATGTGAGCGGAATTCACGTGACACAGAGCAGGTTCACACAAAGCTTCCTTCTGCGTTCTCTCTGAAGCTATTTCTTTTTCAGGATTCAAAAGAGCGTCTCCAAATGTCCTTTCTCAGATTCAACAGAAACAGTGATTTAAAACTGCTCAATCCTAAGAATGATTTAACTCTTTGAGATTAATACAAACATCACAAAAGAGTTGCACAGAAAGCTTCTCTCCAGTTTTTATCTACTCTATTTCCTATTTGACCATAGGCCCGAATGTGCTCCTAAATATCCCTTCGAGAATCCATCCATGAGGGAGTTTCCAAGCTGCGTAATGTAAAGAAAGCTTCATCTATGGGAGAAGAATAAACATAGAGAAAAGCAGATTCACAGAAAGCTTCTTTCCAGTATTTATCTGAAGATATTGCCTTTTTCAACACAGTCCTGCGAGTGCTCCTGAAAATCCCTTCGTAGATCCGTCCATGACTGTTTTCAAGCTGTGTAATATAAGGAAACATTTATCTCTGTGAGATGATTACACATATCACAGAGTATATTCCTAGAAAGCTTCTTTCCAGCTTTTGTCTGAGGCTATTTTCCTTTTCATCATTGGCATCAACATTCTCCCAAATATCACCTGGTATCTGTTTCTCCAAAAGGGTTTTCCCAACGCTGTAGGAGAAGAGAGGTATAACACTGTGAGTGGAATGGACACGTCACAAAGCAGTTCCTCGGAAAGCTTCTCTCCAGTTTCAGTCTGAACATATTTCTTTTTTCACCGTATGCCTCAAAGTGCTCCCAAATGTCCAGTCACACGCTATAAATACAGAGGGTTTTAAAACTACTCAACGTAGGTGTTTGGATATGGAGGCAAGATGACGCACCTCCCGGTTCTTAATCACAACTTTTCCTGCGCGAGTGAAAATACGGCCGCTGCCCGGGAAAGTGCAGACCATTCGGGCATGCTCCAGGTGAGGTCAATTTTGAGGAGACCAAGATTTACCTGGTCGCACCTACGGAGTGTTCCCGACAAGCCCGTGCCCCATCTATGGCCCTCCCTCTCCTACAAAGGGAGCTCCCAGTGACCATCTCGTGCAGACTTCGCAGTCCCCCACTGTGTTGGGACAGTATTAGGATCTCTGACGGAGAGCTCCACGGTGCGACTCTCTTAGCCTATTTGCTGGAGGCTGACAGACCTTTCCCTACCCACTTTCTTCTCTGAATCTAGGTGACCAAAAATAAATTTGCAGTTTTTCTCCGACCCTTGCCTACTCGCTGGTGCTTTTGTGCTCGCTCTGGTGGTCTTAGAAAAAGAAATCAGTTGGTGCCAAAAATGGGAGAAGACCACTCCTCACGTCCCCCAGGGTCCACGGAGCCTCCTCCTCCTCCTTCCACAGCGCAGATGGACCAGGACCTGAGACCCGCTTCCCTCACTCTCACGGCCTCTCTGGAGTAAGTGCCCTTGTCTCATATTTACCTCCCTCAGCCAAAAATCCTGCGCAGGTCCGAGGCCCACTTTTGAGCCACCAAGTGGCTTGGGAGACACTTTCAAGATGGAAACGTCCGCCTGAAGGTAATCTCCACCTTGGCTCCAAGAGCCTCCCGTCTGTCTCTGTTGGTTCTGAAGGACGCTTTGAAGCCAGGCGGAGATACACTTCCATTTCCATTGTGTCCATTGTGTAAGTAAAGAAGAACCAAATGGGAAAACCCCAGTCCAAATTTCCAAAGGGCACACCCTAGGGTGCCTCCTAGCAATTTTGAAAACTTTAGAGCTCGAACAAGACCTTAGTAGGAAGTGGTTAATTTTCCTTTCCACTGTGGCATGGCTCTGATACAAACTGGACAATCGGTCTCAGTGGCCACCAGAGGGCACCCTAGACCGCAATGTTTTTACCGACCTCAGAAATTTCTGCCAGCGGCTAGGCAAGTGGTCCGAAATTACTTAAATACAAGGCTTTTGGGCCTTATGCTCTCGTCCTGACCTGTGTAGCCAGTGCTCTTTGGCCCAAGTTATGCTAGGCAAGGATGCCAGCTCACAGGAACCCAAAAAATAGGAGTCTTCATTTCTTTCTGTTCAGCCAGAGGATCTAGGGTTTCCCACACTTCCACCCTACACTTCTCCTCCTCCCTCTGTGCAGACTCCTCCTTCCGCCTCCTTATCTACCAGTAATCCACTCGATCCCGTGCCTCCTTTGGGGACCCCAACAGGCTGTCTTGAGTCTCCTGTCTCTTCCCACACCCGCTCTAAGTACCCTGCTGATGCCCTAACTCCTGCCCCACATTCTCCTACAGTTTTAGCACTTTTGCGAGAGGTAGCAGGGGTGGAGGGGGTATTCAGAGTCATGTCCCTTTTTCACTGGCCGATATTTCCAAAATTGAGAAGTGTTTAGGTGATTTCTCAGCTAATCCTACCATATACATAAGGAATTTAGATACCTTTGTCAGGCCTATGACATAACTTGGCATGACCTCCAGGTTATCCTAACCTCCACCCTAAACCCTGAGGAGAAGGAGCGCATCCTAGTGGCTGCCAGGCAGCACGAGAACCAACTACATTTAACTGACGCCACCATCCCACTAGGGGAGCAAGCAGTCCCCTCGGCAGACCCAGACTGGAACTACCAAGCCGGCCAGCCTGGGTGCCGTAGGCGAGACATAATGGTCCAGGGTTTGCTGGCTGGTATACAAGCAGCCTCAAACAAAACTGTGATTTTTAACAAAGTAAAAGAAATTCTTCAAAATCCAGAAGAAAATCCAGCCCCATACTTAAATAGGCTGACTGAGGTTCTAACCCAATATACCCAGATAGATGCAGCCTCCCCGACATGGGCCACAATTTTGGCGTCTTATTTCATTTGTGAATCAGCTCCTGACATTCGTAAAGAACTTCAAAATGTAGAGAATGGTCCTCAGGCACCAATACAAGACCTGGTTAAATTAGCCTTTAAGGTCTATAACTCCAGAGAGGAGATGGCTGAAGCACAGCGACAGGCTCGCCTTAAACAGAAAGCACAACTCCTAGCAGCGGCTTTATAGCCCAGTTGTTACTTCAGGCCAGAGAGCACACACCCCACAGACTCCAAGGCTACAAAAGGAGCCTGCTCTAAGGGCGGCAAGGCAGGACACTATGCCAACAGGTGTCTGCGAGGTCCCTGAGCCCCAACGCAGCCTTGCTATAAGTGCAAGGCATCAGGACATTGGGCCCGTGAATGTCCTAACCCTCGTCCACCAGCAACACCCTGCCCTTCTTGCCAACAGGGAGGACACTGGAAGTCTGATTGCCCCACCCTGAGAACAGGTGACGCATCTCCATGTGACCCCCTTTCCCCGATTCCTGGGAGCTCCTTCCAGCTCCAACATCTGGACAACGACAACTGAAGGTGCCTAGACTCGGGGACCCCCATCACCCTCGCCAAGCCACGGGTAACTCTCCTGGTAGAGGGTAAGACAATTAATTTTTTAATAGATAGCGGGGCTGCCTATTCTGTTTTGCCGTCCTTCTCTGGACTTAGCCTTCCATCCAATATCTCTGTAGTAGGAGTAGACGGAAAGTCATCCACTCCACGAAAAACTCCACTCTTTAATTGCTGCCTGGCCAATAACTACTTTGCACACTCGTTCTTCATTATACCCCCATGCCTTACCCCGTTACTAGGCCGAGACATCCTGAGCACCTTAAAGGCCTCCATATACGTTCCCACGAACCCATCCACTCCCCTTAAACCCTCTCACCAGCTGTTGCTCATGCTTTGTGCAGGTGCACACGCTCCTCCTATGTCGACCCCATCCCCCATCTTCCCTATTTCTGTACACCCTCAAGTGTCGGACACTTCCACCCTGGTCATAGCGGCCCGCCACCCACCAGTTCTTGTCAAACTCAAAAATCCCACTCTTTCCCCAAACCGCCCCCAGTTCTCTCTCTCTCTGACACATCCACAAGGTTTAAAGCCAATTATCATGCGACTACTTAGCCAACATATTCTTGTCCTCATACATTCCCCCTGTAACACTCCAATACTTCCAGTTAGGAAGGCAGACGTAACGTATAGCTTAGTACAGGATCCTCGGCTAGTCAATGAGGCTATCCGTCCAATGCACCCTGGAGTTCCCAACCCTTACACCCTTCTGTCCCATATCCCCACCAATTCTACTTCTTTTACTGTGCTAGACCTTAAGGATGCTTTCTTTACCATACCCCTACACACAGACTGACAGTTCCTTTTTGCTTTCACATGGGAGGACCCAGACACACATATCTCCACTCAACTGACGTGGACAGTCCTCCCACAAGGGTTCCGGGAAAGCCCTCATTCCTTTGGTCAGGCCTTAGCAAAAGACCTTGCCTCCTGCCCTCTCACTAATAGCAAAATTCTGCAGTATGTAGATGATCCCCTCTTCTGTAGCCCTACCAAATCAGACTCTGTTCTAGACACTGCAACTCTCCTCAACCATTTAGGATCATTAGGTTATAGAGTATCTAAACACAAGGCCCTAATTTCTTACCAAACCATCATATACTGAGGAATTGAAATCACTCCAGCAACCCGGTCACTAACTACCGACCGCATGGCCCTATCACGTAACCTTCTTCTCCCTCAAAATGTAAAAGGAATTCAATCCTTCCTAGGTCTAATAGGCTTCTTCAGAAATTGTATCACCAATTTTAGAATCTCAGCCAAACATTTATAAGCCACAGTTAAAGAAACCCCACATGGGCCTTTGTCCAACCCCAAGTTAATCTCGACTCATTTCACCTGCTTAAAAGCTTCCCTTCTCCCACAACACACTCTCCCACTGCCTGATTTCCAGCGTCCCATCCAACTCTTTACAAATGAAAGGCAGAAAGTGGCAGTTGGTCTTTTAGCCCAGCCTGTAGGCAGCACCCACCACCCCGTGGGCTATCTATCCAAACAAGTAGACCCAACTATACAAGGCTGGCAACCCTGTCTGCGTGCATTAGCAGCAGCAGCGTGCCTGACACAGGAAGCAAAAAAGCTCATTAGAGGCAGTAACCTAACAGTCCTCTCCACACACCGTCTTCAGGATCTCATCTCTTATAAAAGTATTAGCCACTTCACTCCATCCCGCCTCCAAATCTTCCATCTCTTATTCATAGAAGAACCCACTGTTACTTTAGAAGTCAGCTCCTCTCTAAATCCAGGAACTTTACTGCCAGACCCTCTTAAACCATCCCATATTAACATTCTTGTCCTGACGTCCTGAAGGCTCAACACCCCAGTCACCTACAATTGCATTACTTGCCCCTTCAGAATGCACAACTAACCCTAATTGTGGATGGCAGATTTTTATCAACTCTCAAGGAAACAGACAGGCAGAATATGCAGTTGTTAGCTCCTCCATAGTTTTACAGGCAAAACCAGAAACACAAGGGACCACATCACAGCAGCTAGAACTCACTGCACTAACCAAGGCACTCCTACTATCAAAAGGAAACACAGTAAACATATACACAGATTCTAAATATGCTTTTCTAATCGCACACAAACATTCAGGCATCTGGAAAGAGACAGGGTTTTTATCCACCGGCGGTACACATATTATTAACAAAAACCAAATACTCAAACTACTAGATGCACTGTTGGCACCTTCCAAGGTAGCCATTACACATTGTGAATGTCACCAAACGTCATCTAACCCGGTAGCAGCTGGCAACTATTTCGCTGACGTCACTGCCAACTCAGCCCGCCAGATTTTCCACCACTAAGCCTCCTTCTGTCTGTTTTCTCTCCCTCAAGTATGCCCCTAATTACACTCAGGAAGAAAAGGCAAAGCTATTGCAAACTCCGACAGCCAAACTAACTACAGGTGACTGGATATATACTAATAACAAATTAGTCATTCCTGAAACACAACTCCATACCATTCTAACAAACATACATGATTCTTTACATATAGGACCCAAAGCCTTATACAATTTTCTAAATCCCCTCCTCCACTGTCCAACACTACAAAAACACTTACGTACAATCAACCAGCAGTGCTCTACCTGCCTAAAGGCAAATCCTCAAGGAGCATTGCGTAATCCCCAACCCAGCCATCAACTCAGAGGACATCAACCAGGTGAAGATTGGCAAATTGATTTCACACATATGCCAAGATATAAAAAATTCAAATATATCTTAACCCTCATAGACAACTTTTCAGGGTGTATAAAGACCCATCCTCTAACAGGAGAAACTGCTAACATTGTTGCCTCTATACTCACTGCATATATTATCCCTAGGTTCGGCCTCCCGGTCACTATTCAATCCGACAATGGTCCAGCATTCATCTCTAAGGTAGTCCAAAAGTTGGCAGCCCTCCTACCCGTCACCTAGAAACTCCACATCCCTTATAGGCCTCAGTCTTCTGGTAAGGTGGAAAAGGCTAATGGACTCATCAAACAACAGTTCACCAAACTCTCAATCAAAACCCGGCAGTCGTGGGTAACTCTCCTTCCCTTAGCACTGACCCGGCTGCTGGCAGCAACTCGAAGCCCAACAGGCCTCAGTCTCCTCGAATTAGTCTATGGACAGCCCCTAACCCTCCAGCAAATACCTTCCCTGACCACCCCTTTGGCGAACTACCTCCCATATCGCACTCTTCTCAGACAACTCCTTAGACAACACACTGAGTTAGCACACCCTCCTCCAACAGAAGCCTACAACCCACATCTCTCCCTCAGTCCCGGAGATCAACTATACATAAAAGATATCCAAGCCCAAGACTTACAGCTCAGGTGGAAAGGACCATACACTATCCTCCTGTCTACACATACAGCAGCAAAATACCTAGGACACACGAATTTGATTCATATTTCCCAGCTAAAATGGGCCCCCACCGAGAACAATCAGTGGATATCAGTTCAAATTTCACCCACTCACATCAAACTTACAAAACTTCCTTGACAATCTCATGCTCCCCAACCCCTGGAGCTTAGCTTGCTTTCTCATCATCCTCTACATAAACCTATGAGACTTTCAATACATAACCCCAGACCCATATCTACCTCCAGACAATAGTCCAGAGCAGCGTTTCTGCTGTCTCCTATCCTTCATCGAACATCTTCAGTGGCAAGGAACACTCTGAGACTACACTGAAAATGAACTCTCATTTTATACTTATATTGCTGTCTCACTCATACACTCAGACCTTTGCTAGTTCGCCTGCTTTATGTCAATATTTTTTTCATCACTGAAACGTGGTCACAAGACAGCCGAACGCACTCAGTAGTACATAGTTCTGCCAGTTTTCTTCCTTAAGGCTGTCAAACTTCTCTCCGGAAAATAGAGACCCCTTCTCATGGTACACACTTATCTGCCAAGGGCTAAACTTAACCTACACTGTGAATATAACCAATTTCTCCAATTACTTCCTCTGTGAGGCTTTAGAAACATCCCCCACCCAGTGTCAACCCCCTGCCCATGGACTTCAACACAACTGATCAAACATCCAAGAATTTACTCACACTCCAGGCGCCACTATACCAAAATCCACATAGCCCAATCCTTCCTTATTGTTATTCAACCCCAAATTCATCCTGGGGTAATCATACTCAGGTGCCCAATGGAGACCAAACAGCCCCCATTGGAGGCTATTTCTGCTGCAAGGAGTCCCTTTCTAAAACCTTTAACCAAACTGTCACAACTCCATCTCAATCACTCTGTGTCCCAGCATCTTTAGTGCCCAGCCTCACTCTGTATAACAAGGCTGAGCTAGTCGAACTGACACTGCAGCTCCACCCTTTTACCAATCACTTACAAAAACGGGCTGTTTTCCTCCCTCTAGTTATTGGAATCAGCTGAAAGCCTGGCCTCCCTGCAGTGCCGAACTACCTCAATAGCCCAAGTAGCTGCCCAAAACGGGCGAACCCTAGACTTGCTTACAGCTGAAAAAGGAGGCACTTGTCTCTTCCTTGGAGAAGAGTGCTGCTATTGTGTTAGCGAGTCAGGCCTAGTAGACTCTAACATTCAAACCCTCAATAATATAAAAAACTGAAATACAGAACATGAATACCCCAACCTTACCGGCACTTTCCTTCTGGGTTTTGCCCATATTCCAACAAATGCTTCCATTCCTCATTCCTATACTAATACTGTGCCTTATTTTATTCTTCATCCATACGTACAAATACCACCCATATGCCCCGAACTTAATGATGCCCCGTAAGAGCAGGAAGTAGCCAGAGAGACCACGGCTCCCCTTATCAATCTTATCAATCAAAGGTTGTACTGTGTGGATAAACAGAGGCAAGGTAGCGCACTTCCCGGTTCTTCATCACCAACTTTTGCCGCACGTGCGTAAATGCAGCCGGTGCCCAGGAATGTGCAGACCAACCAGGCATGCGCCAGGTGACATCAATCTGAAGAGACCAAGATTTACCTGGTTGCACCTACTGAACACCGTCTTCACACCCGTGCCCCGCCTATTGCCATCCCACTCCTAGAAAAGCCACTCCCGGGGAGCGTCTCATGTGGATTTCCCAGCCCCAAACTCCTGTCGGGACTACATTAGGAACTCCATCCCAGAGCTCCACTGGGTGACTCTCTTGGCCTCCTTTGATGGAGGCCGACATACCTCTCCCTACCCACCTTCTTCCCTGAAGCTAGGTGACCAAAAATAAATTTGCAATTTTACCCCTGCCCTCACCTGCTCGCTGGTATTTTTGTGCTCACTCCAGTGGTCTTCGAAAAGCAAATCAGTATGAGGAGGCATAACTAAGCAAGAGAAATAAAGACGACACAGAGTAGTTGCACAGAAAGCTTCCTTCTGGATTTTACCTGAGGATATTTCTTTCTCCATCTTCTAAGGATCGTTCCCAAATGTTCTTCCTCAGATTCCACAAAAACAGTGATTTCAATCTGCTCAATCTAAAGAACGGTTCAAATCTATGAGACGAATGCACACATCACAAAGCAGTTGCTCAGAACGTTACTCTGCAGGTTTCATCGGAAGATGTTTTCTTGCTCACCACCAGTCTCCAGGCGTCACTAAATATCCCTTCACAGATTCTTCAAAGACAGAATTTTGAAACTGGGCAACATAGAGTAAGCATAAATTCTGTGAAGTGAATTCACATATCAGAGAGCAGATTCTTGGAACGCTTCTTTCTCGCCTTTATTTCAGTATATTTCACTATATACCATAGTCCTCAATGCGCGCTGAAATATCCCATCTTCGGTTACACAGGAACTGTGTTTGCACACTGCCTTTGGAGAAAAGAGGTATAACTCCCTGATCGGAATGCATACATCACAAGTAGTTTCTCAGAAAGCTTTTATCCAGTTTTTATCTCAAGATATCTCCTCATCACCATAGGCCTGAATGTGCTCCCAAAGGTCCCTTCGTGGATTGTGCATGACAGATTTTCCTAACTGCGTAATATAAGAAAGTTTGAACTATGCTAAATGAATAGATATATCTACCACGAAGCAGTTTGACAGAAATCTTCTCTCCAGTTTTGTCTGAGGATATTTCCTCTTTCACCATAGACGACCCTATACTCCCAATGTCTCTTGGTAGCTTTTTCTTCAAAAGAGATTCCGGAATTCTCTAGGAGAAGAAAGGTATATTTTTCTGAGTGGAATGCGCATGTCACAAAGCAGCTCCTCAGAAAGCTTCTCTCCAGTTTCTATCTGAAGACGTTTGCTTTCTCACCATAACCCTCAAATCGCTCTTGAATATCCTTTCACAATCTAAACAAAAACAGTGTTGTGGTCCTGTTCTGTGAAAAGAGAAGCTTAACTCTATGAGTGGAATTCATGTGACACAGAGCAGTTTCACAGAAAACTTCCTTCTGCTTTCTCTCTGAGGTTATTTCTTTTTCAGGATATTTTACAGAGTGTCTCCAAATGCCCTTTCTCAGATCTGCAGAGAAATTGTTCACTCCAAAGAATGATTTAACTCTTTGAGATGAATACAAACTTCACAAAAGACTTGTGCAGAAAACTTCTCTCCAATTTCCGATGGGAGACATTTCCTTGCTCGACACAGTCCTCCAATTGCCACTTACTATCCCTTCGCAGAACCCGCAGAGGCCGACTTTCAAACTGGGAAATATAGAGTAATCTTTAACCACGTGAGAAGAATGGACATGTCAGAGAGCACATTCTTTGAGTGCTTCTTTCTGTTTTTTATTGGGCGACATTTCACTTTTTGCCATATTCTTCAATGTGCTCCGAATATCACTCTTTTGGTTTTACATTAACAGTGTTCAAACTATGCCTTATGAGAAGAATACTAAAACCCTCTGAGTGGAATGCACATATCACCAAATAGTTTCTTAGAAAGCTTCTCTCCAGTTTTTATCTGACTATATTTCCTATTTGGCCATAGGCCCAAATGTGATCCCAAATATTCCCTCACGGATCCATCCAAGAGGGAGTTTCCAAGCTTCGTAATGTAAAGAAAGCTTCATCTATGTGAGAATAATAAACATAGGAAAAAGCCAATTCACAGAATGATTCTTTCCAGTTTTTATCTGAGGATATTTCCTGTTTCACCATAGTCCTGAGTATGCTCACGAGAGTCTCTTCGTGGATCCGACGTTGACAGTTCGCAAGCTGTGTAATGTAAGGAAACCTTTATCTCTGTGAGATGAATACACATATCACAAAGTAGTTTCCTAGAAAGTTTCTTTCCAGGTTTGCCTGCTCGCTGGTTCCTTTGTGCCCACTCTGGTGGTCTTTAGAAAAACAAATCAATTTCCTTTTTCACCGTAATCCTCAAACTGTTCCCGAATGTCCCATCACACGTGAAACATACACAGGTTTGTAAAACTACTTAACGTAAGGAGAGGCTTAACTTAGCAAAAGGAATTAAGACGACACAGAGTAGTTTCACAGAAAGCTTCCTTCTGGATTTTAACTGAGGATATTTCTTTTTCCATGTTCTAAGGATAGTTGCCAAATGTCCTTCCTCAGATTCCACAAAAACAGTGATTTCAATCTGCTCAATCCAAAGAACAGTTTAAATCTATGATACGAATACACACATCACAAAACAGTTGCTCAGAAAGTTACTCAGAAGGTTTCATCAGAAGATGTTTCCTTCCTCACCACAAGCCTCCGGGCATCACTAAATATCCCTTCACTGATTCGTCAAAGACAGAATTTCAAAACCGGGCAACATAGAGTAAGCCTAAACTCTGTGAAGTGAATGCACATATCAGAGAGAAGATTCTTGGAATGTTTCTTTCACGATTTTATTTCAGGATATTTCACTCTTTGCCATAGTCCACAATGTCCTCCGAAACATCAGATTTTCGGTTACACAGGAAAAGTGTTTAAACACTGCCTTGTTAGAAAAGAGGTTTAAATCCCTGAGCGAAAATCATATAACAAGTAGTTTCTCAGAAAGCTTCTATCCAATTTTTATCTGAACATATCTCGTCTTTCAACATAGGCCTGAATATGCTACCAAATTTCACTTAGTGTATTCGTGCATGACAGAGTCTCCAAACTGCATAATATAAGAAAGTTTTGAAATATGCGAGATGAATAGATATATCTAGCACGAAGCAGTTCCACCGAAATCTTCTCTCCCGTTTTGTCTAAGGATAGTTCCTTTTTCACCATAGCTGTCCATGTACTCCCAAAAGGCTCTTCGTAGATTTTTCTCCATAAGGGATTCTGGAATCCTCTAGGAGAAAAAGGTATACTTCTGTGACTGGAATGTACATGTCACAAAGCAGTTCCATGGAAAGCTTCTCTCCAGTTTCGGTCTGAATATATTTCCTTTTTCACCATAAGCCTCAAACTGCTCCCGAAATTCCCATCACATGGTAAACATACACAGTGTTATAAAACTATTCAACATAAGGAGAGGTTTAACTAAGCCACAGGAATTAAGACGTCACAGAGTAGTTTCACAGAAAACTTCCTTCTGGATTTTACCTGCGGATATTTCTTTCTCCATGTTCTAAGGATCGTTCCCAAATGTCCTTCCTCAGATTCTACAAACACAGTGATTTCAATCTGCCCAGTCCAAAGGACGGTTTAAATGTATGAGACGAATACACACATCGCAAAGCAGTTGCTCAGAAAGTTACTGTGCAGGTTTCATCAGAACATGTTTCCTTGCTCACCGCAAGCCTCCGGGTACCACTAAATACCCCTGCACAGATACCTCAAAGACAGAATTTTGAAAACGGGCAACATAGAGTAAGCCTAAATTCTGTGAACTGAATGCACCTATCAGAGAGCAGATTCTTGGAACGCTTCTTTCACGATTTTATTTCAGTATATTACACTATTTGCCATAGTCCTCAGTGCACTCAGAAATATCACATTTTCGATTACACAGGACCAGTGTTTAAATACTGCCTTGTGAGAAAGAAGGTACAACTCCCTGAGTGGAGTGCATGCATCACAAGTAGTTTCTCAGAAAGCTTCTATCCAGTTTTTATATGAAGATATCTCCTCTGTCACTGTAGGCCTGAATGTGCTCCCAAACATCCCTTCGTGGATTCGTGCATGACGGAGTTTACAACTACGTAATATAGGAAAGATTTGAACAATGCGAGATGAATAGTTACATCTAACAGGAAACAGTTTCACAGAAATCTTCTTTCCACGTTTTGTCTGAGGATTTTTCCTTTGTCACCATGGCTGTCCTTATACACTTGTATGTCTTTTGGTAGCTTTCTCTCCAAAAGGGATTCCAGAATCCTCTAGGAGAAGAAAGCTATATTTCTGTGAGTGAAATGCACACGTCACAAAGCAGTTCCTCAGAAAGCTTCCCTCAACTTTCTGTCTGAAGTCGTTTCCTTTCTCACCGTAACCTTCAAATATCTCCTGAATATCCCTTCGCAGTCTAAAAAAATACAGTGATATGATACTCCTCAGTGAAAAGAGGAGCTTAACTGTGTGAGCGGGATTCATATGACACAGAACAAGTTCACAGAAAACTTCCTTCTGGTTTCTCTCTGAGGTTATTTCTTTTTCAGGGTATTCTAAAGAGCATCTCCAAATGTCCTTTCTCAGATTCTACAGAAACAGTGATTTCAAACTGCTCAACCCAAAGAATGATTTAACACTTTGAGATGAACACAAACATCAGAAAAGCGTTGTGCAGAAAGCTTCTCTCCAATTTTATATAGGAGACATTTCCTTGCTCAACACAGGCCTCTGGTTTCCACTTACTATCCCTTCGCAGAACCCTCAGAGGCCGAAGTTCAAACTGAGAAATGTAGAGTAAGTTTTAATCCTGTGAAAAGAATGGGCATGTCAGAGAGCAGTTTCTTTGAGTGCTTCTTTCTGTTTTTATTGGTGACATTTCACTTTTTGCCATAGTCTTCAATGTGCTCCAAATATCACTCTTTTGGTTTTACAGGAACAGTGTTCAAACTGTGCCTTATAACAAGAACATTAAAACTACCTGAGTGGAATGCACACATCACCAAGCAGTTTCTCAGAAACCTTCTCTCCACTTTTTATCTGACTATATTTCCTATTTGATAATAGGGCTGTGTGTGATCCCAAATATCCCTTCGTGGATCCACCACAAGGGACTTTCCAAACTGTGTAATGTAAAGAAAGGTTCATCTATATGAGAAGAATAAACATAGAAAAAAGCTGATTCACAGAAAGCTTCTTTCCTTTTTTGTTTGAAGATATTTCCTTTTTCACCATAGTCTTGATTTTGCTCCCGAAATTCCCTTCGTGAGTCCGTCCATGACAGTTTTCTAGCTGTGTAATGTAAGGAAACCTTTATCTATGTGAGATGATTACACATATCACAGAGTAGTTTCCTAGAAATCTTCTTTCCCTGTTTTGTCTGAGATTATTTCCATTTTCATCATCGACATCAACATTCTCCCAAATATCACTTGGTACCTGTTTCTCCAAAAGTGTTTCCCCGATGCTGTATGAGAAGAGAGATATAACACTGTGAGTGGAATGCACATGTCATGAAGCAGTTCCTCAGAAAGCTTCTCTCCAGTTTCGGTCTGAACGTATTTCCTTTTCCACCATAAGCCTCAAAGTGCTCCCGAATGTCCCATCACACACTAAACATACACAGAGTTATAAAACTACTCAACGTAAGGAGAGGCTTAACTAAGGAGAGGAATTAAGATGACACAGAGTAGTTTCACAGAAAGCTTCCTTCTGGACTTTAACTGAGGATATTTCTTTCTGCAGATTCTACGGATCGTTCCCAAAGGTCCTTCCTCAGATTCCACAAATCTGTGATTTCAATTTGTGCAATCCAAAGAACGGTTTAAATCTATGAGACGACCATGCACATGGCAAAGCATGTTCTCATTATGTTACTTGGCAAATATCAGAAGATATTTCCTTTTTCACCACAACTCACTGGGCGTCAATAAATATCCCTTCACAGATTCTTCAAAGACATAATTTTGAAAATGGGTAACATAGAGTAAGCAGAAATTCTATGAAGTGAATGCACATATCAGAGAGCAGATTCTTGGAACGCTTCTTTCTCGATTTTATTTCATTATATTACACTATTTGCTATAGTCCTCAATGCACTCCGAAATATCATTTTTCAGTTACACTGGAGCAGGGTTTAAACACTGCCTTGTGAGAAATGAAGTATAACTCCCTGAGTGGAATGCATACATCACAAGTAGTTTCTCAGAAATCTTCTATGGAGTTTTTATCTAAAGATGTCTCCTCTTTCACCATAGGCCTGCACGTGCTCCCAAATGTCCCTTCATGTATTCGTGCATGACGGAGTTTCCAAACTGCATCATATGAGAAAGATTTGAACTATGCGAGATGAATACATATATCTAACATGAAGCAGTTTCGCCCAAATCTTCTCTCCAGTTTTGTCTTTTTCACCATAGCCGTCCCTATATTCTCGATGTCTCTTGGTAGCTTTTTCTCCAAAAGGGATTCCGGAAACCTTTAGGGAAAGAAAGGTATATTTCTGTGAGTGGAATGCACACATCAGCAAAGAGTTCCTCTGAAAGCTTCTGTCCAGTTTCGGTCTGAACATATTTACTTTTTCACTGTAAGCCTCAAACTGCTTCCGAACGTCCCATCACATGCTAAACATACACAGGGTTATAAAACAACTCAATGTAAGAAGAGGCTTAACTAAGCGAGAGGAATAAAGACGCCACAGCGTAGTTTCACTGAAAGATTCCTTCTGGATTTTACCTGAGGATATTCCTTTCTCCATGTTCTAAGGATCGTCACCAATTGTCCTTCCCCAGATTCCACAAAAACAGCAATTTCAATCTGTCAATCCAAAGAACGGTTTAAATCTATGAGACGAATACACACATCACAAAGCAGTTGCTCACAAAGTTATTCTGCAGGTTTCATCGGAAGATGTTTCCTTGCTCACCACAAGCCTTTGGGCGTCACTAAATATCCCTTCACAGATTCTTCAAAAACAGAGTTTCGAAACTGGACAACATAGAGTAAGCATAAATTCTGTGACATGAATGCACATATCAGAGAGCAGTTTCTTGGAACACTTCTTTCTAGATTTTATTTCAGTATATTTCACTATTTGCCACAGTCCTCAATGCACTCCGAAATATCATTTTTTCGGTTACACAGGAACAGTGTTTAAACACTGCCTTGTGTGAAAAGAGGCATAACTCCCTGAATGGAATGCATATATCACAAGTAGTTTTTTCAGAAAGCTTCTATCCAGTTTTTATCTGAAGGTATGTCCACTTTCAACATAGGCATGAATGTGCTCCCAAATGTCCCTTCGTGGATTCGTGTATGACGGAGTGTTCACACTGCGTAATATTGGAGAGCTTTGAACTATGTGAGATGAATTGATATATATAACATGAAGCAATTTCACAGAAATCTTCTCTCCAGGTTTGTCTGAGGACATTTGCTTCTTCACCATAGCTGTCCCTGCACTTCTGAATGTCTATTGGTAGCTTTTTCTCCAAAAGGGATTCCTGAATCCTCTATGAGAAGAAAGGTATATTTCTGCAACTGGAATGCACATGTCACAAAGCACCTCCTCAGGAAGCTTCTTTCCAGTTTCTATCTGAAGACGTTTCCTTTCTCACCATAACCCTCAAATCACGCCTGAATATCCCTTCATAGTTTAAACAAAAACAAGGTTATGATACTGCTCAATGAAAAGAGAAGCTTAACAGTGCAAGCGGTATTCACGTGACACAGAACACTTTCACAGAAACCTTCCTTCTGCTTTCTCTCTGAGGTTATTTCTTTTTCAGGATATTCTAAGGAGCATCTCTAAATGTCCTCTCTCAAATTCCACGGAAACAGTGATTTCAAACTGGTGAATCCAAAGAATCTTTTAACACTTTGAGATGAATACAAACATCACAAAATAGTTGCGCAGAAAGCTTCTCTCCAATTTTCGATGCAAGAAATTTTTTTGCTCAATACAGGCCTCCCGTTGCCACTTACTATCCCTTCGCAGAATCCTCAGAGACCGACTTCCAAACTGGGAAATGTAGAGTAGGCTCTCACCCTGTGAAAAGAATGGGCATGTCAGAGAACTCTTTCTTCAAGTGCTTCTTCCTGTTTTTTATTGGACGACATTTCACTTTTTGCCATAGTCTTCAATGTGATCAGAATATCACACTTTTGGTTTTACAAGAAGAGTATTCAAACTGTGTTTTATGAGAAGAACCATAAATCTCCCTGTGTGGAATGCACACATCACCAAGAAGTTTCTCAGAAAGCTTCTCTCCAGTCTTTATCTGAGTATATTTCCTATTAGACCATAGGTCCCAATGTGATCCCAAATATCCCTTCGTGGATCCATCCACGAGGGAGTTTCCAAGCTGCGTAATGTAAAGAAAGTGTCATCTATTGGAGATGAGTAAGCATAGCAAAAAGCAGATTCACAGAAAGCTTCTTTCCATTTTTATCTGAAGATAATTCCTTTATCACCATAGTCCTGATTGGGCTCCCGAATGTTCCCTCGTGGATCCGTCCATTATAGTTTCCCAGCAACGTAAAGTAAAGAAAGCTTTATCTATGTGAGATGATAACACATAACACAGAGTATTTTCCTAGAAAGCTTCTTTCCAGTTTTTGTCTGATGCTATTTCTCTTTTAACCATTGGTATCAACATATTTCCTAATATCACCTGGTAACTGTTTTTCAAAAAGGGTTTCTGTGATGTGGTATGGGAAGAGAGGAATAACACTGTGAGTGAAATGCACAAGTCATAAAACTGTTCCTCGGAAAGCTTCTCTCCTCTTTGGGGCTGAACATATTTCCTTTGTCTGTAAGCCTCAAAGTGCCACTGAATATCCCTTCTCACGCTAAGCATACACAGGGTTAAAAAACTGCTCAATGAAAAGAGACACTTAACTGAGCGAGAGAAATTAAGATGACACAGAGTAGTTTCACAGAAAGCTTCCTTCTGGATTTTACTTGAGGATATTTCTTTCTCCAAGTTCTAAGGGTCATTCCCAAATCTCCTTCCTCAGATTCCAAAAAAACAGTGATTTCAATGTGCTCAATCCAAAGAATGGTTTAAATGTATGAGACAAGTACACACATCGCAAAGCAGTTGCTCAGAAAGTTACTCTGCAGCTTTCATTGGAAGATGTTTCCTTGCTCACCACAAGCCTCCGGGCGTCACTAAATATCCCTTCACAGATTCTTCAAAGACAGAATTTCGAAACTGGGCAACATAGAGTAAGCAAAAATTTTGTGAAGTGAAAAAACATATCAGAGAGCAGATTCTTGGAACGGTTCTTTCTCGATTTTATTTCAGTATATTTCACTATTTGCCATAGTCCTCAGTGCGCTCATAAATATCACCTATTTGGTTACACAGGACCAGTGTTTAAAAACTGCCTTGTGAGAAAAGAGGTATAACTCCCTGAGCGGAATGCATACATCACAAGTAGTTTCTCAGAAAGCTTCCATCCACTTTTTATCTGAAGTTACCTCCTATTTCACCATAGGTCTGAATGTGCTCCCGAATGTCCCTTCTCTAATTCATGCATGACGGAGATTCCAAACTGCATAATATAAGAAAGGTTTGAACTATGCGAGGTGAATTGATATATCTAACATGAAACAGTTTCACAGAAATCTTCTCTCCGGGTTTGTCTGAGGACATTTCCTTTTTCACCATAGCCGTCCCTGTACTCTCGAATGTCTCTTGGTAGCTTTTTCTCCAAAAGGGATTCAGGAATCCTCTAGTAGAAGAAAGGTATATTTCTCTGCGTGGAATGTACATGTCACAAAGCAGCTCCTCAGAGAGCTTCTCTACAGTTTCTATCTGAAGACGTTTCCTTTCTCACCATAACCCTTAAATCGCTCCTGAATATTGCTTTGCAATGTAAACAAAAACAGTGTTGTGGTACTGTTCAGTGAAAAGAGAAGCTTTACTGTGTTAGCGAAATTCGTGTGACACAGGGCAGTTTCTCAGAAAACTTACTTCTGGTTTCTCTCTGAGGTTATTTCTTTTTGAGGATATTCTGTAGAGTGTCTCTAAATGTCCTTTCTCAGATTTGCATAGAAACTGCTCACTCCAAAGAATGATTTAAGTCTTTGAGACGAATAGAAACATTACAAAAGACTTGCTCAGAAAGCTTCTCTCCAATTTTCGATGGGAGACATTTCCTTGCTTGACACAGGCCTCCGGATGCCACTTACTATCCCTTCGCAGAATCCTAAGAGGCCGACTTTCAAACTGGGAAGTATCGAGAAAGCTTTAACCCTGTGAAGAGAATGGACATGTCAGAGAGCAGTTTCGTTGAGTGCTTCTTTCTGTTTTTTATTGGACGACATTTCAGTTTTTCCCATAGTCTTCAATGTGCCGATATCACTCTTTTGGTTTTTCAGTAACAGTGTTCAACCTGAGCGTTATGAGAAGAACATTAAAACTCCCTGAGTGGAAATCACACATCACCAAGCAGTTTCTCGGAAAGCTTTTCTCCAGCTTTTATCTGACTATATTTCCTATTTGACCATAGGCCCAAATGTGATCCCAAATATCCCTTCACGGTTCCATCCACGAGGGAGTTTCCAAGGTGCGTAATGTAAAGAAAGCTTCATCTATGTGAGAAAAATAAACATAGACAAAACCCGATTCACAGAAAGATTCTTTCCAGTTTTTATCTGCAGATATTTCTTTTTTCACCATAGTCCTGAGCATGGTCATGAGAGTCTCTTCATGGATCCGTCCATCACAGTTTTCAAGCTGTGTAATGCAAGGAAAACTTTATCTCTGGGAGATGATTACACATATCACAAAGTAGTTTCCTAGAAAACTTCTTTCCAGGTTTTGTCTGAGGCTATTTCCCTTTTCATCATCAGCATCAACATGCTCCCTATTACCACTTGTTACCTGTTTCTCCAAAAGGGTTTCACCGATGATATATGAGAAGAGAGGTATATCACTGTGAGAGGAATGCACACGTCACAAACCAGTTCCTCAGAAAGCTTCTCTCCAGCTTCTGTCTGAACATATTTCCTTTTTCACCGTAAGCCTTATAGTGCTCCCGAATGTTCCATCACACGCTAAACATACACAGCATTATAAAACTACTCAGTCTAAGGAGAGGCTTAATGTAGCAAGAGGAATTAAGACGACAGAGAGTACTCTCACCAAAAGCTTCCTTCTGGATTTTACCTGAGGATATTTCTTTCTCCGTGTTCTGTGGATCATTCCCAAATGTCCTTACTCAGATTCCACTAAAACAGTGATTTCAATCTGGTCAATCTAAAGAACGGTTAAAATATATGAGACAAATACACACATCACAAAGTAGTTGCTCACAAAGTTACTCTGCAGGTTTCATCGGAAGATGTTTCCTTGCTCAACACAAGTCTCTGGGCGTCACTAAATATCCCTTCACAGATTCTTCAAAGACACAATTTCGAAACTGGGCAACATAGAGTAAGCATAAATTCAGTGAAGTGAATGCACATATCAGAGAGCAGATTCCTGGAATGCTTCTTTCTCGATTTTATTGCAGTATATTTCACTATTTGGCATAGTCCTCAGTGTGGTTCGAAATATCCATTTTTAGGTTACACTGGAGCAGTGTTTAAACACTGCCTTGTGAGAAAAGTGGTATAATTCCGTAAGTGGAATGCATACATCTCAACTAGTTTGTCAGAAAACTTCTATCCAGTTTTTATCCGAAGATGTCTCCTCTTTCACTGTAGACCTGAATGCCCTCCCGAATGTCCCTTCGCGGATTCGTGCATGATGGAGATTTCAATTTTCTTAATACAAGAAATATTTGAACTATGCGAGATGAATAGATATATCTACCACGAAGCAGATTCACAGAAATATCCTTTCCAGTTTTGTTTTAGGATAATTCCTTTTTCACCATAGACATCCCTATACTCCTGAATGTATCTTGAGAGCTTTTTCTCCAAAAGGGATTCTGGAATCCTCTAGGAGAAGAAAAGTATATTTCTGTAAGTGGAATGTACACGTCTCAAAGCAGCTCCTCAGAAAGCTTCTCTCCAGTTTCTATCTGAAGACGTTTTCTTTCTCACCATAACCCGGAAATATCTCATGAATATCCCTTCACAGTCTAATAAAACAGTTTTATGATACTGCTCACTGAAATGAAGAGCTTAAGTGTGTGAGTGGAATTCACGTGACACAGAGCAAGTTCACAAAGAACTTCCTTTTGTATTCTCTCTGAGGTTATTTCTTTTTCATGGTATTCTAAAGAGCATCTCCAAATGTCCTTTCTCAGATTCAACAGAAACAGTGATTTTAAACTGCTCAATCCAAAGAATGATTTAACATTTTGAGATGAAGAGAAACATCAGAAAAGCGTTGTGCAGAATGCTTCTCTCCAATTTTCTATGGGAGACTTTTTTGTGCTTGACACAGGCCTCCGGTTGCCACTTACTATCCCTTCGCAGAACCCTCAGAGGCCGAAGTTAAAACTGTGAAATGTACAGTAAGCTTTAACCCTGTGAAAAGAATGAGCATGTCAGAGAGCAGTTTCTTTGAGTGCTTCTTTCTGTTTTTTATTGGAGGACATTTCACTTCTTGCCATAGTCTTCAATGTGCTCTGAATATCACTCTTTCGGTTTTACTGGAACAGTGTTTAAACTGTGCCATATGAGAAAGCATTAAAACTACATGTGTGGAATGCACACATCATGAAGCAGTTTCTCAGAAGGCTTCTCTCAAGTTTTTTTTTGACTGTATTTCCTATTTGACTATAGGCCCAAATCTGATCCCAAATATACCTTCGTGGATCCATCCACGAGGGAATTTCCAAGCTGCTTAATATAAAGAAAGCTTCATCTAACAGAGAAGAAGAATAAACATAGCAATAAGCAGATTCACATAAAGCTTTTTTCCGGTTTTTATCTGAAGATATTTCCTTTTTCACTCTACTCCTGAGTGCGCTCCCGATTGTCCTTTCATGGATCAATCCATGAGAGTTTTCAAGCTGTGTAATTCAAGGAAACCTTTATCTCTGTGAGATGATTACACATATCACAGAGTAGTTTCCTAGAAAGCTTCTTTCCAGGTTTTGTCTCAGGTTATTTCCCTTTTCATCATCAGAACCAACATGCTCCCGAATATCACCTGGTACCTGTTTCTCCTAAAGGGTTTCCCCGAGGCTGTATGAGAAGAGAGGTATAGCACTGTGAGTGGAATGCACATGTCACAAAGCAGTTCCTCGGAATACTTCCCTCCAGTTTTGGTCTGAACATATTTCCTTATTCACGTTAAGCCTCATAGTGCTCCCGAATGTCCCATCACACGCTAAACATACACAGGGTTATAAAACTACTCAATGCAAGGAGAGGCTTAACTAAGTGAGAGGAATTAAATCGACACAGAGTAGCTTCACAGAAAGCTTCCTTCTGGATTTTACCTGAGAATGTTTCTTTCTCCAGGTTCTAGAGATCATTCCCAAATCCCTTCCTCAGATTCCACAAAAACAGTGATTTCAATCTGCTCAATCCAAAGAACTGGTTAAATCTATGAGACAAATACACACATCGCAATGCAGTTGCTTGGAAAGTTACTCGGAAAGTTTCATCAGAAGATGTTTCCTTGATCACCGGAAGCCTCCAGACGTCACTAAATATCCCTTCACAGATTCTTCAAAGACAGAATTTCAAAACTTGGCAACATAGAGTAAGCATAAATTCTGTGAATGGAATGCACATATCAGAGAGCAGATTACTGGAAGGCTTCTTTCTAGATTTTATTGCAGTATATTTCACCCTTTGCCACAGTCCTCAGTGTGCTCAGAAATATCACTTTTTCAGCTATGCAGGAACAGTGTTTAAACACTGCCTTGTGAGAAAAGAGGTATATCTTCCTGAACGGAATGCATACATGACAAGTTGTTTCTCAGAAATCTTCTATCCAATTTTTTTGGGAAGATATCTCCTCTTTCAACGTAGGCCTGAATGTGCTCCCAAATGTCCCTTCGCGGATACGTGCATGACGAAGATTCCAAACTGCGTAATATAAGAAAGGTTTGAACAATGTGAGATGAATAGATTTATCTAACACGATGCAGTTTTACAGAAATCTTCTCTCCAGTTTTGTCTGAGGATATTTCCTTTTTCACCATAGCCGTCCCTGTACTCCCGATTGTCTCTTGGTAGCTTTTTCTCCAAAAGGTGTTCCGGAATCCTCTAGGAGAAGAAAGTCATATTTTTGTGGGTGGAATTCACATGTTGCAAAGCACTTCCTCGGAGAGGTTCTCTCAGTTTCGGTCTGAACATATTTCTGTTTGGACGAACGGAAGTAAGAGGGCGCACTTCTGGGTTCTTAATCACCAACATTTCCCGCAAGCGTGAAAATGCAGCCGACGCCCGGGAAGGTGCAGACCAACAGGGCATGCACAAGGTGACGTCAATCTGACGAGACCAAGATTCACCTGGTCGCACCTATGGAATGCCCCTCAACACGCCTGTACCCCGCCTTTTGGCCTCCCACTCCTAGAGAAGGTGCAGACCAACAGGGCATGCACAAGGTGACATCAATCTGACGAGACCAAGATTCACCTGGTCGCACCTATGGAATGCCCCTCAACACGCC
>NW_012111808.1:1557695-1558073 GCF_000951035.1 Colobus angolensis palliatus | reverse complement strand
GTACCCCGCCTTTTGGCCTCCCACTCCTAGAGAAGCCGCTCCAGGCAGAGCGCAGCACGGATTTCCCAGCCTCCCCACTCCTGTCGGGACTGCAGGAACTCCGTCCAAGAGCTCCACGGGCGACTCTGTTGGCCTCATTTGCCAGATGCCGACAGACTTCTCCTACCCACCTATTTCCCTGAAGATAGGTGACCCAAATAAATATGGAGTTTTGCTCCTACCACTGCCTGCTCACTGGCTCTTTTGTGCTCTTTCTGGTAGTCTTAGAAAAGCAAATCGGTTGGTGTTGAAAACCCTTGATAGACCCCTCCTCATGACTCTAAAGGTTGAGGAACCTCCTCCTGCTGCCACACCACAGACAGACCAGGACCTGAGACC